>NW_020954907.1:5129028-5170811 GCF_900497805.2 Vombatus ursinus | reverse complement strand
GGGGAGGAGGAGGGGGGTCACTGGAAGCCAGCAAGGTGAAGGGAGGGGGAGCTGAATGAAGGGGTCAGTGTGTGGGGCGGAAGCAGGGGGGCCGGCAGGGGGCTGAGGGGCCTGCGGGTCATTAGGGCAGAGGCTGAGAATGAAGGGGAGGGGGCTTGCCGAGGGGCCAGGAGGGGGCTGAGGGGTACAGCGGGGAAGCGGGGCGGCAAGGGTTGATGGGGTCTGGGGAAGGGGGGCAGCTGACAGGTGGGGGCCGGACAGGCCGAAGAGGATGACGGGGGGGCCGCCTGAGGGGGTCGGCGGGGGGAAGAGGCATGGGGGAGGGGGCGGGGGGGCGGACGCAGCTCGGTGGCTCAGGCCCCTCCGGCTCCGCGGCCTCGCGTGAGCGCGCGCCCCGGCCCGCACCCCAACTTCCCAGGCGGCGGACTCACCGGGGGCGCGGGGGGCTCATCCTTCCTGCCGAGGGCCGGGCGGCCGGACTCCTGCGGCCCTCCCGGGCCGCCGCCGCCGCCGCCGCCCTCCCCCCGGGCCTCCGCGACCTCTCAGGCCGGCCCGGCTCGGGCTCCGGCTGCGGGGCTAGCTCCGGCTGCGGCGGTGCGGGCGCGGGCGGGCGCGGGTGCGGCTGGCGCGGAGCAGCGCCTCCAAGGCGTCGCTCCCGCTCCTCTCGTCGTCTCTCCCGGCCCGCTCCCTCCCTCCCTCCCTCTCTCCCCGCGCTGCGCGAGGCGGCGGCGGCGGCGGCGGCGGATTCCAATCAGTGCAGCCGCGGCCCAGACGAGGCTCGGGACGGCGGGGGAGGGGGAGGAGGAGGAGCTGGACCCGCGGGAGGGGGAGGGGAGGTGCGCGAGGAGGGGGCGGGGCGTCGAGGGGGCGGGGCCACCTCCGGGCTCGGCACGCACATACGCACGCACGCGCCCCCACGCTCCTGCGCAGACCCCGCCCCGCCCTTCCCATCCGGGGAGTCGGAAGGAGCCGAGCGAGCGTCGGCGGAGGCGCCCGAGGGGTCCGGGGGCGCTCCTCTCCGCCCCGCCCTGGCCCCCGGCCGTAGCCGGCCTGGGGGGAGCCTCGTGCTGGGAGCCTCCAGCCTCACCGTGGCGTCCGGAGTCTGGCAGGAGTTTAATCAGTGCTGGTTGGTCGCGCCCACCCGTTTCTGGACCCTCTATTGCCGTTTCACAGAAAGATTCGCAAAGTAAGGGTTGTTGCTATCTGCACTGTGGGAGGGAATTCCCACACCGACAAGATCCTCCTCCATCTCTAAGCAGAAGTGCACGGAATCTAAAGTTTGACTGCTGGAAACCCTTGTGACTCCACCCCCTTGATTATCTCCAGTCATCTCTTATCTCTCTTGTTTGTAAACAGCTCCTTCCCAAGAGCTCCGCAAGACCCCACGGGTCTGCCTCTAGGCCGGGACGCTACCCCACGTCCCCTGGCTGCCCTCCAGCCCCCCAAGACCCTGGCGACCCCCCACCCCCCAGGACAGATGCCCTGGCGTCCTGGACCTGACATCACCTCGTGGCCCCTTGCATCCATGCCGGGCTCCCTGCATTCCTCTGGCAGCTACCTGCATATCTTCCACCCCGCCCCCGCCCCAGCTCAAAAACCATCTCTTACTATTGAGGGGTTTTATCTCCTGATCTCAAACACACAAATAGTCCAGTCTAACAACCAGTCCCCCTCACCCTGCCCGCCCCGCCCCGACCTTAGAAGAGATAATACATCTTTCTCCTTCTCGGACCCAGGCTCTTCCCGCCCATCGCGAAGAAATGAAAAGGCAAAGAGATGGAGGGTAGGGGAAGGGGAAGGAGAGGGGCGTGTTTCAGGCCACCGGCAAATGGAGGGGCTACCACTAAGCCCAACCCGCAGTCCAGTTGGTCAACGCCAAGTTTCCCCAGCTTCGGGCTGGGGCAAGGTTTAATGTTTTCTGTGCCCCTCTCTGCACCTCCTTCCCAAGAGGTCAACCTGTGGACCGTCTCCAAAAATGCCACTTTGCAAAGGCTAGGAGGTGAGGTTCGATACGATCGACGGGCTTCTTCCAGCCTCCACTTTAGCGCAACACACATGTATTAAACGCTTACCGCTACCAGGCCCTGTAATCAATGCAGGTCGTGTCTGTTGCTCGTAATGCATGATAGCATTGGTAGCTTTAGAGCTGAAAGAGATCTTGGAAATCAGGTCTAATCCCCTCCATTTACAAAGGAAGTGTTGCCAGATGGCACCCGGGTGTGATTACAATACTTCAGGTAGTAAGTATCCCTGTAGAGCTAGGATTTGAACCCAGGCCTACTAAATCCCGTCTTTCTTCGATTAAACCACACTGATAAGCGCCCAAGAGAAAAAAGTGTATCAAACTGCTTCCAGAGGGGTGGGTGAGGTTGGGGAGACGTCCTAATGGACCGGAGATGGTCAGCCATCATAGATTTCCACTTGAAAGCTACCTTTTGGTCGTCAGATCCAGACCTCCTCATCTTAAAGCTGAGGAAACAGGCCCAGAGAAATCATGTTGAGGAAGGCTTCCTGGAAGAGATAGAAGAGGGAATTAAGTCGAATTTGAACAAGAGGAAGGGGCGCCGTGGTGCTGCTGGCAGAAGGAAGAGGGCGCAGAGACAAAAAGTGCTAGGACGGCTGTGCCCTAAAGTTTACCGGGCTACTCCCCTCTACCCTCAATTTGTGGTCTCTGTGTCCATCCTTTCCTAACTTGAACCTGACACAAGGTCTGGGCTGGAGTGAGCATAATGAGGCAGTAACGCTCCTTTTTGATCTGAGTTTAAATTTTGCCTCAGACACAAGTGATCCTGGGCAAGTTATTTAACCTCTCATTGCCTCAGTGTTCACATCTGTAAAACAGAAATAATAGCAGCTATACCTCAAAGTTGTTGTGAGAATAAAATTACATGCAAATGTTCAAACACTATAAATACTGGAAGGGGAATTGGGGTTGGGTTTGTTTTTTGGTTTTTGGGGGGTTTTGGGTTTTTTTTTTTTTTTAGTTATTCAAAAGGTCTGAAAAACTTCCCACTTTCCTTTATCCCTCTTACATTGAGCAACTATAAATTACACAGTATGCCAGTGAAGGCCTACTGGTGGACAGTTTCCTCAGAGGAGTTCCCTATATCACAGGTCCATCCCTATCCCTTTGAGCATAATGGTTAACAGGATAGCCATAAGGCCACTTAACCATTGTAAGGTTTATTTCCTTAATGAGAGTAAATCTCGAGGTCTCTGACCTTAATTGTAGAAACTTCCCCCAGGATAGGAAGCCGTCAACCCAATTTATTGGTGCTTAGTCCTTGCTAAAGACATTTGATTTGAATACACATCGCTGGGCTCTTATCTTGAGTATTTTTAGTCCTTAACAATCGGATGGAGTGTGAAATCAACTAAAACTGAAAGAATTAATCCCCTGATGCTGGATTGGCTAGTAGTTCCCAGGGTGGGAACACCCTCTGCCCTATCAGGAATTGCAAGAGGCTCAGAGAGGTTTTGGATTTGCTACGGTCACACAGCTAGTCTGGGGTGGGAATGGAGCTCAGTTCTTGTGGTCTCCTGCTCCATCTCTCCAACTACACTGATAAAAATAATTTGATGCATTTCTTCCAGAACAGCAATCAGTAACACAGAGTGCGCCCCATAATAAGAAAATTTTGGACACCTAGGTGACTCATTAGCAGTAAGTTAGGACATTGTTTTTATGCTTCTAGATGTGATTAAAGTCTGGCATAGGTAAACAGACTCTGAATTCCAAAGGAGTAAGAAAAGAAACTACTGCATAGCTTAATGGTCAGACTTGTGGGCTGGGAATAATAGGTTGAGACTGTTTATTTTCTGTCCCTATCTCTACTCCTGACTCATTTCTGGGATATGTCAAATAAGCTCACCTCTCTGATCTCAGTTCTTTCATTTGTAAACTGTAAAGAATTACTACTTACTTCTCTTTAAGAGGTATTGTACAATTACTCCGTTAAGATCTGTGTGGAAGGTGCCTTGTACCATCATCAAAAAAGTCATCTGCTTATGGTGGGGAAGAGTAGACTTGTGACTTGAAAGATTTTCTAAGAAAATGCTCCATATTCTTAAGTTAAACCTTTTCTATATACAAAATCATTTTTAAAGAGGCAGTATTCAGGCTCCTCATTAGAAGGACAAATATTGATGCTTCTGAAGTTGAAATACTTTGGCCACAGAATGAGAAGACAGGACTCAGTGGAAAAGACTTTGATGTTGGGAAAGATTGAAGGCAAAAGGAGAAGGGGATGACAGAGGATGAGATGGATAGATAGTGTCGTGGGAGCGACAAACATGATCTTGGACAGACTTCTAGAGACAGAGGAGGAAAGAAGGGCCTGGTATGCTATGGTCCATGGGTCGCTAGAGTCGGACAGGACTGAACAACAGTAGGGACTTGGTATGTGGAAGATCTGTGTTTAAAGCTCACCTTTGGTACTTAGGAACTGTGACACCATGGGCAAGTCACTTAACCCCACCTAAGCCTCAGTTTCCTCATTTATAAAATCAGGGGACAAGATGGCCTCTTAGGTCCTCTTGGCTCTAAAATTATGATCCTATAAAACTAATTTTCAGAAAAAGAAAACTACATCACTTAATTTTTCACCTTATTAAAACATTGAATACCAAACTATTTTCTTGCTTAATATACTGGTCAATTAGATCTTAATCACTTCTCCCCTGACCAGCACAATAACCCTCTGCCCTAGAGGCAGTCCATCCTCTACACTATTAAAGTGATATTCTTAAAGCACAGGCCCCAACTACATTACTCCTCTGTTTGAAAAGCAAGGATAAAATACAAACTCCCCTGTTTGACATTCCTTCTCAAACTGGCTCCCAGACTTGCCAGATTTAATATTTCTCCTCACCCATTCCAGCCTACTTTCTGTTACCAAAGTCCATTTGTACAAGCTCTCCCTCATGCCTGGAATATATACCTCATACCTCCCTCCTCAAACCTGTCTCTGGGAATTTCTGACTTCCTTCAAGGCCTTGCTCAGGTGCCACCTTCCATAGGAGGCCTTTCCAGATTCTTCTCTCTATCATCCAATTAGGGATACTCCCTCTCTCCCCCCACCCACCCCCCACTTACTTTGCCTTTACTACCCATTTTTATTTACTTGTCTACCTGCCAGTAGAATGTAAACTCCCTGAAGGTGGGGACTGTTTCCATTTTATTTTGTTTTTGTATCACCAGTGCCTACTACAATGTTTGACACATAGTAGACCTCAATAAATACTTGTTGAACTGAATTGAATTAATACATCAAAGTGTTTTTAAAGACCCCATCTTCTTCCTTTATTACTATTCTTTCTTGCCCTGGGTTGCTTTTCTCACATTCCTTTGTTCTGTGGTTTCCCACTGCCTTTGTTTTTCCCCCATTTATTCTCCCCCTTTATTTCTTCAGTCTCCCATTTTTTGCCCTCAATTTTCATTTTTTGCCTTCTCCAGTTTTCTTTCCCAAGTTTCCATAACTCCTGGGGCAGCTAGGTGGTGCAGTGGATAGAGCACTGGCCCTGGAGTCAGGAGGACCTGAGTTCAAATTCGACCTCAGACCAAATACTTGACACTAACTAGCTGTGTGACCCTGAGCAAGTCACTTAACCCCAATTGCCAAAAAAAAAAAAAAAAAAAAAAAAAAGTTTCCATAACTCCTGTTAATCAAGGTTAAAGGTGAAGCTGAGAATAAGCTCTTCATTTCCAGTTTCTAGCCAGAGACTACTTGGGGAATGAGATTCTTTAAATCAATAAAGATTTGTCCCTTTGCTTAAGCATCATGTTCCTGACATACTACTTTGTCTTAATTAAAGGGGAAAGGGTGAACTGTGCCTCAGGGCTTTCGAGGCTAATTGGGATAGGAGGTATTGAGGTGTGATGAGCTAGGTATCTTGGGCAAGCCCTGGATAGAGCTTGGCAAAGACCTCACCTAAATGTACTGCCTGTAGACAGGTTTAAATTTTGTGCATAAAGAACTAAAAACAAAAACAAAAATAAACAAAAAAAGTAAGAATGAATATATTTAGCTGTAAAACTCTAACTGGAGTGAGAGCAAATCAAATTTCTCAATAGGAATCATGTCCAAGTTCAGGGCAGCATTTTCTGGCTGGTCTCTCATTCTGATGTGGAAACTGGAGAAAACCTGAGATATCAAACTTGAAACTATCATATCTTGACAGCATCTCTATAAAAGTGCCTGTTTTTAAGACCCAGGGGCTTTTATTTAACACATCCTTTTGATCCTGAAAAACCTCACTATTGGTGGATAAGGACCACCTGCCACCCAGGTTAAAAACACACACACACACACACACACACACACACTCTCACACACACACACACACACACACACACACCAGTGTGTCTGTCAGTTAAGCAACCACTGACAGCAAAGCTCATTACAGTGTTTTCTTTGTGGTTACTGGCATGTGTGTGCATGTTAGCCTGTCTCTCTGGTTTGCCTGCCCACTCGGGCAAGCTGATCTGACCGGCGGGACTGGGAGGCAGCTTAGCATTGGGGATCTGGCCCCTAAACCCAAAGGCATACCGCAAGGCCTAAAGTTAGCTTTCTCTGATTTGGTGACATCTCTTTAAGTGCATGTTCATGGTGTGGGTAGGAGATGAGATAGCTTTCACCTATGGTGCTGCTTGAAAGATGGAGTATTTTAAAGCCTGCTGGAATGCCCAGGAAATATCACTGAGGATTTTTTAAAATTTCTTATATTATATAACCTCTATCATTAATTATTCTGATTTAAAGCTTTCTTTGATCCTAGTGAGGACAACCATGAATGGAATGGTTTTCTCAAGGCCCCTTTTCCTATGGCCATGAAGATCTCCCAGGATTCCAAAGGAACTGGGCTCAAAGACAGCTCTGCCTCTTACAAGTTGTGACTTTGAAAATGTCACATAAACTTTCTAAGCCTCAGTTTCTTCACATGTAAACTGAGGAAGCAGACGGTAGAGGTGCTGATGCCATCAGGGACATGAGTTCAGCAACACTCACTCCTGCCAAAGTCCTTGTTCCCTTTCCTGTTGTAAAGATTTTATGGGACAAGAGGCAAAGCTAAGTGTTTGTGGGTGTGGTACTGTTAGAATAAAGTAATGGGGTAAATGAAGAAATGTCCAAAGTGAAAGGATGTCAGTATTGAAGGGGTGTGAGATTGCGGTGGAGGTGAGCAGAAGAAAAAATGCCCCTATCACATTGTTGACAGACAAGTCCATTGGAAAAAGTGCTGAATTTGGAGACAAGAGCTTGTGAGTAACTCCCTAATTGAGGGCCTTAGGGAAGTCACCTCACCTCTCTGGGCCTCAGTTTCCTCATCTGTAAAATGAGATGGTTGAATGAAAGTCTAAACCCTTCCAGCTCTAGATCAGTGGTACTATGACTTGAGTGTGTAGCTCTTTAACATTGTCCAGTGTTTTTTCACATGAACTATTGCTTAGGCATGTTTCCCTCATCAGCTCGGACAGCCAATTTTTTGAGCAGGGATTTAAGTGCAGGGATTTATTATATATATATATGTATAAATACACTCACATATATGCATTTGTGTGTGTGTGTATATATATATCCCTGCCTAGGTAATATAAATAATATGTAATGATATATTAAACATATAAAAGTACAAATAGATAATAAATCTCTGCACATAGGCTCAAAAAATCGTAAGATTACATAATAACTTTATTATATATTTAAAAAGAATAACAAATTCTACATAATAAATTTGCAATTTCATATGCTTCTATTCTACCATGTTATGGAAATGCTTGTTTTATTTCTTAAGTTCAGAACAAAAAATAAAAATTTGAAAAAATCATATATATGTATTTATGTGTGTTTGTGTATGTGCATATGTACACATATCAATATAACCTATATCTATTATATAGATGACTGCATCAAGGTGGCACCATAGTGGATAGAGCACCAGGCCTAGAGTCAGAAAAATTCCTCTTCCATGAATTTAAATGTGGCCACAGACACTTACTAGTTGTGTGACCCAGGGCAAGTCACTTAACCCTGTTTGCCTCAGTTTCCTCATCTGTAAAATGAGCTGGAGAAGGAAATGGCAAACCACTTCAGTATATCTGCCAAGAAAACCCTAAAGAGGGTCACGACGAGTCAGATATGACTGAAACAACCCAACAACAACAAAAATTCTATATTATCATATGCATACATAAAACCTCTATTAAAATCCTCCTCCAGTGCTTCAACGTAGCAGAGAGGTACCTCTGGGTTCTATATGGTATAACAGGTCCAGCCAACCTAGAAAGACTTCAGAAATAACCCTGGTAACCAGCCTTTTATATGAGAACCAGTCCAGCATTACTCAGAGCTGCCCTCTAGCAGGGCAGCTACCAGGTAATTAATTTCATCAGCCATAGCAATTCACAAAACCCAAGTCTCAAACGTTTCTCATAGTACACTTCTATCAGTTAAGAAGTTTTGAGCATGCAACCCCCAATATGTACATATTTATTTACTTTTAGATTGTACACACATACTGCTAAATAGAACTTTAAGCAGGATAAGCCAAAGATTAAATAAAGAATTTTTTACAATTTTTTATTTAACAATATTATGAAAAACCATTTTGTTCTCACTAAACATTATTAATAATAATGCTGGTAATCTCTGCTTCACAGATTTGTGTGGACCAACTGTGATAATGTTTTTAAGGCACTTTAATTTTTTTTTATTTTTTATTTTTTTTATTTTTAGGCAATTGGGGTTGAGTGACTCGCCTAGGGTCACACAGCTAGTAAGTGTCAAGTGTTTGGTCAGAGGCCGGATTTGAACTCAGGTCTTCCTGACTTCCGGGCCAGTGCTCTATCCACTGCGCCACCTAGCTGCCCCCCTAAGACACTTTACAATTGTTAAGGTACAATATACATGCTAGTTATCATTATTAATTTAATATATTTCAATATTTTTAGACTCAGTGTTATGTCCAGAGGGATGGGACTGGCTTGTAAGTAATAATTACTTGTTATTAATTAATTATTTAGTTAATTTGACCAATATAGCTAGTCAAGCAGGTGAATGTGTTTTTTAAAAATACCTTTTTAATGAAAGATACACGATACAACAATCCCAGAATAGATCTTAACAGTTGAGACTATAATAACTTTTGAACAGGGATGATGGTTCTCTATGGACAGATATTCACCATAAATAATATGAAAACAGTGAGCACAAGTGAATCCTTTCTGACTTCACTGAAGCAGAAAGTTTTCAATACAAATAAAATTCTCTTTCTTTACACGGCTCTGCTTAATGAATGGTTTCATGTCTTAATTTCCTTTATGTGTTTAGATATTTTAGTTGTGTTTTTGTAGGAGTGTAGGAAAAAGCCAGTCAACCAGTTGGGTTGGACCACAGAGAGCATGAATCAATCCATCAATCAACAAGTATTTATAAAAGACTTAATGAGTGCGAGGTACTATGCTTGGCATACATGTACAAAGAATGAAATGATCTCTACTCACAGGGAAGTCATATATAAGAATGCTGAAAAGATAGGTTGGAGTCAGGTCGTGCTAAATCCAGGAGATTGTATTGGATTTTAGAGGTATAAGGAGCCACTGGGGTTCGTCAAGGGGCAAGGTGGGGCGTGACATGGTCAGACCTGAACTTTAGGAAATGACTTTAGCACATATGTGTATGAGAGGTTGGAGTCAGAAGGACTTGGAGCAAGGAGCCCAGGTAGGAGGCCACTGTAATAGTCCGGGAGAAAGGTGAAGTGGTCCCGATCTGGCTGTATGAGAAAAAGAACGGATATGAGAGACGTTGAAGAGATAAAAATGACAAGTCTTGGCAACTGCTTGGATATGTGGGGTGAGGAAGAGTGAATTGAGGATGATAATGAGGCTGTGGACCTGAGTGACTGGAAAGACGGTATATTCTTGACAGAAATAGGAAAGCTCAGGGGCGGGTTTGTAAAGACATGGTAATGACATCTCCGATTTAGGTCCTAACTCATCCGAGACCATTCATCCTGTGCAGCTCACTCTGACCCACTCAAAACCAAGAAGGAGGTCAGGGCTTGCTTTGATTGATTGGTTGATGTCATGTCTCTTGGGGTCATGAAAGGGCCACAGCCCTCTGGAGTCATGCCATGACCCTCCCTTTGGAGATCATTGTTTAAAGTCCTAGAAAGGGTACAGTCTGTGTTGGCAGAGGGAGTATGCACTCCAGTAAGGCATTGAAATTAATGATTTCATCATGATACTTGATCCCTCCATTTAAGCTGTCTCAATTTTGGGGAATGCTGAACCTATCATTTGGCATATTAGCTCTTCTTTCCAGCTCTGTGTCATTCTAATGTCTGATCATTTTCTTGTATCCCTCCTGGTTTCTTTTGGCATCATAGCATCTCTTTAAAAGCTGAAATAAACACATTCCCAAGTATTTGGTTTATTGATGATTTATGTCTTTAATCGGGCAATAAAAAAGCAGTAGGTACTAAGTTTCAGAAAGGTAAGAAACACTTGACCTTCACCTCATTTCCCACAAGAATTCCATGGTAACTAGCTGTCTACAGAAGAATTCCATGGTAACTAGCTGTCTACAGATAGGAGTTTTGAGCTTTGATATTATTTGTGTTAGGGAGCTGCCCAAATTCAATACAAGGCACCATGATATCAGTGAGGATAACAGAGGAAGAATCACCTTGGATTAACAGTGCTGAGCTATTAACTACTAGATTTGCTTCTGTATTCTTAAGCATAGCACAACCAGAATGCCTAGTGACAGAGCTGTATTAAACGAATCAGTCATTCAGTCTTTCAGAAAAAGATACTTACTGATTCTGTATTACTGTGCTGATTGATCCGGGGATCACAAAAATATATAAGCCTTCGTCCCAGCCTTTAAGGAGTTTATAGTCTAGGAGGGGAGAGAAGGTAGTGGGTGGTCACAAGTAATATGTCAACATGGCTAATTGTTTTTTATCTGGAGTTGGTTCCCTTCATCAACTAATTCATCACCCCACATTTTTTAAGCACCTACTAAGGGACAGGTATTGTGTAAGGTGCTGAGGATACAAGGATAAAAATGAAAATCCCTGTCTTCAGAGATTTTCATTTGTGTGATATTTTAAATTTTCTTCTCCTTGGAGATTGGATCCAGAACCAGCATTTTTTCTACTGCAGCATACCCCCTTACTAAGGTCCTATCCAGCTCCAAATCAAGATATTATTATCATCATTATTATTATTATTATTACTACTACTACTACTACTACTATTGAGAGGATATATGGAGGATAGAGAGTTGGAATTGGAAACAGAAAGATCAGGGTTCCATTTCTGCTTTTGAGACGTACTGGCCATGTAACATCATTTACATCATTTAATCTCTCAGTGGCCCAGGCAAAACTCTTTAAGACTGTAAGTGGCAGAGAGGAGCATGCGTTGCACTGGCCAGAGTGTTCTCATTAAGAGTTCTTTATGCCATTAAAATCACAGGTCCAGTCTCATCATTATTACTGATGAAATATAATTCTATCATATGTATGTCTGCACTGGACCATGTAGGGGTTACTAGAAACCAAGCCAATGGGTGTTTATCGGATATTTAAATGATTCCTTAAAGCCTTCTGGTTTCTCTTCTTGAATATATTGGCTGGACTCAGTTCTAGTTCCTGTTACTCCTTCTTAAGTACATTCACTGAACTATTTATCTGTTAAATGTGATTCATGATTTCCTACAGATGGACTTTGTTATCATTTTTTCTAAACTGATAAAGGAATATGTTGGGTAGTTTGATTGGTGTGGCACTGAATGAATGAGTTAGGTGGTACTATCATTTTTATTCTATTGGCTCAATCTACCCCTGAGTGATGAGTATTTCTCTATTTAGATCTGTCTAGATTGATATAAAGAGTGTTTTGTAGTTATATTCCTACAGTTCCTGTGTACATCTTGGCAGGTAGACTCCCAAGTATTTTGTACTTCCTGTAATTATTTTAAATGGCATTTCAGTTTCTATCTCTTCCTGCTGGATTTTGTTGATAATATGCAGAAATGATCATGGTTTCTGTGAGCCATGGGTAGAATTCAAGGCGTCTGTGAAGTTGGATGGGATAAAATACATCTTTATTTCAATATAATTGGCTTCCTTTATACTTCTTGGTATTTTATTTAATTCACTTTAAAAGCATTTTTCTGAAAAGGGGTCCCCAGATTTACCAGACTACCAAAGGGCTCCAGGACACACCAAAAAAAGTTTAATAACCTCTGGATGAGAGCCAGGATTCAAACCTTAGTCTCCAAAACTCAGGGACCCTTTCACTCCACCATACTGCCTCTCAAAGCAAAATGAAGTGGGAGGTAGGGCAAACAATAGAGGCAAACAGTTTGTAATGCTACACGCCTCCAAGTTCTTCCCGAAGAACACCTCCATGTGTCTTAGAACACACACTTGATCCTTTAAACGAGAACCAGATTACCAGCAGTGGAGCTTGGCAGTGGAAAGCCAAGGCACTAACGCAGCCACAAGGGAAGGGAAGTTATTTTTCAGTCAAATCCAGTCCCGGGCAAGTACAACGGTGAAGCTGTGGGCTGGGATTCTACCGTAAAACTGAGAACAAGAGACATCATAGAAAAATGGAAAGTGGTCCTTCTTTGCCTGACGGTTCCTCGCATTGAAAGTACAACATTTTTACAGCAATGTGAGTTTGACTACCTTTTGCCTTGGAAAAATTCAGAGGGCTCTGAGCAACAACAACAGCGACAACGACAGAATCTCCACTGGGCAGTTGCCTGCCTCCAGACGATCTCTTGGCCTTTGAACAATGCTGGCTGTTGCTCGTGAGGCCGTCAGGAAAACCCAGCTGTGCGACTCTCTAGTACAATGAATTGCTTCCGCTGTATATAAAATTGAAAGTATTGGGTGTTTTAGTGCGGAAAAAGGATATCCTGCTACTCCGCTCCTATTTCCTAACTGAAGGCTATTACTGAACCTTCTCCATTAATTCATATGTACTGGATTATCCTGTGATGAAAGAGAGCGGGCTGAGGAAGCTGGTTAGTTACCCTTTTAAAGGGGAGAAAGGGTAGTTATCTTCACTTTAGTATCCTTTCCCCAGGAAGTTCATTAGGATTGTACCCAACAGATGATTTGCTGATGTTCATTAATACAGGGAGTTTGCACACCCTGAGTTTCCCACATTAAAAAAAATCACAGATCTAGCCCCCCACACACAAAAAAATCAATTTCTTTCTTCTGTTTCACTTGACTCTTTCCTGGAGGAGCTAAGTTTTCTCCTAAGCTACTGTTATGGCAGAAGGTGGCTGAGTACTGATTTCATTATTCAGAGTCTCCATTAGAGCTTACCTATGGCCTTTTATTTGGAAGGTTTTATTATTTTAAAAATAAATTTTATTGCTATCTTTTGTTTTTCCATCACCTAAATTTCCCCCTGCATCTCTTTCCTCTCCCCCTCTCAGAGAACCATCTGATCTAAGAAAGACATTTTTAGGAGGAAAAAATAAAAGGGGGGGGGGAATTAGCAATACTCAATATATCAATACATTAAAAAACTGAAAGTATTTTCAATGTTCCTCACCTGTGGACCTACACACACACACACACACACACACACACACACATCCCACCACAAAGAAGTGAGGAAAGATGCCCTTACATCTGCAGTCTTAAAAAAATTAGAAGTATATTCCTTCAGCGGTTAGCAATGTTCTGAATCCTACCATGGCTGTGGTGTTCTAGAGAAAGCCTGGTCCTGGAGGTGAGGAGACTGAGGCTCGGCCCCTAACTATGGAAGTGACCTTGAGATCTCGACATCATGGATAATAGCTTCACAGTTTTAGAATGGCAAAGGGTCTTAGAGATGTAATCAGGGAATCTAGTGAGGGAAGTGAGAGGGTTGGACAGCTCTCTTCTGAGAGGTGGGGCTTTCCCCCTTCTTTCCACTGTCCTCTCCCACACCCCATCACCTCTCACCTGGACTGGTGCAATAGTCTGCCTGCTGGCAGGCCCTTCCACTTCCATGCATACTCCACACAGCTGCCAAGTTGATGATACAAAAATAAAGCATGGCCCAGATCATGACATTGCCATTCTCAGAAATCTTCAGTGGTCTTGGTTAAAATCATAATCCTCAGCTTCACTATCTGACTCCCATGTCCCTTTCCACTTTTATTTTGTATTACCCCTCCTTCCCATTTTCTCCATCCCAGGTGAGTTTAGGCTGCTAGCTGTTCCCCACAAGACCCTGCCTCCTGCCTACATTTCTTTACACAAGTAGTCCCCCTTGTCTGGAATGAACTTCCTTCTCACCTCTCCCTCACCCACCCCCTAGCTTCCTTCAAAGCAGAGCTCCTGTGCCAGCCACCTCCCACACGAACTGGGCTATTAACACTTCTCCCCTCTTGAAGCTCCATTGTCTGAATTTGTATTTACTTACTTGTGTGTCTGTGTTGAGCCCTCTTCCCCTTCATTTCTCAGGCTCCTTGAAAACAAGGGACTGTTTAATTTTGTCTTTGTTGCCCTATCTCTTAGCAGTGCTTGTGAAATAGTAAACAATACACACTGAGTTCAAGTCAATTGAATTCTACTAAGGGATATACAAACTATATTGTATTTATTTAAATTATTAAATTATTTTTATTAAACTATTAGGTACTTAAATATTGCATGATTTGAGTAGGGAGAGCACTGAGTTTGTTGTTGTTATTATTGCTGTTACCACAAAATACACCCTTGAAGACCCTCCTCAGACAAGAGGCATCACCTTCGGAATATGGAGGTGAGCATACTCTGCTCTGGTCACACCATCGCCAAACTCTTATAAAGGGTCTCCACATCTGTTGCAACTGTTTTTCTCACCTCCCACTCATTTCTCAATTCCTTCCACTTAGGGACTGAAAATCTGGCATTCAGACCTCACTATCGAATGGATCAGGAAAAGTCTTTCTCGTAGGAAGTGGTACGAAAGATGAGCCTTCAATAAAGCTTGGAGTTCTAAGGGGCAGAGAGGAGGAAGGAGAGAATTCCAGATATGGGAGACTTGTTCAAAAGAATGGAGTGCAGAGATGGAATGCTACATCTGAAGGATATCGGTTAAGCCCGACTGGCCAAATGGAGAGTGTGTGAAGGGGAATGACGTAAACTAGGTCTAGAAGGGTAGACGCCAGCCAGACAGGGAAGAGGATGAGCAGGATGACAAAATGCCTCAGGTTTATTTTCTGTAAGGATCTTTTGGAGGAACTGCCAATGTTTGACTCTGAACAGAGAAGACTTAACAGGAACATGATAGCTGTCTTCAAACATTTGAGGGTCTTTATGGAAGAGAGATTAGATTTGCTCCATTTGGCACAAAAGAACAGAACTCACAGAAAAGAGTAGAAGGATGGAAAGAGGCAGATTTCAACTTGGTTTTGAGTAAAACTTCTTAATTATACCTATTCAAAAGTGGAATAGGCTTCCTTGGGAGATGGAGGCTTCTTTCTTGCTTGATTTATTTAAGCAAAAAATAGATGACCACTTTTATGTTGAAAAGGCAATCTTTTTGAGGTCAAAGTCAGAACTGGACAGCCACAGAGGTCTCTTCTGTGTTGGTGGTCCTCTAATTCTGCTGAGATGTCTCCCCAAAATATGGTAGCATTATACAGCTTAGCTCAAACACCTATGCAATATTGTTCTAGATTCTCTCAAGCTGCTAATGCCCCCTTTGTTTTACATACATGTTAATTTACTAATGTGTATGCAAACATATTGCCTCTCCAGATATAATAAAGTAAGTTCACCAAGGCCAAGTACCGTTTCATTTTTATCATTGTGTTTTCCCACTGTCTAGAGCTATCCTGGCACTAAATAGGCACTAAATGAATGCTTGTTGATTGATTTGTTCGTCTTTCACTTCCTAAGGGGACCAATGATATCACAGGTAATGGCTTGACTTGCTCTTGAATTGGATTAAAGTGAGGCAGAGTTGCATAAAGTTATCAGCCTCACTCTCTTCCAGAGTCATCGGAAGTCCAGTGGCGAGACAAAAGTCAAGACAACTGGTGATGGCTTGGGATGCAGTGGATGACCTTGGCATCTTTGATGTCTGACCAAGCTTTGCAGCTGCCTTCAAGGCTGTTAGAACAAGTTGTTCCCATCTTTCCATCCCGATGGCGGAAGTCTTCACATGCTTAGGGCAGACATCCCCTTAACTCCCTAACAGGTTTGAGGTCTGTCAGCAAATTATGTTATAGAAATATGCCACGTGATTGACTCTGATTCCACTCTCTCTAGGCCAGCCCTGTCACATTTTACTGTCCCTCCCCACAGGGTTCTTTGGTACCTTGAAAGGATTGGGGGAATCTCATTTACGACCCCCACTAGCTGTGTCCCCCCTCTTTTTCAACCCAATGACTAGTAGATAATAATTTGAAATACTATTTGTAAAGCCCGAAGTACAATGTCTGGCACAAAACAGGCATTTAATAAATGTTCCTTTCCCCCATTTAAGCACTTGACATCTTAATTGTTTTAACAAAAAGACATTCACTTCAAAGATATAGAACAAGAGCAAACACTTCCTCCTCCCGTTCAGAGGCTCCTGTTTAGGGGGTTGGGGGTGGGGTTAGGTTCACCGGGTAGCTCAGTTCCTACATAGCTTTAGTACTCTGAAGTTTGTATCCAAAGCTTTGGGGCTGGTTGCTTCTGGGCTGGCATTCCTGGACCCATGCTCCTCAGAGTATTGATGCTGGGCTGGCTGCAATATCCTATGACCCAGATTCCTGGATTTTCGGCTCTCTGTGGCTGTTTCTAAAACAGATTAGAAACTCCACTCCCTGCTCGGAGAAAGGAATGGAACAGAACGGAACAAAAGACCAAAGACCCAGGCCCCTTTCTTGGGTCACATGACCAAAGGGGGGAAGGGAAGTATGAGTGCAGGAGTCCTCCACTCTCAGACCCAAATGCTGCAAAAGCCCCCATCCCCCATCCCCCAGGTGCTGGTGTCTTTCAAAGACACCAAGTAGCTATTCAGTCAAAGGCCGCTCCCAACCACGTGGTGGGCCAATGTGGAATGTCCACATGTGCTTCAGTCCTCCAGTCTCCTCAAAGCAGCCCCCTAATGTCTTCTACCTAAAATACCATCGTAGGTGTTCCAGGCATGTGCTAAATTCTCATTACAAATGTAATGGAATACTATCGTTCAGTAAGAAATAATAAAAGGAGAGGTGTCTGAAAATCCAGGAAAGACTCACATGGACTGATGCAGAATGAAATGGGTAAAATCAGGAGGAAAACTTATACAGTAACAACAACCGTGTAAAGACAAACAACTTTGAAAGACTTAAGAACTCTGGTCAATGCAATAACCAACCATAATTTCAGAGGACCAATAATGAAGTACCCACTTGCTGACAAAGAGGTGGTAGACTCAAGGTACAGAATGAGAAACACGTTTTTGGACACGGCTGATATGGAAGTTTGCATTTCTTGTCTGTGCATGGTTGTGACAAGAGTTTTGTGGAAGGGAAAGAAAACAGATTTTTGTTAACTGGAACAAGTTTAAATAAAATTTAAATAAATACATATTTGGATGATTCTACTTTAAAAAAATGAAGTTTTCTTAATGCACAAACATTTCTTCTCTTCAATTTCTGAAAAGGTCAGGGCACTTTCTCAATTCTAGCTTCAGCCAAACTTTCTCTGCCCAGAGCCCCAGCTAGGTGTGGCAACCAGATGAAATGAGAGACATCCCCTTTGGAAAAAGGAGAAATCACAGTGGCTCAAAGCCTTTGTCACTGTCTCACTAAATTCCTAGAACCTTCAGTTCAGGACTGAGCTGAGGAGCCTTATTGGGTGCCGGAAACACTTTTTTTTTTTTAAACCACTGAGAAGAGAGCCGTAAAAAGAAATCCTCATTTCCTAAAAGTTCAGGCATGATAGCGCAGGTTTAATTAGGAACATCAAACTCTTTATGGCAAATTATGAACCACATGCAGCAGAGCCGGGTAGATATTCCCAAACCTGCTTCGTTCACATGTGCCCAACAAACCTGTGCACGGCAAGGCCAGATTTGGCAGATGGAACCCAGTGAGGCAGGGATATCATAACATCTTCTGTCTAGAGGGGAAAAGCTCCAGGACTCCCTTTGTGTAGAGCGTAAAAGGATGGCCATTTGGGCAGAGGAAGAGACAGCACTGGCTGAGGAGCTGGAAAGATTTGGTTTCAAGTCTTGCCTCAGACCCTTCCTAGCTGTGTGACCCTGAGCAAGTCACCTCCCCTCTCTCGGCCTCAGTTTCCTCATCTGTAAAATGGGGACAGTAATAGTGTCTACCTCCCAGGATTGTTGTGGGGATAAAATGATATCATTCATGTAAAGCGCTTGGTAAACATTAAATTGTTATATAAATGTGAATGATGATTATGGCAGCAATGCTTATTATAAAGGACTTTGCAAGCTCTAATGCTACTATTTCTAGAGCAGGAGTTCTTAACCTGGGGTCCATGAATATGAAATATATATATATATATATATAAACTATATTTCAGTATAATTGCTTTCCTTGGTAATCCTATTTATTTTATTTGCTGCATTTAAAAACATCATGAGAAGGGGTCCATAGGCTTCCCCAGACTACCCCAGGGGTTGAGGACACACACAAAAGATTAAACACTCCTACCTTAGAGCTTTTGAGGACAGCTAGGTGACACAGTGAATAGAGCTCCTGGCCTGGAGTCAGGAAGACCTGAGTTCAAATTCGGTCTTAGACACTTACTAGCTGTGTGACCATGGGCAAGTCACTTAACCCTGTTTGCCTCAGTTTTCTCATCTGTTAAATGAGCTGGAGAAAGAAATGACAAACTCCTCCCGTATCTTTGCCAAGAAAACCCCGAGTAGGGTCACAAAAAGTCGGACATGACTGAACAATAACAACCTTAGAGCTTCGAATTTTACAAAGAGCTTGCCTCATAACAATTCTATAATGGAGGCATTTTTATCCTCATTTACAGATAGGAAAACTAAGGTTCAGAAAGATTAAGCTTATTCAAAAGGTCATTCAGTAAATGACAGTCTGGACTGATGCTCAACCAAAGCCCCATTTACACTATACTATACATGCTTTATGGAAACTCAAGACTTCCCTGAAGAGCATCCTATGCCATCAAGTGACTTTGGGGGGCTAAGACTGAGGCCGATTCTAATGCTCTCCCTTTTGGACAAGATGGAGAAATGTGGCCTGGACAATAATAAAATGAGGTTGATTTGGAACTGGTGGAATGGTAGGACCCAAAGAGAGGGGATTAGTTGGTGGATATCAACTTAGAGTCTATTCAACATTTTTATCAATGCGTTGGATAAGGGCGTAGATGGTGGGGCCCATCCTGTGAATAAATGACTCAAAGCTAGAAAAATGTTACCACAATCAATATGGGATTGGAAGCTGGTCTAGTGTGGGAAGAAGGAGGAAGTCAATTCAATAAACATTTGCTAAGGGCTTATTGGAAAGAAAGTAGTTGAATCAAGGAAGACAGCGAGCCTGGGAGAGTCCCAACCCCTCTCCTGCTTAAGAACTTCCTGTAGGCAGTGGATAAAAACAGAGAAAGCTGGGGCCTCTGCGCTTGTACCTAAGCTAGCCCATTATGGTATGGTGCTTGAGGTGTGTGTTTTGTAAGGACAGAGAACAGGAGGGCCAGGTGAGACCTATGGCAGCCTTTGCACATTTATTGGATTGTCTTTCTCTGTGAGGCCATGGAGTCCTTTGTCATGCATGTCCCTGGGAATAGCTTTGGGTGTTAAGATGGGCTATGGTTGCTTACAGTCCGAGGTCCAGAATATGCCCAAGGCTGTGTGCTTGTTCCTAACGGATCACCCACATGGCCCTAAATCTGGTATGTGTGTTGAGGGGAAGCACATGGAGGTCCAAGGTCCTGCACCAGCTCATCACTGCACACAAAGATGAAGCTACACTTCTACTATCATAGAATGGTGGAGCTTTGAGCAGGAAGACATCGCATTGGCCATTACTCCTCTTTCCTTACTTGATAATCTAGCCCAAGGGTGAGGAACCTGCAACCTCAAGGCTACATGTGGTCCAGCTCTTCACCCCTGGGCTCGCCAAACAGAACTTTTCTCTATTCCATGAACACTGTGCCTTTGCCCTGGCCATCACATGCCTAAAATGCATTCCATTCTTAACTTAGACTTAGAGATTCTCTGCTAACAGTATTTGTATGACTCTAGGCTTGGGTTTGCACATCTGTAAAATATAGGGTTATTTCTAAGCCTCTGGATCCAAATGCTATAATTTTATGATTGCCCTGATCATTTACACATCACCCCTTCTGCAAGGGATGGGATAGAATTATCTGAAAGCCACTTAAACTCTTTCCCCAACTCCTAATAGCTCAGACAATAAAGAGCCAATCTTCTTGCTTTCAGCAACAAGCGAAGAAGACCTCAACAAGGAACAGGCCACATGGAGTCGACATCCACAGTTTAAGAAGCGCCAGAAGCCCTGCCGGGTATGTGTCAGGGTCCCCAGGCCTCTGACTGCCAGTGCTCTGCAACTTCTGTGGTGGATAGGCTTAAGAAAACAGGGAAGAGCTCCTGGGGTAGTTTCTGTTGCTAACCTTGTGGCATCATACCCTTGCTGCACAGAACATTGGCAAATATGCCTTAAGGCTTCTAGTAGGTTTCAGAACAAGCCAGAGCAGAAGAATTTTCCCTGTGTGATGTGAGCATTGACACGAGGATTGAGACAACCAGCCTTCCCAGAGCTGCACTGCTCTGACATTGGAGAGATCTAGCCTAGCTCTTCCTGTTAATGTAGTTAGCCTTGAAGAGCCAGTTATTCAGAACTCTGGGCTGTAAGTCTCTGCTTTTATGGGATGGCTACAAGCAGCTTCAGATGGGAAGAAAGGCTGGTGTCCTCCTCAGGGTTACTGGCAGTTCCTGCTGCCTACCTGTCCCACAAAACCATAATTCTTCACACTCTTCCTTAGATCTAAAATTCCAACTAATGGATCTGTGAGCTCCGACAGGAGCCAAGGATGTGATAAATTATACCAGCTAGCACTTATTTGGTACTTTAGGATTGGTAAAGCATTATACACACATGCATATGAACTCACATACTTTCATTTGATCCTCACAACAGCCTTGTGAGACAAGTGCTGTTATTATCCCCATTTCACAGATGAGGAAAGTGAGGCCAGGAGAGATTAAATGTCTTGTCTGGGGTCACACAACTAACAGGTGTCCAAGGCAGGGTTTGAACCCAGGTCTATTCTGATTCCAAGTCTAACACCCTTTCTGTCATGCTAGAGGCCTGTCCCTGGCCCCCTGTAGACCCCAAGATGGGGTTTGGAATGTAAAACCTCTGCTTTGGTAGATTATTTTTTGGAGGGGTTGGCTGCTTCTATTCATGATGAATTAGCCCTGGGTGAAAGTGGCTACTAACTTCCTGTAGTTCCCTTTTACCTTCAGCCAATGCTGTAGAAGAGATTTTAGTATTCTTTTGGCCTTCCTCTTGGGATATTGAAAGACAGAGTCCAGACGGGGAGGGAAGGATAGAGAGGAGATGCTATTCAGGAGATATTACCACTCTCTCCCCCAGCTGTAAAGTTCTACCCAGGCAGGAGGCCAGTCACCCAACAGAATGACTTGTCCATGGAAGGAAACAAGTCTCAGAAATCCCATGCTGCCCCAGTGGTTGTAGAAATAATAGATAATCTTCCACTTGGGTCTAGACTCATGAGCCAGGAGATGAGGTCCCGGTAGGTCTGTGAATGGAAACAGAGTGAAGCTCTAAGGATCTGTTGCTTGGTTCTGCATCGTTCAGCTGATGCATGACATTCAGGAAAGGCCACATCCTTCTCCCAGAGTTGCCACATGCTCAGCCCAGAGCTCCCACATGGCAGCCACATCTAGCCACAGACTCCAAACCAGACGCTTCTCTTCTCTCTCTTCCCAACGTGAGGACCCTCAGAATGCTTTTAGTGCTGTCAAGGTAGAGAAGTGAGCCCTATTTTGGCTGTATCCTAGGTCCAAGAGCCTCCCTTCCAGCTACATCTCTCTACTCACTGAATAGGCTCAGGACAGTGGCCTCTCAGGAGTTCTTGGCTGAGAACCCAGTGAAGTCATTGACCTGGCCTTTTGCCTCTCTTGCAGGAGTTTTGGTGCAATTTAAAAAATCAGTTAGGAATTACAACTATTGAACCCAAAATGCCATCTCTGTGCAGCACAACGACTTCTTACCTTTGATAACCGCCAATGGCACTTTTTTATTTGCCAAATTGGAGAAACACCCATTTGAGTAGGAGTAAATGTAATTTCTGGTCATCTATTAGGAAAGCAGGGAATTTGAAGGCGGAATTATGTAGTACTGTGAAAACAGTGGTAGATTTGGGAGTCAAGGGGTCTGGGTTCAAATCCTAACATTGCCCCTTGCTTGTTTGATCTTGGACATGTTGCTAAGCCACTGTGGAGCTCAGTTTGCTCATCTGCAAAGTGGGGAGAGTAATGCCTGTAGCGTTTCTCTCATCATTGCGGTGGGGCTCAAATGACTGCCTTATGAATCATGAAGTACTGTATGTGTCTGCTGTCGCTATTTTTATGACTGATACACCGGGCCCAGGTTATAGGATGTACCTCTGAGGTTTTTTTCTTGTGTATGTTTTCTTTCACAACGTGACTATTATGAATATGTTTTGCATGACTACACGTGTATAATCTATATGGAATAGCTTGCCTTCTCAATGGGGTGGAGGGAGGGAGGAAGGGAGAGAATTTGGAAGTCAGAGTTTTAAAAACGAATGTTAAAAATTGTTTTTTACTGGGGAAAAATAAAATACTAAATAAAAGCTTAAAAAATAAATTAAATAAAAAAGAATGTACCTCTGAGCTTGAAGGCAATGTAGCCCTGTAGATAGAACACTTAACCAAGAGGTAGGAGACCAAGGTGCCAGTGCTGGTTTTACATTTGAATCACTCTATGTCCCCTTGGATAAGGGGCGTGGTACATGAAAAGAACATGACATTTAGAATCAGTGGATCTGAATTCAAATTCCCCCGGTGCTGCTTACAGGCTGTGTGGCTTTGGGCAAGTCACTCAGGGCCTCAGTCTTTCCTTTCTGAGGGAGCTCCAAGGTCCCTTCCAGCTTTACTCTTATTATCCGTATAATCCTAAAGCTATTTACCTCTCTGTGGGTCAGTGGATCTAAATAATAACACTTGCTCCTGCGTTCTCCAAAGGGTTCATTCTCCCCTCCCCATTCTATGTGATATATGTAGGTGAGAACACTCAGTGATTATAGAGAAGGTGCTCCAGTATGTCTGTCTTCAGCTTTATTACTAGACTTTCCTTAAAAATTGAGGGAGTATGAAGAAGACAGCCACGAGGCTCAGCCTGATTCCAAGCCCAGGAGACTGGACTCAGGCTTAGATCAGAAGAGGAGAAAAGAGACCCTCAAGTCTCAATCTGTGGAAACCTCCTTGAAGTGACATTTACTACCCTTCAAAGTTGGGGAAAACAAAGGTAACTCACCTTCCCTTTCAATATGAGGTGCTCTAAGTGGCTTATTATATCAACCACCTCAACTTCATTAGCACCTTTGCAGTTGGCTTTATAGACAGGCCTGTGGCTTAGGCCAGAGCCTTCATAGACATCTGAAATAATTTTCTCTAGCTTAGTGAATTACCACCAAATCTCAATGTCCCCATCCTTAGCCTCTTTCCAGTTTAACTCAAGATGGCAAAGCCTTCTGCACTTGTGGACAATTGGTACCACCATTTCCCCCCTCAACTCCTCTTGCTGTATTCATTTCTCAGAAAATGATTTTTTAAAAAGAAGAATCCAAAAGTAGAGACATTTGGATTGAGGAAATTTGGGTAGAGCCCAAGGTCAACATAGCCCCAGTTCTTTAGCTTGCAAGTCATCTTCAAATAGAAAACTAGCCATGTTTCTTTTGTTAGGAGATCCTTAGTGAAACATGTGGAAGTTCTAGAATAGATTCTGTGAAATTCTGCTCCCAAGAGTGAACCATGTATTAATTGGCTAGCCTACCAAGGGGCCTCAGTATCTAGTCAGTGGGTTTCTTGTAGGAACATCTTTTGGAATTGAATTGAATTATGCCTCAGGATGAATTTGCTAGTTTACTTTATCTGTTAGACTAAGTTTCCTCCAACACCAACTGGGAATGATAAAAGAGCTTTAAAAATACATCAAAGATATTTTTATATTATATTGTAGTCTTCTTACAGGTCATACAGGTCTTTTAAGATCTGGTTAAGTCATTTGTTAACAAATCTTCCAAATATCATAAAAACTGTTGAAAGATTTAACCTTGTCATTAGCTAAAACCAATTCTTTCCATTTAGATAAAGAAAGGAACAAAGAGAGAGAGAGAATGAGAGAGGGAGAGAAAGAGAGAAAGAAAAAGAACAAGAGAGAAAAAAGAGAAAAAGAGAAAAGGAAAGAAAAAGAAAAGAGAAAGAAAAAATGGAAAGAAAGAAAGAGAGGAAAGAAAAAGAAAGAAGGAAAGAAAGAGAGTAAGAGAGAAGAGGTAAGGAAGGAAGAAAAAGAAAGATCAAGCCATATTTGGGGTTGATTAACTTATTAATCCTCAAGATTAAGTTGTATTCAGTATACCTTTAGTATTGGGTATTTTTTTTAATTCTAATTCTTTGACATTAGAAATCCTTGTGGGGAATATTTGGTAACTTTCATTAGAGGGAGAAGAAGGAAGAGGAATAAGATGATGAGGATGAGCCCTAAGAAAAAATAAGGGCCACTGCCGAGGGCTAGGACTCCTGGGGCAGCTAGAGGACACCCAGAATGTCAGCACCTCTTCCTCACCTACCTCATCAATTTGTTTTTGTTATTTACTTTGTATTTGTAATACTATTTTGTACATACTTTGCTATGCATATGCTGTTTCCCCTCACCTTGAGATCAGGCAGGGATTCTTTCCTTTTGACACTCCAATTTTGAGTTGAAATGATTCTACCTTCTTTCCCCTCTTCCCTTCCCCCTTTTACTATTTTAGAATGTAAGGTCCTTGCATGTAGGGACTGTTTCATTTATCCTATTTGCATCCCTAATGATGAGCACAGTTCCTGGAACATAGTAATTGCTTAATAATTGCTAGATGGATTTAGATTAGATTAGGAAACCCACAGTTTTGTGTTTTGTTTTTGTTTTTTGTTTTTCCCAGAGAAAGTAAGGAAAGATTTGCAATCAGGTGGGTACCACTGCCATTTTAGGAACCTATCAGGACCAAGATACTTTTAATTAATAATCAATCAGCAGGAATTTAATAAGCCCCCACTATGTTCTAGGCACTGAAGGATATAAATACTAGACAGTCAATGCCTTAAGCAATTTATATTCTGTTAAAATTGATGGTACACCTAATAAATGGTGCTGGGGGCAAGGTTAAGGATGGAGGAAGAAAGGACTGAGTCCCCCCTCTGTGCCTTCCGTCCTTCAGGGGACCCAAAATCCTGGATCCTCCCTAGGTATATGAACTGGATGCTACTTATTGATTGAATAAAAAAAAGATCATGAGACATTTTCTCTATTTACAAGCAATAAATAAAGGAACACTATAATTTCTGGAGAAGTGTCATCTCTTACAGTTATTTTAGTTAGGTTCAAAATGAATATTACCTCAATGTTTGGTTGGCAAGTGTCTAAGTAAATGGACCTTTGCAAAGACCTACCCTTGAATTTAATGACAACCCACTTCCATTTACATATTTATGCAAAACTTTTCCTATTCCCATCTTGTTTGATTAAATAAGAAAATTGAATTTCCATTAATGTTAGGTAGGAAGGGGGTGTGAAGGGCTATTTTGTCCTGCTTGGACCCCAGAAGGCAGAACTAGAAGCAATGGGAGGATTGCGTATTGGCACATTTAGGCCTGATGGAATAAAAAAAGGCTGCTTCACTGGCAGAGCTATTTAAAAGAGAAATGGGCTGCTTTGAGAAGTAGTGGGTCCTTGTTCCTTTCCTCTTTTCCCTTCTTCACTACCACAGCAGGTAAAAGGATCCTAGGCTTGTATATACAGGGGATCTCAGAGGTCATTTAGTCCAAACCTCTTATTTTACAGATGAAGAAACTGAGGCCCAGGAACTTGAGGTAACTTGCCTGAGGTCACACAAGTAGTAAATATCAGCAAAGACCACTTATTTGGATGTTATAGAAGGAATTCCTCTTTAGGTAAGAGGTGTACCCTCAATCAGCCCCATTTGTCTTCAAGATGTTTTGATTCCATGATTCTGTGACATGCCCCTGACTGTTTCCCCATGTCTTCAAAGTCTCCGCGAGGGACAACTGGATGAACCTCCTTGTGATTTTTAAAACTTTCAACAGAAAACTCCTTTTTTGCACATTCTTTTTCGTTGTTTTATTTTGTGATAATGTTTAATTCACATTGGTTGGCGCAAGAACTCCATGCAAAATATATTGGCACACATTTCTAATAAACGGCACGACTTTACACTTCTGAGTTAATAAATAGAAACTTTTTCTTAAAAAATTCAAAAGCAAAGGCATTTGGGATGAAAAAAACATTATAAAAGCTAGGTTCTAGCACATCACTGCAGACACAAATCACTCTGTTGCTAAAGTTAATGTTTAGAAATGTTAAACAGATGTCTACTCTAAGGAGACAAAGATTTTAAATCCAAAGTATACTGCCTTATGTTGACTCAGAAGTGTGGTTCCGTACTATAGGCATTCATGCAATTAACCATAAGTAAGAGATAACCTTAAACAAAATATTGTACCTAACTTAATGACCCCTGAAGGACTAAACTTTAAGAGACTTCCTTTTTCTGTCAACTTTAGAATTATGTGTGTGTGTGATCTAAACAGTCTACAACAGCCTAAAAGTAATAACAAAACTGATTTTCCCAAGTTCCTTTTAAGGCTTTTCACTTTCCTTGTCAATTTCCACCAAAAAAAGGGACCAAAATAAAACCTTCAAATGGGCTCTGATATTTTTTAGCTGTAAGGAACATAGGTTTTCTCTTGTTTTCTCCCCTTGAAACTGGGCACTAGGAAATTTGTGAAAGGGTGGAAAATGGGCTAAGTGTGGTGTAATGGAAAGCTCACTGGATTTAGGGTCCAGAGAAGGAGCATGGTACATTGGAAAGAGTGCTGGATTTGGAATCTGAAAACTTGGGTTCAAATTCTGACTCTGTCACTTACCACCTATGTGAGCTTGTGAAAATCCTCATTGAAGCATGATCCTCAATGATCTTTATTAAAGAGATTGAAATCAATGACCTCTAGAATCCCTTTCAATTTGGAATCTACTACTGTACGTCTCAGAAATCTGAATTTACGTCGTGGCTCTACTACATAGGTGGACATCTTTTGGGTATGTCACTTTGTCAGTTTAGGCTTCAGTTTCCTTATTTGTAAAATCAAGGGCTGGACTAAATCATCTCAAATGTGCTTCCCAGCTGGAAATCCTAAATCTAGCATTCTGTGGTAGCCTTACAGATATGTTGGCCATTCAAAAGTGCAGTCTGGATGTTTTAGGAATTTCTTTGTCCTTGCCTGTATATAGTTGTTGGTGTCTACCCCTGAAAAAAATGGCTAGACAACCTTTTTCCCTAATCTTAAAAGTAGCATTAACATCAGTGTACAAAAAAGATATGCCAACTCAGGGCTCTAGTCTCAGTGCATATATTTATTTTATATGTTGGGTTTTTTTTGGGGGGTGAGGCAATCAGGGTTAAGTGACTTGCCCAGGGTAACACAACTAGTGTCAAGTGTCTGAGGTTGGATTTGAACTCAGATCCTCCTGACTCCAAGGCCAGAGCTCTATGTGCTGTGCCACCTAGCTACCCCTATATTTATCCTATATGGAGGAGAATGGATGGCTTCATGGAGGTCCATGGAAATAAAATTTAAAATCTAGGACATTTGTTAGCATCCTCAATTTTCATTTACTTAAAGCACTTTCCCTTACAAGTATCAGTTTCCAGGGGAGAAGTGGAACTTCTTCATTATCCTATAATATATTAAGTGGGCAAAAAGGAAAGGAAAAAAATCCTCAAAAGGAAGGATGCAGGAGTTAGCGGTAGGATGCAAAAAAAAAAAGTCCACCTGATCATGCTTAAGGGAGACAAATAGCCATTCAACCTGGAGCTATACTTTGTCAATGAGTAAAATAATATTGCTTGCTGAAGGAGGAATGAAAAAACAAAAACATCATACTCAGAAATCACACTCCTTTCTTACTTCTACTCACTGAAACAGCCTAAAAATGACTGCTTGGCATATTAGTTCATCACTGACATAATTTAAGGAATTTGGACAATCTCAAAGGCAACCTCAATAAATACTTGCTATATTGACTAACTAGGTTAAGTTTAAATTTTTTTCTAGCACAACTCAAAGCAGAAGACATTGTAAAAATGTTAGCCAGCAAGATAGATGAGCGATTCAGTCAATATTGTCCTATCCTTTCTTCTTATCAGCTGACAAAACCATAGGCTAAAGAATGCATCCCATGTAGGGGAACTAATCCCAGTGGTACCAGATATAACTGGGAAACACCACCAGTCCATGACCTTTGCCCTCCATCTTCAATGAATTTGGCAGAAGTTAAGGCTCCCCTCACCCTATGAGTTGGGCAGTCCCTTCTGCTACCCTATTTATTTTTACATTCCATCTTTGCTCCTTCCCAGCACTGATGTATCAAGGTTGGTTCTCGCGGCCTGACAAGGGCCTCTGATAAAGACTTTAATCAGTGGCCATTGGAAGAACCATGGGTATGGAGACCCAGGAACATCATCATTCCAAGAAAGCTCTCAAAACAGATACAACATTTAAATACTACACAAAGTCCTCTCCATCCCCTTACCTCTTCCACCAAAGAACAAATTTGGGGTTCACCCATGCCATTTTTCCATCCCAATTTGCATATGAGATGGGTACTTTACAGACACTGGGCATCTAAGACTGAAAGACATGAGCTGAAAAACCTAACTTTTCTTAACTTTGTGCTGAGTAGAGCAATGTCTCTACTTGTGTTATCCTTTTCAATGTCCCAGGCACTCCTAGAATACAATCCCTTTCTTTTGACTTTGGCACTCAATTTTTTTGAAATTCTCGGTGACCCTTTATGGTGTGGAGAATGCTTCGGATTGCTTTATTTAAAGGCCTCTAGTATGATGCTTTGAGAGTTAGCACCATTGTATTAATAATGGAATAATGCTTCCTTTTTTGGTGAGGAACGCCTGGATCTGTCTTACTTTACAAACTACCAGCTCCAGGCCTAAAAATATGCTACAACTGGAACTTTTTTTGGCATATGACTTTTTGTTTTCCTTTCTGCCAACTGTAGCTACAGACTAGAGGACTCTTCGAAAGGACTCTGGGCTCTTGTTAAATACCAGCAAAGGAATGGCCAGAACTCTAACGGCTACTTTGCTGAGCTTATTCAAGAGCATATTTGTACTTCTTAGGAAAAGTGGCTTTTAGTTTCATACTCTGGAGTGCTCACAATTGTGTCCTCAGCTTTTGAAGTACCATTCCAGTCTTGGATTAATTACCAGCTCGTTGAGGGAGAGACTTGGGTTGGCTTCTGGTCAGAATGAGGCAAATACATGTTCTTGTGTACAGAAGAAGGACTAAAATTGTACTTCAAAAGATCTCGGGGGCTTCCTAGCTCCTCTCCCTCCCCTACAGAAAGAAAAGTTTTCCATCGTGATTTATCCTTTTTTGTAGTTAACAGGCTTGGCCATCGAGTTTCCTCTGATGCCAGGGGCTGGGATCTTCTTTTAGATATTGACGGCATGAGCGTGTTTCTTGCATAGTGGCTTATCTTTCTTGGAGTAGAAGGGTTGTCCCTCCAAATTCACATGACAGACCTGGAAGAAAGGTGAAAATGTGAGAAAGACAGGTCACGGAAATAACAAAATCATGAAGAAATTCATTGAATTGGAGCAGTGGTGTCCCGGTGGATGTTTAACAACCGACTGGAAAAATGGACTGCGTCACACACTTTTATGTTTAATCTGCATCATTCACATTTTCTCTATTGCTTTCCTAAGTCCAGACAAGCAGCAAAACAATAAATTAAGCCCTCATTTGTAGTATTTGTCTATGCTGAATTTTTAACAATCGGCTTTCATGATCGTCATTGTTCATGATCGGCAGGTTCCAGCCGGCTCCCCCACCATGCCTAAATAGGGGCTGGATGCCTGTGTGTCTGATAATGCCCTAGGAAAATATTATGAGTCTTGGGGGCAGCTAGGTGGCACAGTAGATAGAGCTCTGGCCTCAGAGTCAGGAGGACCGGAGTTCAAATCTGGCCTCAGACACTTGACACGTACTAGCTGCGTGACCCTGGGCGAGTCACTTAACCCCCATTGCCTCACCAAAAAGCAAAAAAAAAAGAAAATATTATAAGTCGATTGTGTCCTTCTCTTATTTAAAAACCTTCTGTGGCTCCCTCTTGACCCTAGAGTATTTCAGGCCTTCCACGGTCTGGCTCCAATCTACCTTTCCAGGTTTGTTTCCTATTACTCCACTTTACGTTCTTTACTTTCTACAAACTTGCCTATGAGCTATTTCTGGAACGTGACATCCTATCTCCCGCCCCTGTACAGGCTGTTCCTTAGGCCTGGATTCCTTCCTCATCCCCATTTCTCAGAATTCTTATCTTCCTTTAAGCTCCAGCTCCAGTATCATCTCTTCTGAGACAATGATAAAAGTGATAAATGATGGAATAATAATAATAAATATATAAATAAATAATAAAATAAGATGATAAAAGTGATAAATGGTTAAATAACAATATTAAACATATAAATAAATAATAAAATGATAAGATGATAAAAGGGATACTCTTTCCTTGCCCACCCCCCTCAACTCTCCCATTGTCTCCCCTTTACACCCTCTCCCACTATGCTATCAGTAAAACGGAAACTACTTGAAGTCAAGAACTATGTTTTTGGTCTTTGTATGGTAGGATACCTGAGCACCTTGCATATGGTAGACCTTTGTTTTTTGAAAATTAATCAATCAACAAGCAATTATTAAACTCCTACTATGTGCTAGGCACAGTGCTATATGGTAAGGATGCAAATACAAAAGTGAAACTGTTCCTGCTCTCAAGAAACTTATGTTCTTTCTGTGGGAGATGCCATATAAACAGATAGACATATACATACAATATTTGCATATATACATACATATTCACCCATGGAAATATTCATGTGCCATATAAATGGCAAGTTATACAACCTCCCTGAGCCTCAGTTGTCTCATCTGTAATAATATTTCACTGCTTTCCTTATGAGAATTTTATGAGTATCAAATGAATTAATGTATGTCAAGCACTAATAAACGTAGTATTTTTTGGTTTTGTTTTTTGGAAAAGTTTGGGTCTTTTGTCCCTCTTCTCTCAAATCACCTTGCATTTACTTTGTCTGAGAGTCAAAGTGGTTCAGTGGATAGAAGGCCAACCTTGGAGTCAAATAGTCTTGGGTTCAAATCCCATCTCTAACCCATCCTGGCTGTGTGATTCTAGGCAAATCACTTTACCTCTCTGTGTTCTCAAGAACTAAGACTGAAGTTGTAGAGAAATTTCCAACTTGTATTGGTAGAGAGAGTTCTACCAATGAAATCACAATTCTGATTTTTTAAAAAGCCTGTGTGTATATACATAAATATGTGTCTATATGTAGTATGTGTGTGCATATACATGATTACATGTTTGTACGATTTCACATGTGCATGAATGCTTTTATATTCATATCTCTATATATGACATACAAAGAATATAATTTATCCCTAGTGCTTGGCAGGAATAGTGTAGATGCTTAAGAAATGCTTGTTGATCTGATCACATTTTCTCTGGCTGTCTTCCATGCTTAGAAAGCTGTTTCTCTTGCTCTGACCTACTGACCTCCCTGGTTTCCTGCAAGTCCCAACTAAAATCTCTCTTTGTCCAGGAAGCCTTCCAGAACCCCTCTCAATTCCAATATCTTTCCTCCTTTGATTATATTCCATTAATCTCGTATATAGCTTGCTTTGTATGTATTTGTTTGCATGGTGTCTCCCCTATTAGATTGTAAGCTCCTCCAGAGCAGGGTCTGTCTCTTTCCTCTTTTTGTATCCCCAGGGCTTACCACTGTGCTCAGAACATAGTAGGTGCTTAATGAATGTTTATTGAACGAATGGAAGCAACTGACTCAAGGTCACATAGCTAGTAAGCAACAGAGCTGGAATCTAAACCCAGGTCTTTCCCCCCATACTGCTCTTCTAACTCCAAGAATCTCAGACTCTACCTTTCCCGGCTCTCGTGAGCTATGTCGATCTCTCCCTAGTCTATCATGATTACATTGTTTCATACTAGTCTAACGTGTAAAGTTTGTTACACAAGTGCGACTCGAGTTACTTGAGGCCAGGGATGTGTGTGGGTGTGTATTCTGTTGCCCCAAAAGACTAACTTACTGACATTTGAAAGTTTGAACTCCTGCCTGGATTGTTTCTTAATGGGACGGCTGCTAAAGGCAGCCAGAACCCATTAAAAAATCAAATTTCTAAGGAATCCTCCACACTACCCAGAAACTGATATGATCAATGGACTTGAGGATCTCTGAGTTTCCTTAATAAGAGAAGGACCAGAATGTAAAAATCTCAGGAAGGCCAGGGGCAGCTTAGCTTCAGCTGGGACATTAAGACCAGGAGGAGCCTGTTGGTGTTAGTGATGCTGTCTCAGCAGCCAAGGAAGGAGTTAGCTAACTTAATATCTCATCTCTGCTCTGGGCTGCTATGGTAACAGGTAAACATAAACATCTGGGGAGAGATAACAAGCTTACAATGCCAGGCTGAGCCAGCCATATTGCTCAAGAAACCAGGCGTCCAATGGAACTGCTGAAGTCAACTTTAAAGGACACATGGGAAATCTTGAAGATTCACAGGCTTGACCTCTCACTTCTGTGACTGAGAAGGTTCAGGGACTTCCAAAACGGGTCACTCCTTCCCCAGATTCCATCCCGTAAGATCGTAGATTTAGAGATGGGAAGGACTTTCAAGATTTCCTAGTCCAGCTCCCTTATTTTATAGATAAGGAAACTGAGGCACCGTGAGGTAAAATGCCTTGCTCCAGGCCATACAGGAAATAAGTGGCAAAGCTAAGATTCTAACCCAGGTCCTCTGCTCTCCAATGGGAAGCTGACTTAGGCAAATACCTGTGTGGCCTTGAGGAAGTCACTGAAATTTCCTAGGACCAGGTTTCCTTCTCTGTAAAATGAGGGGGCTGAGTTAGTTGGCATCTGAGCACCTGCCCCCTCTAGATCGATGATTCTATGAAATTCATCATTCATCATTCTTTTCCCTGCCTTCCCACCCCCACGCCTTTGTACAGACTGCCTCAGGTGCCTGGGATGCCTTTCCTCCTTAGTGTTACGGCTCAGAATCTGTAGTTCCTGTAAGAATCAGATCCAGTGACATCTCTCTTTCCTCCCCCTCATAATTCTGGAAATCCATTGGATGGGCTTATCTATGCTGATATTTCCCTTCAATAGAATGCAAAATCTTTATGGCTCCAGTGTCTAGCACAGTATCTGACATTTGGTAGGCAGCTTACAAATACTTGATGAACACATGAGCTAATGACCTAGAAGATGTCCATTTTTACAGTCTGTTTACAGCTATAATGGAAGTTAAATGGGGTGTGTATAAAGCTTCTCTTCCTGCCTTAGGCCAACTATACGTGTGACTGAGTGCTAAAGGGGCCCATCTCACGGAGGAAATGCCATTAAATCCTCTGGAATTCATACAAGTGAGACGAGTAAACATGTTTGAGTGCTGAATTTGGAGTAACAGGTCCTGAGTTCGAATCCAAACTCTGTCATTTACCTTGTGACCTTGGGGAAGTTTCTTTGGGCCTCATTCTCCTCCTCTGTAACGTCTCTTCTTGGCCTGGAGGACCTCCAAGGCCCCTTTCAGCCCTATCTATGATCCTGTGGTCACAGCTCGGTGCAAACTCCCATCTGATGCAGGAGTCCCCTCATCCAACCTCTGTCTCCTTCTGGTGATGGGCAAATGACTGTCTCATTAAGCGGCAGCTGGGGCAGGTTTAGGGGCTGCCAGGTGGTGCGGTGGATAGAGTGCAGGGCTTAGAGTCAGAGAGACTCATCTTCCTGAGTTCTAATCAGGCCTCAGACACTTATTAGCTATGTGACCCTGAGCAAGTTACTTCAACCGGTTTGCCTCAATTTCCTCATCTGTGAAATGGGGATCATAATAACTCCTGCCTCCCAGGATTGTTGTGAGAAACAAATGAGATGATAATTGTAAAGTACTTAGCACTGTACCTGGCACAGTTGAATTGACAGGTAAGGCCTTCCTTTACACTATCAAGCTTGCTTGAATTGTGTACAGGTGGAAAATTAGCCTACTTAGAAACTGGAAAGGACTTTATAAATATCCTGTTTATACACTGGAGAACTTGGTTGGGAGTTAAACGCTCAGGGCCTCTGAGGAAAAAGTCAATAGTAATAAGAATAACAACCTATCCTTCATAGGCCCTTTAATGTGTAAACATTAGAAGCATTGGTTGTTTCTTCTTCTTCATAATAACCCTGAAGGATGGCATTGCAAAATTATTATGCCCATTTTATTGATGAGAAGACAGAGGCTCAGTAAGGTTCAGTGGCTTTCCCATAGTCACATGGCTAGTAGGGCCTTAGCAGGCTCTGGGTCCAAAGTTAGCCTATTCTACCACACTCATTCTAGTAGCCCCACCCCTAAGCAGGAGTAGGGAACCAGCACGAGGCCTCAAGGCTGCAGGTTCTCCACCCCTGACAGTGCTTTCAAATGTAAGCAACTTCATATTGGAGGCATGATGCAGCAGCCAGGAGAATTTCCCACTTCTTATCGAATCAACTGTATGTTAGCAAGCTTCTTGTAACAAAGTTCTAGCTAAAATGATTCAAGTGGCATTTCATTCAGCTCAAAAATACTCTCATTTCTAGTTCCTTCCCCTGAGCTTGCCACAGGAAAATTCCAGCCTCAAGTTTAAATGGGGGAAGGGAGGGTAGGGAAAAGAATAAACATTTATTAGGCAACTACTGTATATTCAGCACTGTAGTATCTCATTTGATTCTCACAAGCATCCTGTGAAGTTGGTGCTACGGTGATCCCCTTTTTACAGTTGTGGAAACTGAGGCAGATAACGGTTAAGTGACTCGTCTAAAGTCACACAACTAATAAGTACCTGTGGCTGGACTTGAACTCAGGTCTTCCTGATTCTAGTTCCAGTCTCTGTCTCCTGCTCCTCCCTAGCTATTCATAATTCTCACAGGCAGAGAAGACATCGGAGATTATCCAATTGTATTCCCTCACTTTATAAATGAGAACATTGAGGTTCATAGGGATTGGTTGACTTGTCCAAGGTCATACAGCTAATGAGCTGATCAGAATTCGAAGATCTCAGGTCCTCTGAGAGTATTCTGTTAGGTTGAATGAAGTGTTATTTCCATTTCTATTATTTCCATTAACAACAACTTCCATTTACATGGTGCTCTGAAGTCTGCAAAGTAATGTACGTGCATATCAGCTTCTTGGACCTTGACAGCAACCCTGAGAGGGGATTAAGACTAGTACTATTATTTCTTCTTTACAGATGAGAAACTGAGTCACAGGCGCTTGTCCATGGTCGAACAACTAATAAATTCCAGAAGTGGGATTTGAACCCAGGCCTTTCTGACTCCAAGAACAGTGCTCTCTCCTCTTCCCTGTGTTCAATAGAAAGAAATTGCAGGTGGCTAATGGACAATCCTGTGCTCATCTCCTGACTTGCTCTGTATTGAGAACAGAGCTGACACTACTAAACAGAAATCTGCCTTTTCCAAGTGAAGGACCGTGAGGATTAGTCAACAAAGTCTCATTCAGTTTTTGTGATTTGCACTGGAAATAAAATAGGAATGAACAATTTTTGTAAATAAAACCAATGAGGGGCAGCTAGATGGCACAGTAGGTAGAGCACCAGCCCTAAAGTCAGGAGGACCTGAGTTCAAATCCGGCCTTAGGCTAAGCACTTGACACATATTAGCTGTGTGACCTTGGGCAAGTCACTTAACCCCAATTGCCTTAAAAAAAAAAAACAAAACCCAATGACTTTCTTCCATTATTCCGTCCCCAGTTCCCTGGCTATCCCCTCCCAATTTTGATGCCCTCCACTTTCAGAGGGACTGTGCGATGCTGGCGGAGTCCAAGTCACATAAGGGAAAACCTACAGCACAGATGAAGCAAGTGTCGTGCCAAGTGTGGCCCAGGGCCTCGATGAACTTGTCTCCAGCTTCCACGGGGAAGTCACAGCCATGACACTTAGTGCTGAACAAATTGATGTAATCTGAAAAGAAACAAACATACACACTGAGACCCCAACACTCTGAGAAGGATCCAGGAAAGATGGCGGATGGAGTTATGAAAAGAAGATGGATTTAGAAGCAGTTCAAACCCTAGCTGTGCCACTTCCTTTTTGTGTGACCATAAGCAAGTCACTCAACCTCTAGGGGACTGAGCTTCTTCATCCATCTGTTAAATAAAGAGGTCAGCTCAGATGACCTCTAAAGTCCCTTCTAACTCTGTATCTATGACCTTAAGGGTGTGTTGGGAGTGAGGAGGCATCCCAACCGAAGTCTACAAGAAGCTAAGACAATGTCCCAATTCCCTGAAAACCACAGTCTTAGGAAGGTAGTATCATGTAGTGTTAAGGGAGTGTTGTGTTTGGAGTTAGAGCACCTGAGTTCTAATCCTGATTCTCCTCTTTAATACCTTGTGACCTTGGATAAGTTATTAATTTCTGGACTTTGTTTCCTCGTTTGTAAAATGAAGAGAAGAATTGAACTAGATGAACTCCAAGGTCCCTTCCAGCTCATAACCCATGAGCCAATTTTGCTAGATGTCCGCTGTCACACGGACAAGAAATCTGTTGAATAACATTTTTTTAACCGTTGAGTTACTTTGGCCTAGACATGGGCTTTGAACTTCTGTAAGTACATCTTAGTTTGAAATTTGGCATGATATTGTCATTAAATGCCATTCAATACTGATATCCCTCTTCCCTTCTGTTACCTCTCTTATCTTCCCCAAACAAATACAGTTTCTCTATCTGGATAAGAATGTATGTGCTCATTGAGAAGATTCAGGGCATTCAGAGTTATGGGGTTATAATGAGTGAAAAACATACATTTTATATTCTTTCTCCCTAAAAATTTCCAAAGGGATTAAAACTGTCCAAGAATGGAAGGTAAAAAATAAATAGCAGGATTGAGGTCGTGAGCTGAAGTATGTCTCTGTAATTTCTTTCCAGTGGCCCTAATTCCATCCTTTGGATCTGTGTGGAATGTCTTCTCTTACTTCCACACAGTAATCCTTCAAATACTTGCAGATGGATCTTATGTCCCATCTCCCTTTTCTCTCCCCACCCCAAGTCTTCTCTTTTTCAGGCCAAACATCCCCAGTTCCTTTCCTGATGACTTATCTCCCAGGTCCTTCAACATCCAGATTGCCTTCTTCTTGACATTTTCCCAGTTCTCATTGTTCCTTTGAAAATGTGCACACATCCCAGAGATGCTCCTCTGGAGTTTGCAATCCACTGAAATCCCATTTTTTTTTTCATATCAACTGATGTTAAACCAGACTTGTCCCTTCTTGTGTTTGTACAATTGAATTTTTTGACCAAAGTAGCAGACTTTCAATTCATCCCTATTAAATTTCTCCTGTAGTTACAGCCCATCACTCCATTCTGTTGAGATCTTTTGGGTTCTGCTATCTGACATATTAGTTCTCCTTCTTGGCTTCATGTTATCTGCTCATTGGATAAGTGTACTTTTTATGACTTCATTCAAGTCATAGATGGGCATTCTGGGAAGATGGTGGAGTCGGTCAGAAATCGATTACATTTTGAATAGGACACAGTTATGTGGATGCTTTGTGGCATGACATTAGAGACCTGGATTGGCCAACAATGTAGGGGTTAGGTGAATGTGTGGTTAGTTGAACAGCTGTGCCTAAATATTGTGATTAAAAAACTGATATCAGTCTGAAAGGCTATTATATAATCATAAATTTATAGCTGGAAGGGAATCTCTGATTCCAGCTGGTCCAACCTTCTATTCTACCCTTCCCCCAATCCTGCCCCAAAGCACAGAGTTTCACAGAAAAGAGAGCTCAGAACCAAAGAGGTAACATGACTTGTCCAGAGTCATAAAGCCCTGAAAACTATAATGTTTACAGTCAATTATCAGTAATAAAGCTCTGTTCATATGTGAAATACCAATGTAAGGGGTAGCTAACAATTGATCTGACATTGGAAGATGCTAAGGATTCTATGAGGCAGAGGAGGGGATTCATTTCAGAACAACCTGGAGACAATCAACGGGATTTTGTGTAAGAGGAATAGTTGATAGGTTAGTATGGTTGACTGGATTGACAAGTGCATAATGATATGAAATAAAACTGGAAAGTAGAAGACAACCATATTGAGGAGAACTTTAAGTTTGAGGCAGAGGACTTTTTATGTTAACCAAGAGGCAGTGGGGAGCCAGTGAGGATTTGTGAGTGGGTGTGAGGTCATTTGGTCAGATCTGTGTTTTAGGAATGCCAGCTAACAGTTATGTAGATGGTCGACTCGAAAGGGAGAGGCTAGGAGCAGGGATATCAATCAGGAAATTATTGAGATAGTACGGGGAAGGGGGTGATATCGGATTAACTAGACCAGAGGATGTATGGGTGGGGAGAAGCAAACTGATGAGAAAGATGTTCTGGGAGGAAAATCAGCAAGGTTTGGACGTTGATAGGGGCCAGAGAGTGAAGGAGAGGGAAGGGTTAAGTATGTGAATCTGAGGAACGGAAAGGACAGTGGAGCTATCCTCTAGCGAGGGAGAAAAGTTTGAAGGAGCCTGTTGCCTGCTTCCTGGAATGGAGGGCCATTTGGTGAAATGTTTAGTGAAAAGCGTTCTGGGTTTGGAGTTAGTGTACTTGGCTTCAAAGCCCAGCGTGGCTACACTTACTGTAACTTGTACAACTTCACTCAGAAATCTCTCCTGAGCTATGATGCTCTGTCTTTTGAGCACTGTGCTGGCAGATCTGAACATCTCCCCAGAAGGCCCCGTACCTTTCTCACAGTAGGGCTCCCCATCCTCCATGTGGAAGAGACTATTGCCAAAAGGCTTCCTACAGGCTGCACAGACAAAGCAAGTGGTGTGCCAAGTCTGCCTCAGAGCATGCATCACTTCCTGGGAAAAGAAAATAAAAGGAAAACAGAGAAGGAAAAGAGGGCATCATCTGGCTGACCTCAGCTCCACCTCTGGGAGAACAGAGATGGGGGCTTGCTAGGAGCAGTTAAACACAGCATGCCCTAAACCTAATGCAATTTGTCTCCCTGGAATAGAAAGGTCCTGCACCAAGCTGATTCAGAGAAACTATGGCCCTGGGGCCTCAACAGCCTTCTCTTCTAGGAGGGCTTCATTCCTGGGAAATGGAGTGATTTTTTTTCTTTCTTTCTCGCCTAACAGAAGAAAACGTGTTTGGATTGCTGGGTAAAAGGAGAGGGGTCATCAGGTCCAGAGCCCTGGACTGAACTTCCCGAAATGGGGAAATGGTACAGCTGCTTTTCCAGATGCAGAAAAGTGGTGGGTTGGAGCAGGAGTAGAGAGTCATGAATGGGTCCTAGAAATCCCCCAGAATAAGAGCCAGATGCAAAGTTGACTTTGTGACTTACCCCCATGATCTTGGTGTTGCACTTGGAGCACAGAGGGGCAAAGAACTGCTCATAGCAGCGCTCACAGTACACATTATTCTGCTCCTCCACGAAGCACACGTCGGCTAGAGAGGTCTTACAGTAGGCACAGTTGAACTCTTCTGGGTGCCAGGAGCGACCCATAGCAACCAGGAAGGGACCCCTAGGGAGAGAGGAGACAGGATGAAAGGAGTTCCTATGACGACAAAGACAAACATCGCTGGAGTTTGACAGGCTAGAACAATGAGCCAAATCAAAGATGATTTGATAAAGCTTTGTGATAAATGGATAACTCTACACCAGGGTTCAAAGATTCAGCCTCCCAACTGCAGGAGGCAGGAGTCAGGAGGAGACAATAGTTTCCCTGTGGAAAAGAAAGATCTAGGGGTTCAGTAGAAAGCAAGCTCAATATGTGGGATCATGGTCAATAAAGTAAGTCAATAAAGTAAGTGCAATTTTAGACAATTTTAGAGAAGAACAGCCAGGACCAGGGAAAGAGAGTCGCGCTCCCTCCCCCTTCCTCCCTTCATATTCAACTCTGGTCAGTCTTCACCTGGAGTCTTGTGTTCAGTTCTGGGCACCACATTTTAGAAAATCAGTCACTCAGGAAACATTTATTAAGCACCAACTATGTGCTAGGCCCTATGCTAAGGGCTGCAGACTGTTCAACTGGAGAGTGTTCAGAGGAAGACTGAGGATGGTGAGGGGTATCAGGACCGTGCCATATGAGGCATAGTCAGAGGAACTAGGGACATTTAGCGGGCAGAAGTGAAGACTTAGGAGCCATGTGATAATTGCCTTCAAGGCACAGCACAGCAGGGCTTAACTCCAAATGACAGGAAGAAGTTGTCGAGAGGCAAATTTCCTTTCAAAGTAAGGGGAAAGTTTTTAATAATTAAAACAGTCCAAAATGGGAGAGGAGCGCCTCAAATGAGATAATATTTATAAAGCACTTAGCACAGTGCTTGGCACACAGTAGGTGCTTAATAAATGTTTGCTTCCTTCCCTTTGGGAGGTGGTGCCTTCCTCATCAATAGGGGTCATTGAGCAAAGGCTGATGACCCCTCATTGTAGAGGTCAGGTATAGGTTGTACTGAAAGATCCCTGAGATTCCTTTGAGCTCCGGAGCCTCAAAGGGATAGGTGTTACCATGGGCACCTTTGACCAAGAAATGAGCAGCTCCCTAAGAGCACTGCGGCAAGGCCACTTGCCTTGGGAGCACCCAAGGCTCAGAATGAACAAGTATCTGTGTTGGCTGAACGCCTGCGAGTGAGGTTTGATGCCCACGATGACCACAGAGCTTCTCCTTAGTGACGGAGTTTTCAGGCCAACGTGGCAAAGTGGCTGGAGACCTGCGTATGAGTCCTGGCTGGGCCCCTGACTAGCAATGTGACCTTGTCTGAAGCTCTTCACTTCTCTGACAGTTTGTTCACCTGGAAGTGAGGGGGTTAGACAAAATGGTTTCTAAGGTCCCCTCCAACTCCAGATGCTACGATATAGAGAGACAAAGGAAAGAGGGTGCTACCAGCAAAGCAGGGAAGAAGAACTTGTAGGGGAAGAGGAGAGGGCCCTCCTCATGTGGCCTCTCGGGTCCCTCTGTGAGCCGGGGCCCTTTTCCCACTTCTCCCACCCCCAGGGCCCATGACTGTACCGGATGACGCTGTTACAGTGTCCGCAATGAGGAGTCCGGTTGCTGGCTGGAAAGCGCTCAGCCCTCTGGATGGTACCTCGGGCTAATGTGGGTACCTGGGTGCCAGAAGGAGTATAGCCTGGTGATGGGACTGGAGCACCCCGAGGAAGGATCTGCTTGCTGATCGAGGTGGTGGTCTTCCCAGGGGCGAACTTTTGAGAGAAGTTGTCATCAGTCACCCACGGTGGGCGGCTAGCTGGCTCCGCTGGGCCGGAGCTGTAGGTTGCTGATGGGGCTGGGCTGTATGGGGAAGGGTTATAGGAAGGAGCTGGGGACGGGGTGTAAGCTGGGGCTGGGGACGGGGTGTAGGCTGGGGCTGGGGACGGGGTGTA
>NW_020954907.1:5030669-5129018 GCF_900497805.2 Vombatus ursinus | reverse complement strand
GGGGACGGGGTGTAGGCTGGGGCTGGGGACGGGGTGTAGGCTGGGGCGGGGGACGGGGTGTAGGCTGGGGCGGGGGAGGGGGTGTGGGCGGGGGCGGGGGACGGGGTGTACGCAGGGGCGGGGCTGTAGGTTGCTGCTGGAGCTGGGCTATAGCTGCTTGCTGGTACTGTAATCCCAAAGCATAAAAAGAAAGAAAAAGGAAGGGGTCAGGAAGCTTTGGACTTTCCCTACGTGGAGATCCACATTATTCCCATCTCTCAAGTCTACTAGCCTTGTGGGGCCCAGCCCTCTGACCACAAACTGTAGGTTGCTGATGGGCCCGGCAGCATGGGAAAGGGTTATGGGATGGGTCCAGGGATTGGGTGTAGGCTAATGCAAAGGTGTCCTGGAGAATGAGGCCTGTTCCTTACAGCTGAAACACTATAAAAGGTGGTATTTTAAGAATTCTCATTCAAAAGAATGAATTTCTTTTCCAAAATCTTAGTTTATTGATATCTGGATTTTTTTAATCATGTCCATTTCCAAATATATCTCTCCTCCCTCCCCTACTCAGAAAGCTACCTCTTATAATAAAGATTAAGAAAAGTGATAAAAGTATTTGAACAAAACCCATCAGAACATCAATCATCTTTGATATTGCATGAAATATTCTGCACCTGTGGTCCTCCAGTTCTGAAGGAAGAGGAGGGAGGTCTTAGAAGCACAGCTGGAAAGCTGGAAGGTGCCTGAAAGGACTCGTCTAGTTTAACCCCTTCATTTTACAGATGAAAAAACGTAGGTCCAGGGAGGCTGAATAACTTGCCCAAGGTCACAAAGGTACAAGATTTGAACTCAGGACCTCTGACAGCGTTCTTTCCATTACACCTTCTCTGGGGCCAAACTTGAGTTATTCCGATTACACAGAAATAAAAAAAATTAGTGATCTGGGGAGATATTTTGAAAGCATTCTTTAAAGGAACTCTCCAATAAGCTGTGCTCGCCATATTTGGAGTGTGACTAAGAGATAAGGAAGTTACAAAAGAGTTAGTTATCTGGAATTCAGAGATAAGATCTGAAGAAAAAAAATAATTGCTGGCATATATGTAGTCCCTACTATGTGCAAGGCACTGTGCTAAGTACTTTACAAATATCTCATTTGAAATGTCACAATGACCATGGGAGGGAGATGCTGTTATTATCTCCATTTTAAAGATGAGAAACTGAGACCAAAAGAGACAAAGTGACTTGCCTAGGGTCACATTGGTAGTAAGTATCTGAGGCTGAATTTGAACCCAGGTCTTCCCGATTCCAGGCCCAGCACTGTCACCTAGCTGCCTAAAACTGACACCAGTGAATAATATACATAACTGGACAGGTTTGAATTTACTCCATTTCTCCCAAATTAGAAATACTGGGGTTGAGGGGCTAGCAGAAAAATGTGTGGGATCTGGGGAAATTATAATAGAGGACATTTGAATAATGTCTATACAAATTACTTTCACATCCTCTCAAAATCCCCTGATATAGAGGGTGAAAATAATATTAGCCCCATCTTAGAGATGAAGAGGCTGAGGCTCAGAGGCGGCTTCCTCAAGGTAGGGGCAAGTCATGGTAGATCCAGGTACGACAATGTCCATTCCAGGGGCTTTCCCCAGACCCCCCTCTTTCTCCTCCAGGTGGTTAGAGAGAGGCAAAGAGAATCAAAGCCTTCTGGAGTCCCTGACTGAATTCCCAGGGCCCATTGACTCCCTGGCAATCCTGTTACTGAGCAGTGGAAGCCAGAAAGCAGCTTCTAGTTGCTAAAAAGCAGGCCCCTTCTGGACCAGGACCAGATCCAGCCAGAGACCCAACAAGACACTATAGGAAGAGAGTACGTGAGTTCATTCACCAGGCCCAGGCTCCTAGCCCTGGGGAATTCTGGGCTCTCCCAACGCTCAGCTCTCTCACTGCTGAGCCAGGGACGGTTACAGACATGCCCTGCCTACACGCGGGCTTGTTCTCATCATCCAGCAGGCACTCAGGGCCCTCATTATGGCAAAAGGTTTCGAGAGGCCTCTTCTACTCCTTTCTTAAGATCACATCCAGCTCCCCCTCAGACAGAAACCACTGTTCTTCTGCTCCCCGAGGCTGCCAGAAAGGCACAGTGGGAGTCTCCTCACTCCGGATCCCCCATTGGCCACAGATGGTCCAACAGGAGCAGGCGATCCATCCCGGGGGCTCAAAGACTGGAATGGTGGTAAGGAATTTCGGCTCCCCTCCATCCTGTTTCTCCCAGCCCCTCATTTCCCATTCTCTGCAATTAAAGACTTCACAACTTGCAGTTTTCCCCGACGCCTCCTCTTCTCTGCGGCCTGCTACTGCTCAGGCTTTGACTCTGCTCATTGTATGCAATGCCTCCCCCCACTTTAGTGATAGAGAAGCCCCCCTTTTCCTCCAGGACCCAGACAGGGAGCTGACCCCCTCTCTTTGTCAGTTATTCCTAAACAACTATTGTGTGGGCCTCTCTTTTCTGGGAAACAGACCTGGGGAAAGAACATTAGTTTTATTTTATTTTTTGGCAAAGGGCCCGGGTTAAAATCTTGCCTTTGCTACTTTCTACTTGTGTGAACACGTGCTAATTACTTGATTACTTTGGGCCTCAGTTTCCTCATCAGAAAATGGAGGTCTTTGGACTAACTGGCCTTGAAGGTCCCTTTTAGCTCTGAATCGACGATATGATGACCTGTAATGTGACAGTCTGACCAAGGAAAGAATGCCGGACTTGAAGCCTGAGCACCAGCTGTTAAGAGCCTGTGTGACCTTGGGTAAGTAGCTCAACTTCTATAGGCCTCAGTTTCCTCTTTTGTAAAATGAAAGGGTTGGACGAGATAATCTCTAAGGTCCCTTTCAGCTTTAAATCCCATGCCCTAGTTCTTCCTGGGGCCCACATGGCATAGCTCTGTAAAAGTAGGTGGTAAAAGTAGGAAGAGAATGGGAAGCAAAAGGACCTAGAGGTGTCTGGGAAATAGACACCCTGATTCCCTAGAGCTGCTTGGCCTTAAGCCAATAACAGAAATGAAATGGAATTCTGCCTCCCCGCACACACTGCATCTATACCAGCGGCTCACTAACTGTTTGGTGGACTGAGGGGGGAAGGAACAAAGGAATTACTTGAAGAGGAGGAAAAGATGAGCATAGAGAAAGAAGAAAAAGGAAGGAGTGTGTATTTGGAGGTGAGGGAGATTCTAGAGTCATTCTGGGGTGTTTTGGGGGTGTGGGATTAGCGCTATTAGAATTCAATTTAATAAATCTTTTTGATGTATCTACTACGTGTTCCTAAGACAAAATGAGACATTTGCCGCCCGCCCGTATGGAACATGTGGGAAGAGATGTAACACGTCTACAAATAAGGAAACACAAAATCATTTGAGGAGGGGCTAAGAGTAAACAACTAGAGTAAGGGGAGCCAGGAAGGCTTCATGGAGGAGGCGGCACCTCAACGGAGCCCCTGAAGGAAGAGGAAGGTCGTGAGCATAAGAGGTGAGGTGAGAGTGCGTTCCAGACACGGGACACAGTCTGGGTGGATACATGGAAGCAGGGAGGGAAGGCCAACAGCTCAGAATAGAGTTTGTGCAGCGTGTAGAGTTTGTGAAAGGGAATCATGTCAAATGAGATTGAGAAGGACAGTTGGTAGCTGTGTGACCCTGGGCACGTCACTTGACCCCAACTGCCTAAAAATAAAAAAAAATAATAAATAAAAATAAAAAGGACAGCTGGAGCTGGGTTCGGAGAGTCCTAAATCCCAGCCCGAGGAGTGTGTATTTATCTTAGCAGGAGTAGGGAGCCACTGATGGCTCTGGACAAAGGGCACCAGGAAACAGAAATACTGAGAATACTCCTGCTTTCCTTGATTCCAAAAATGGGCGCTCAGATGCCGCTGTGGCCCTGTAATAACTCCTTGGAGCCAGTGAAATTCTTCTATCTACAAAGTGGAAATGGACATTAAAGTCTGGGCACTGTGGCAAAACCAGGGGCTCCACGTGGGAGGTGGGGGGTGGGGTGGGCCACGGAGTCTTGCTCTAAGTGGTGGATAGAGGGAATCTACTATTTCTGAATTTGAGTTCTGTTCAAGATTTGGATGACCTTCCTCCAAAGAGCTCCGGCAAGTTCCTTTCAGGGCAATTGAGTCCTGGGTATTGAGTTTTGAGCTAGGATAACCCAATCCACTGCTCACATGGGTCCTGATGCTGTACTAACTTGCTTGCCTATGTGAGTTTGTTAGTCAAGAAGGATTTATTAAGCACCTACTATGTGCCAGGCACCATGCTAAGCACAGGGGATACAAAGAAAGGCAAAAACACAGTTTCTGTTAACAAGGAGCTCACAGTCTACTGGGGGTCATAGGATCATAAGCTTTCAAGCAACATGGGTAGTGAGAGGAATGAGACTCAAGGAAGAGAAGGGATTTGACCAAGGTCACCTAGTAGTATTAGAGGTATGGTTGGAACGGAGGTGCTCAGCAGTAAGGAGGGAGTAAGCTCCTAGAATGAGGGACAGCCAAGGCCAGGGGTGGAGAACCTGCGGCCTCAAGGCCACATGTGGCCCTCTAGGTCCTCAAGTGCGGCCCTTTGACTGAATCCAAATTTCACAGAACACATCCCTGTGGTAAAAGGATCTGTTCTGTAAAACTTGGACTCAGTCAAAAAGCCATACCCAAGGACCTAGAAGGCAGGCAGGTGGGAGATGACATAATGAGGCAGCTAGGTGGTACACAGGATAAAGTTCTTGACTTGGAGTCAGGAAGACCTGAGTTTGAATCCTACCTCAGACATTTATGAGCTGTGTAACCCTGGATGAGTCTCTCTGACTGTCTCAGTTTCCTTATCTGTAAAAAGGAAATAACCACCTACCTTTCAGGGTTTTTACAAAGCCAAATGGGATAATATAAATCTTAAAAGTGTCATCTATAGAAATGCTACCTATTATTATTACTGAGTTCTATGTCTCCTACCTTCTTTTTTTTAATTAAATGGGTTCCACTTAGTGGCCTTCCTCTCCTCCAAGACTCCACTTCTACCAGTTTTGTTAATCAGCCTTGGAACCAAACAACCTACCTCACCCCCAGCTCCCCTTTTTCCACTTTGGAAAGATAAACAGTGTTTAAAACCAGCAGAAGAGAGCCTTGCTATGCTATCTCTGTAGAGCCTGCCCAGAGGATGTTACTATTTCTGCATGATGGCATTAAGCCTGTCCAAATTAGAAGGTGATATTTCATCTCTAATTGGCAAGTTCAAAAGGCCCCCTATCTCACAAGGCTGCTTGGAGACTATGTAATTAAATAAGGTGATTCCTAACTAATTCTAACTTCTCTGCCCAACTTTTTTCAAAGAGCCCTTACTCACTCAGCCTCTGGCAAGACCACGTTTCTCTCCCAGCAACCTCATGAGCTGAGCCGCCATTTCCACATACTCAAAGTTGTGTCTAGAGATTATTATTCCAACGGTTTTTCACCTTTCTGTGGTCCTTGGGATTCCGGATAGTGCACCAGGTACCGTCCCACAGTTTGGGGGCCCTTGAGAGGTTGTACACCCAAACTGGCCTGCCTTCTTCATCAACGCCCCGAGGCTTTTTAGAAGGAACCTCAGTGTAGCATCTCCGGGTGCCCCACCTCTGGCGCCAGCAGAGTGGGGGCTCTGGATAAGATCATGGCTGCAAGAGGATTGTTGATCCTGCTCCAGAAATGCCACCCACGGGTCCCAGGGAAGGAGTGTCAGGGTGGCCAAGAGAAGAGGGCTTCTGATCTAGGGGCTGGGTGGAAGGATGCAGACTTGGCCTTCCCAGACACTGAATTCTTTACTGGTCGGTCACAAAACGGTCAGCCCCTCAGCTGCCCTACTTTCAGAGTAGAAGCTACTCCGAGCCTTTGACAATTCCTCCCTTGGAGCCTCAAAGCCAGGATGAGAGCCTGTCTGAGGAGTGCTCTGAGTTTGGCAAGGCCCTAAATAAATGCATAAAGAAATCATATGGCCTCATTCTCCCTTTTCTGGATGCCACCATGGGTTCAGAGATTGAACGAATGAGTAGTATATGGGGAACTACCCAGTCCCACTTCCTGGTAGAGAGAAACCCAAGGGTGGGACCCTCTGGGAAGGGTGAGTTTCTGGGTCCAAGAGCCCAGATCTTTCATCTCTGTGCCTGATGGCTAACGGGGACCAATGTTGTTTAGTCCCTGCCACCAAACATAAGCCCCTGCCAATACCTTCTCCCATAGACTCTAAAGGAGACTCACCAACGTGGAAGGTGATGGAACAGGGAGAAAGGAACACTGTCTCTAGGGTTGAACCTGGGCTCACGCTCTATCTCTGCCACTTACTAACAGGGCAATGACAATTGGCAGGTCATATAAGCTTCCCTGGCCTCAGTTTCCTCATCTGTAAAATGAGGGGAGGATTTCGGTCTAGATGGAATCTGAAGACCCTTCTAGTGCTAAATCTATGATCATGTGATTCCCGAGACAGCTGTGTGACCACGGCAAGTCTCTGAGCCTCCATTTCCTCATCTCTAAAATGGGAATCTTAATTCTTAAACTGCTTACCTCACAGGAAAGCCCTGTATAAACCTTACAGGAAGTGGCCAGTGAGGTCCCTAGGGACCCCCAGTCCCAGACTAAACCTGGAAACTTTGGTAATACCAACCCATCCATGACTCTGGCCTGCCTGTGCCCTTTGCTAAGACCAGTGCCAGCCATTCCTTTCCAAAGCAAGTCAGAGAATTCCTGTCCCTCCCACCCTTCAGGCAGGAATGAGTTAATGTCTGGGAGGTAGGTGAGCTCTTCTTATTGCTGGGAACCAAAGCAAATGGCAGTCAAGCTCAACACCAGCCCTACAGGTCTGCAATCATTCTGGGGAGTGAAGGAGTTCAATGGAGGGCTGGCTTCTTCTCTGCTCCCTCATTCCTCTCTTGCCTTCCAGTGGGGCCTGGACCTGGAACTAAGGGTATGCTGCCATCTAGTGGGGCACAGACAGATGGACCAGATAGAGACTGGCAGAGGGCCAGGATGAAGGAAGAGGGGCCCAAAAAGGTGCCGGCCCTACATTACCCTAAGAGAAGGCCTTCTTCCAGAGGCATGGCTCCTGTGGATGGTGCTTCCAGGGGGCAGGGAGCACAGGATCTTTCATCAAGTTCTCTTTGCCCAGGAACTTGTGTTCCCAAAGTTAAGAGAAGCCCCGAGTCTGGGTAGGGATGGCATTTCTCCAAGGAGGATCTATTTCCTTTTAGGATTCTGAACATTAAGCAAGGCCGTAGCCTGGTTACCTTGGCATTCTGCCCCATTGTTCCTGGTGCTATACTTAGCATTTCAAAATGCTTTTAGTTCTACCAAGCTCACAATACTTGCACTTTTCTTAAAAGTCCACAGTGTTGGGAGGAATCTGTTCTCCTGTCACCCTGCCTTTCCTATAGTCTGAGCCTCCCCCAGCCATACCACCAGGCTGGTCCCTGACATCAGATTCCAAAGAGCTATAGAGAAACTTGCCAGTGACTCTCCATTGTCTTAGACTTATATTTCAAGGCACTCCACAATATGGCAATAATCTTCATTTCCAGGCTATAGTGTCATAGAATTTAGAGCTGGGACTTTAGAGATCAGCTAATCTAACCCTCTCATTTTACTAATGAAGAACTGAGAACCAGAAAGCTTAAATGATTTGTCCAGGCTCATACAGGCTAATATCTGTGGTCATGCAAGTAGGATTATACATATACACATATATGTATATATACATACACATACACACATATACACACACATATATATAATATATACACATACTTACGTATACATACCCACATATTTCATTATTTTTTCAATTAATAAGCATTTACTTTCTCTCCCTCCTACTTTACTCCCCCTACCCCCACAGCCACCATTTCTCCAGTTGAACAATGAAAAATAAAGAAAAAGGAAACCTGTGTAACAGAAATGCACAGTGAAGCAGAGTTAATTCGCTCTGTGGCCACATCCACATCTCATCACACTGTTAGGATTTAAGCCCAGTTCTCTTGGCGCTCCAGCCAGCACACTTCCCACTTCTCCCACACAACCCCCACTCTTTTGTTCTGTTCACCTTCTCTGATCTTGAGCTAGATCCTTCTATGCCCAGTAAGATGCTGAAGGGGAGTGGGGTGGTCCCCTGCTTCCTATCACTGGCATCTTTGGGGTAGAATGAGCTTTTACCTACCCCTACTGTGACCACAATGACCTTTGGCTAGAGAAGGCACGAGGGATAACCTTTACCCATTAAAAATAGACTCAACTAGGCCTTTGTCCCAGAACTCCAAGGACGGGTCCAGAGGGACCACTTTCATTCCTCATGCTTGCTTCATGGGTGGGAGGCTGAGGGCAGGGGGGTGATGTCAGTACTCCAAGCCCTCCAGGGAATAGTAGGAGGCCTTCCTGGGAGAGAGCCAGCTGGGCAGCTAGGTCCCTGGTAGCGAAAGCCTTCCTCAGGAGGATTTTCGAAACACGTTCCCTTTAGGGGGCACTGACGAATCAGCCCTGACCCTTTGCCTGCTCTTGGGCTGAGGGCGAAAGGACTGGGAGGAGCCTTCATGCTTCCCACCTGGCTCCCTGGGAAATGCCCTGGCCTAGTGCCAGTCTTCCAACCAGCTCTGAACAGGCAGCTCTCCCTTTCCCTGAAGGCCAGGTGAACTGGCATAAGGGATTATTCTGCTCCCAGCAGCTCCCAGCAAGTAGGGCTTGCTCTTTGCAGGGGAAAGAGAGCCTTCTTGCTATTAACTCCTGGTCTCTGAGAGACAGGAGCTCCTTATGGCCCTTGTACCAGAAAGATTCAGGGTTCGAGGTCACACTGCAAACCCTGTGCCTGGGATGGGGGATTCTTCACCAAGAGCACCCCAAGTTTTGGTCAGTTCCTCGGCTCCCCCCCAGACCCCCACCACACTCACACACACCTCCACACACTATGTCTTCTCCAGATACCCACAAACCTGTCCATGGGCTCTCACCTGATTGGTAGACTGAAGGCCGGATGCTGGCAGTGGTCACCACCCGCGGCTTAGGAGCGGTGGCAGGAGCTTCATTATAGGTGGCAGGAGCATGGGATGCTGAAGCCGCTGGGGAATAAGAAGAGCTAATGATCCTAAAAAAAAGGGGGGGGAGCAGTGAACAGAGCAGCCCACAGCGAAGCGGCTCTGCTCACCCCCCCATTTTCCGCCTCTCCTCTCCTTTCCCCCTCGCTCTCTGTCCCTGCCCCACAGCGGCATCCAGGGGATTGATTTGCAAGGGATCTTGGGAAAGAGACATTTTATCAAGAAAACTGCAGTTGTTAGTAAGCTGGGGTGGGGAAGGCAGGGCCCTGCTGGTGCCCCTTGAAAGAAAAAGCCTCTGGCTTCCTTTAAATGGATAGAATGACCTCTTCCCACCCTCCAGCTACCCATCCTTGAGTTTGTCAGCAAGAGGAGACACTCAGCAGCCATAGCAGAGTTGCCCACACGAGGGAATGGGCTTTAGGGAATGATGACATTAGCAATCAACAGTTTACATTTCCAAGGCACATTAAGGCTCACCAAGCGCTTTGATCTCGTATGAATCGGTAGATCCCAGGATAGGGATCATGGGACTTAGAAATGAAAGGGATCTTGGAGACCCTTTTGAAAACTTGGCGTCCTTAACCTTTTGATGTCATTAGCTCCTTGGACAGCATTTGGAGAAACCCTTCTCAGAATCTTGTTTTTAAAGGTACAAATTAAAATCCATAGGACTACAAAGGAAACCCATTATATTGAAATATAATTAGCAAAACATTTTTTTAAAACCCAAGTTCATGGATTCCAAGGTGAGAACTGCTGTCCTAGCCCAACCCCTTTATTTTTACAGAGGAAGAGATGCCTAGGGAAAGAATTCCTTTCTCAAGTTCTCAAGGGTGGTGGCATTATTTTCATCTTACAGATGAGGAAACTGAGGCATAAAGAGGGTGACTTGACCAGCGTCACAGCTAGGAAGGGTCATCTTCCTCAGGCCCAAACCTCAGCAACCAGCTACATTTCCAAAGTCAATTCCTAGGCCTTGGGGAGGGAGATGGCGGCCCATCCCTAATTCGCACAATTGGAGTTCTATCCTTCTCTGGATAAAGAAGGACCGAGAAACCTAAGGTTGTGGCAAGGTGCGTGGAGTAGGCTCAAGAGGGAACAGCTGTCCCCACCTCCCTTTTGGCCCCCTAGTATAGCCCAGGGGCCCCTTCTCAGAATCATGAGTTTAAATGCATAAGCTAAAATAAATAAAATACATAAGCTAAAATACACATGTATATGTATAGTCATATACACATGTATGTACAGTGTATGTGTTACATTTTATGTATTTACATAAAGGGAACCAGTTACGTTGAAATTGTTACCAAAGTATTAATAGTCCAAGTTCACCAATTCCCTGAGACCTGAGGACTCTTGGAGAGGCAGTGGACCCAGGTTAGGGAACATTCTACAACCAGAGCTGTGTGTGTGTTGATTGGCCCTTGAGAACCACAGAATAAAAGGCGCTCACACTTTCCTCTCCATAAATCAGAAGAAGGCTCCAAGAGCAGCTGCCATTTACACAGCGCTGTAGGCTTTGCAAAAGCTGAGCACTCATTACTTCATTCTATCCTCACAACAACCCTGTGAGGAAGGTGTGAAGGATATTATCATCCCCATTTCACAGATGAAGAAACTGAGGTTCAGATAGACTGGTGACTTAGTGCCCATGGTTACATAGCTTATGAATGTCAGTGATGGGACTTATTTGATCCCAGATCTCTCCTGGTTCTGTGCCCGGGGTATTATTTGTACGATACCATATGGAATCTCACAGGTAGGACAAGAATCATCCTTATTTCACAGAAAACTATTGCCAAGATGGTGTAGCTAACAGGGAGGAGAGCCAGGATGCAGACCCAGCTCACCTGGCTCCGTCTAGTTTTCTTTCCAGGGTTGCTGAGAGGTCATAGTTACTGCTCTCCTTGCCTGGGCCTGCCTGGATCCTATTCCAGCTAGATTGTGTACCGGAAACGGCCCCAGACTTGGGGCCACAAGATGTGGACCCCGTCTTGTCTCCTCTACTTACCTAGACAAATCACATCACCCAGGTCTGGAGGGCCACGAGGATGGAGCCCAAGTTTGGGCTTCTGAGCCAGAAGGACTTCCAGTGACTGGAAGCACTGCAATAGAGGCCTGGGCCACCATCACTCACAAAGAAAGACCCTCTGCTAAAGGGCAAAGAGGCCCATTGGTGCTGGGGCCTGGAAGACCTGCCTGGTGACATCCCAGCTCCTTAAAATGCTGGGCCAATGATCACTCACAGTTTTCTGGAGCTTCTCAATGTTGTCTTCACAACAGCCTTTTGGAGTAACTAGTGCAAGAATTATCATCCCCATTTTATAGGTAGGAAAACTGAGGCTTGCAATGGTGAAGTGACTTGCCCAGGGAAATATAATAAATCATTATTTAGAGTGTGTATCTGTATATATATATATATATATATATATATATATATATAATGTATACACATACATATATACACACACACACATATATATCTCAAATAGCTATCAATTACATATAAATATATGCCATTTAAATTACATATATAAAGATATATACCAAATAAAGATAAAGATATATATTTGGAAAATATATCAGTGTGTAGGGATAGATATAGATATATATGTATATATTTATGTGTGTATATGTATAGTTATATACACATGTATGTACAGTGTATGTGTTACATTTTATGTATTTATATTATATAGACACATGTGGATATATACATATATATACATGAGTGGATATATATATCTTACATATATATGTATATATATATAATATATATATATGTGTCTGCATTGTCTTCTCTAACAGCATCTCAGCTACCTGAGGCAGGGACCATTCCATTTTTTTTTGTCTCTATTTAGAACACACTGAACAAATGAGTTGGTTTGTTGATTTTCCATAGGCACATAGCTAGGAAATATTGGAACAAGGCCCCAAATAGTGCTAATTCCAAGACCAACATAACCATCACTACTGTTCTCCCCATCCCCCACCCCATACACATAGAGCTGAGTGTGTTGGCCTGGCCAAAGCCCACGTGCCTGTCATCTGAGGACTAGTCCCCTGAGTTTGGAGAAGCCCAGCCCTGGGAGACTGCCTTAGGAGATGGGTTGGTTTTTGGACACAATAACCCATGAAATAGTCTACTAAGAAGGGTTGGGACCTCCATAGAATGGGGATGAAAATCTGGAAGGATCATCCAGCCCAACTTCCTCACTTTGTAAATGAAGAAACTGAGTCTCAGAGAAGTCAAGTCCCTGGCCCAAGGTCAGCCAGGTGGTAAGTGGCGGAACCAAGATTTGCCTCAGATCCTCTGGCTCCACATGCTTTGTGTCAGTGGACAAAAGCACGATGGTGTCAAACTATGGGACCACGAAGAGGCCAGGGACAGAGTGGGTACTGGCAAAGGAGCATGGAGGAGAGCGTGGACCACTCCCAGGGGGAGTGGGGTCAGTGGGGACCTCCTCATTGAGTTCACAATGCCAACTGTCCCTGGACTCTGGAGCCAGCCTAGCCGGAGGGGGTAGGGTGGTCCCTAAGGAGAAGACGGGCATGGAGAGCATTGTCAGAGATGTCTCCCCCACTACCTGCCCTCCTTGGGGCAGCACTGAGCTAACCTATTCTGAGCTCTGGGACCTGAGGCTCAGTGGAGCCCATCACAGGAGAATACCTTTCTTTTTCTTGGCCTCCTCAGCCCCGCCCCCCCGTCTCACACACACACACACACACACACACACACACACACACACACACACACAGAGTCATCTAAGACCCACAGCTGGCAAGAGGCCTACAGCCCTGAGATCCTGTTCATCTTCCCTGTTTGTCTGCTCCTGGGGAGGACTCAGGACATGTGGCCAATTCTCCGAGTTCCATCTAGAGCCTGACTGTGGTGGGGGGCGGGGAGTTGGGGGAGGGCAGAAGGGTCAGTGGGAGCTTTACCCAGCTCTCCCCAGCTGGAGGGGCCCTTTGTGGCTGTCACAAGGACCACATTCATGAGTTTTGGGTTTCCTTCCTCATGCTTAATAGCTTCATTCTTCTTCTTGAAAAAAAATAGTGTGCCCGTCTAAGGGAGGGGAGGGCAAAGATGACTGACAAGAAAGCTAAGCACTATTCTCCGTGGGAAGGATTTAAAATGAGCTTCTTAAAATTTGAGAAGTTTGCTTTCCTAAATTCTTCCCTCCCCCATCGTGCTTTCCCTCCCCCCACCCCTCATCATCATTCTCTGGAACTCCCTCTTCCAGTGACTCTGGGCATGGGAGAGAGGGTTCACCAGAAGCACACAGAAGGGTTCTCCTTCTGGACACCATTGATGAATTAGGCTGAGCTCTGGGCCTTAGGTAGCCTGGGACAGGGGAAAGAGCAGGTGCCCAGGAGTTGGAGGACCTGGTTAAAATTCCACCTCTGACCCTCAGTACATGGGTGACCTTGGACAGGTCACGAAGTGTGGGAGCTGGATGACATGCTCTCTGGGGTCCCTTGCTGGGGAAGTTTGGATCTCCGGAACTGATCCTTGGCTGAGGCCTTTTGCCACCTGGTCCCTTTAGGTATCTCTTCAGGAGCCCCAGGAGCAACGAGATACGAAAGAAAACCATCCCCTCAAATGACCAGGGCCCCTGAGAGAGGGAGGGGCCAGCCTGGCTAGGGCAAGAAGGCAAGTCAAAGAAAGGTCTTTCCTTAGCCATGCGTGCCTGGAAAAGGGCAGAGGGGTAAATCTCATGTTGGGGAAAGAAGGGGGCTTCCCGGGCCCCGGGGCTCTGTTCTTCCTGCACATGGGTCACAGGTGGTCACAGAGATCACTCAATGCCCTCAAAAGCCCCATCCAGCTCTCCAAGGTCTCTTCCAGGATTATAGGATCTTTCACATGGAGGGGACTTCTGAGGTCATCTAGCCCAACCCACTCATTTTACAGATGAAGAAACTGAGGCCCATGGAAAGCAAATGACTTGCCTGAGGTCACACAACTAGTAAGCATCAGAGGCAACACTTGAACCCAGGTCCCCTGACTCCAAAGCCTCTGCTCTCACCACTGCATTACTCTGTCTCCTAGAGCACCACTGGCTGACTGACCGCTGTTGCCAAACTGCTTTGGAAACCACTTTCTCTGAAGACCTAACAACCTCCTTAGCGGTCAATCCAACTGACTTTAACTTTAAAGGCACTTGTGCGTGTGCATGCATTCATGTGAGGTAGTCGGGGTTAAGTGACTTGCCCAGGGTCACTCAGCTAGCAAGTGTCTGAGGTCACATTTGAACTCAGGTCCTTCTGACTCTGGGGCCAGGGCTCTATCTGCTGCATCACTTAGCTGCCCCTAAAGGTATTTGTGTGTTTTTTAAGCAAATAATCCTTGCCTGTGATCCTGGGACAGACGTTCAGGTTGAACCAAGAAAGTGATTAGGTCAGACACGTATGTTCTAGGTCCTTTCCAGAACCAAAAGAAAACCCAAACCACAAAGACCTCATAACCTTTCCTCCTACATTCACTCCTCTGAATTCCCCTGTTTTCCTCAGTATTCTGCTAGGCACTCTGCAAGCCTGGAGAAATCCTCAGTTCTTCCCTAGCCCTCACCTCCCATAGCCAATCAATGGCCAAGTCTCGTTGGTTTGTCCCCCACCCTTACCACACCCCCCGACCACCCCAGGCCAGCTCCTCATCACCTTTCCTACAAACTACTGTCAGAGCTTACATCCAGCCTCTTCTTGGCAACCCATCCTCCATCTGGCTGCCGGATTGAAGAGACTGATTACGTTGCCATATTCCCATGGCATAGATCTGACCGTATCACTCCCCTGCTCAAGACATCCTCCTTCTAGGATAAAACCCACATTTCTCTCTGGCCTTTGGAGTCCTTCACGAGTAGACTCCAGGCTTTTTTGGGGCTGATGGCATTCTACTCCCCCTCACATATGTTACGCTCCAGCCAAAATGGCCCATTTGCTGCTCCTGGGATGTCTCCCACCCCCGTGCTTAGCATAGGACTGGAGTGTTCTCCCTCTGAACTTGGGGCACCTGGAACCCTGACCTCCTTTCCAGGCTCAGCTCAAATGTTATCTCCTATCAAGGCTCCTCTTCATCCTCCCAGATCTTAGTGGCACCCGTCACAAGATTAGCTTGTTTGATTCTGCATTTACTTATGTGTTTATATGTTGTTCCCTGCCCCCACCCAGTGGAATATAAGCTTCTTGGGGAGGAAAGGACTGGTTTTTAAGAAAAAGCCTTATTCAAAGATAAGACTTTGCCTGCCCAGTCCTATGCACAGTGCTTAGGTACAGAAGGTATCACATTGAAACGAGCTCCAAGGTCCCTTCCAGCTCTGATCTTAGGATAGGGAAGAAAAGCAGTCAGGGTCCTGCAAAGATCACATGCCTTGGAGTTGAGAGACCGGGGCTTGAATCTTAACTCTAATGCAGTAACTATGTGCGCCTGAGCGAGCCACTTTCTCTCAGCCTCAGTTTCCTCATCTGTATTATGACAGGATTGGTGTGAACTAGATAATTTCTAATACCTCTTCCAACTCCAAAAATCCTAGGAGCCTGCTCAGAAAATCTCAGAAAATCAAACAAGCCTGAATCTAAGACATGAAAAAAAAGAGTACTTTATAAGGATAAGTCAAATCTAGGAACAAAAAACCCCACAGATGATTCCTGTCTCCATCTTGAGCTTCCCCTGTGCACTTCCAGGCCCTGGGAACACCCCTATGCCCTCAGCCCCTCCAAGCTGAGTGAAATACAAACAAGAGGGCAATGGTCAGCTAAGGAAACAGGACACAGATATCAAGAAAGCCACCGAGACGAGAGACGCTAAACTGCCTAGGCAGAGGAGACAGAGCAGGAGACTATTTCTAAGTGAACAGGGCCTGGCTAAGAGCTTAGACTGTGGAGAAAAGGTTGGAGGAGCCACAGGAGAGCAGGAGAAGGAAGAGAGAGGACTTGGGAGAGGCCCCCAGGCCCTGATGCAAAAAAGTGGCCTAGAGATTCGCTAATGTCCAGCTGCAAACCTGAAGACCTTGTGAGTGTGGCAGCACTTCAAGGGCGCTAGCTGTCAGAACCAGAAAACATCTCCAATATTTCCTACCAGGTTAGAACTGGGTCTTGGGAAAAGTCCAGCTGTTCTAGGAGCTCGTGAGGTTGACTGCAATTTGATAGACAGTCAGAGGATCAAGTATGGATGTAGAACATTAGAAGAGACCTTATTCCCCTTCATTTTATAGAAAAGGAAACCGAGGTCCAGTGAGGCTCTGTGAGGCCCAAAGCCACACGAGCCGTAAGTAGCAGTCAAGATTTGAATCCAGGTCCACTGTCTCCAAATCCAGCACTCTTCCACTGTGCCCTACTGTCCCCCTTTGCTTCTCTTTCTCCACCCTGACCTTTGGCACCTCCTTGGATGAGGGATGGGAGGCAGAGGTCAGGGATGAGGTTGAGGAGGTTGGAGCTGACAGTCCTGTTCTCAACATCACCCAATTGTCTCCATCTTTCAAGACCTAGCTCCTCCTCTTCTTCCAGGAAGCCTTCCTGGCTTAAGGGAAGCCCACACTGGTCTATCTCTCACCAGACACCGCATAGCAACAACAACAACAAACTGGATATTTCTATAATTCTTTTGAACTTAACAAAGGGCTTTTTCCTGTCAGACTCATAAAAGAGCTCACGTAAACACCATTATTCTTACTTATTGCCAACAGAAAGACAAGATCGCAGAGTGGACTGAGAGCTAGCCTTGAAGTTAGGAAGGCCTGCGTTCCAGTCACACCTCTGACTTGTCCTGGCAAGACGCTCCCCCTGGATGCTCAGCCTATTTGCAACTCTCTAAGGCAGGGGTGTGTAAATCTTTTGTGAGTCCAGGACATCTTGGGCAGTGTGGTGAGGCCTAGAGACCCCTTCTCAGAATAATGATTTTAAATACACAAAATTAAATTCATAAATTTACAAAGGAAAGAAATTATATTGAAATATGATACTGAAATATCCAAATACGACTTCTTATATTTATTAAAATATTTTCAAACTGAAGAAATTCACAGATCCGCCCCCCCAAATTAAGAACTCTTATAAGACCAGAAATTGTAGGGAAGGCAATAACCTGCATTGGTAGAGGGAATTCCCTACCTGGGAGTTCCCAAATAATGAAGCCACAGGTTTAGTTCCTAACCCTGTCCCTATTTTACCAATGAGAAGCTGGGTTCTCAGAGAGGGTAGGGGAGTTTTTTAGAGACACAGCTAGTGAGTGATTGTGCCTAGGCCTCCATGACTCCAAAGTTCAGCTTTACTGGGCAGGCTCTCTGCACCATCTTAGAGACAGACCTTACTGCTTTGTTAGCTAACTTTCCATAAGGGTGAGTCTTGTGTCTCCAGATGGACCAGATTTCGGATGACAGGGATAGGCTTGCACAAATCTGGGCACATAGTAATAAATGCTAAGTTGGTATAGGATTGATTAAACTGAGGATTGCTTTCTGAGGCACTGTGATATCATGGATAGATCCCTGGATATGGAGTCAGGAGATCCAAGTTTGACACTTGGTTAGCTATGTGATTCTGGGCCTTTCAGAGCCTTGGTTTCCTCATCTGTAAAATGGGAATCATGATAATTACAATACTCGAGAACACCATGACTAGCATATATACAACACCTTGAGGTTTAGACAACACTTTGCAAATATCTTATCTGAGTCTCACAACAATCCTGGGAAGTAAATGCTATTATTATCCTCATTTTACTGTTGAGGAAACTGAGGCAAATAGGTTGTGACTTGCCCAGGTCACATAGCTAGATATGAGAAGGCAGGAAAGTCTTTGAGGCAAAATTCTTGACTCACAGGGCTGCTGTGAGGAAAATGTTTTACAAATTGTAAAGAATTCTGGAGACAAAAGTCATCTCTTCTCCTTCGGTCCCTGCGCTCTGAGCCACCGGGACTGTGGGTGGTGAGCACCGAGAGGTACAGGACAGGGTGTCTTACAATGAGACCTTGCTCTCCTGCCAGGTGGCTGGTTTTCTAGGGCTGACCTTTCCCTGTCCGCTGTTCCCGTTGGGGAATCTTCCTTGGTGAAACCCCATTCATGACGGGGTCCCGAGCCTTAGGAAGCAGAGCCAAGGCCCCATTACCTTTGGAAAGCAGGAGAGAGGCTGTCAGCAGAGACAGAGGTGGTGGAGGCAGCTGGGGGTGATGCTGGGCGGGCTGGGCTGGCAGCAGCGGTAGCAGGCGGGTGCACAGAAGCTGGCGGCAGAGCAGAGGCGTGGCTGGTAGACACTGGAGCATGCTCGATGGGGGTACTAGTTAGGGTTGGGACCAAACAGAAGAAATAGGTTGAGGCAAGGTTCAAAGAGCCATCAGGAGTGAGGCCCACAGTAACCAATGGATTGGGTGGCTGGGAAGGACAAAGGATGTTGCTTTTTCAGTAGGAAAAAAACCACTGGAAGGGAGCAGAGGAGGCTAGGGGAATCCTCAAAGGTAATGGGATCTGTGAGGTTGGGGTGGGGTGCACTCCTGCCCTGTTGTTCTGCTGGTAGGGGAGGAATGGCAGAACTCAGGTCCTTGGACACTCTTCTCCTTGGCCTGGCCACCTGGGGACAGGCCTGGTCAGCTCATGGGTGGCCATCCCACTTTGGGAGCCACAGAAATCCATTCCTGGTCAAGGCACCCTTGAGAAGCTATCGAACCCAGTGCCTCTGAACAGAAAAAATGTCCCCAGCCAAGAAAAGCCTGGCTTGTTCACCAAAGGCCCTCAATATCTCTCTCTTAAACATCTTATGAAATATTTCCTAGGCTCTTGTTGAGGGCCGTTTCGTAAGGAATAGTTGAGGGTGGGGTGGAGAGAACGGTGGCCCAGGAAGTCTGGACTGGCTTTGTTGCCAACTCAGTGCATTGACTTGGACAAATCCCTTCCTTGAACTCCCTGGACCCCTCCCTGTCCATCCCGTATGGGGATGATGGCAGGGGGAGGGGAGGAGGTGGAAGAGGTGAGACAGAAGCGTGGCAAACAGGAATGGGTGAGAGAATGCAGAAGAAAGGTAGAGAGAAGGGGAAAGCATCCAGAAATGGTACCACAGGAGAAAGCAACATTATTCTTTGTTATTAAGGCCATTGTGAGCTCTGTGGATGCCCCTGCCACCAAAAAGGGGGTCACAGAATGCTACCAGAACATCCCAGCGATCCCATTGTCAATCTAGGAATACAGCTCTTGCAATTCTGCACTGTCCGAGTCTTTAGCCAGCGTCCACTCACCTGAATCCCCCCTCAGATGCTTGCCATTCCATTCCCTTCCCATTTTACAAGGAATGAAATTAAGTCCTAGGGAGTTTCTCAGAATGGCCCAAATGGACCCATCAAGGAGGTGGTGAAGGCTGAAAGTCCTAACTCACCCTAACAATGATTATTCTACTTGTCCTTTCTTAAGCGTGGCCTGATCATGGAGACAGCTGTAGTCTAGTGAAGGGAGCACCGGATAGGGGGTCAGAGAACCTGAGTTCAAATTCAGCCCTGCTATCTGATGATCAGCCAATACACACGCTTACAATGTGCTAGGTACTGTGTGGATACAAGGAAACATTGTCATGGGCCCCTCAATTTAAGAACCATTTATTTTCTATGCACAGCACTGCACCAAGCCCTGGGCAGTTATTTACCACTTTTATGCCTCAGTTTCCTTCTCTTCAAAATGCAGATGATAATACCCTCACTGCCTGCCTCTGGAAGCTCATGTGAGGATCACATAAGATAACAGAACAGACATAAATCCATGAAGTGTTATTGGTTTGTTTTTTTTTGGGGGGGGGAGACCAGTTCCAAAAAGGTTCGTTTGAAGGAGTCTCCACTCAGTTCCATTCCAGTCCCTAATGTAAGTGAACCACCTCAATCATTAGAGTTCCAGAAGAGATTTGCCACTTCTCTATGCCAAATCAAACTGCCTGGCCCTTGCAAATCAAACCCTTTTGCTAAAGGCACAGCTTCCCAAGTGACATGGATCTGTACTTCCAAACGGGCAGGTCGGTACTTGGGGAGCGGTGAAGTCCTTTGGAGGAAAGGAAGGAGGAAAGGAGAGGGAGAGGGAGCCCTGGGCTGAGGGAAGGTGAGCACAGAACACAGAAAACCTTACCTTCTTCCTGCTGACCCCTTCGAACTGTCCTTGCCACTGTGAAAGGAGGGGAGAGAATGTGAAGAAGCCGGGGAAAACACAGGGTTTGGTGAGGAGGAAAAAAAGGAAAAGAAGAAATCAGGAGAGAAGGTAACAATCAGGCTGAGGGCCTGGCTGCCCAAGGCATTGCTGCCTTGGGATGGAGGCCCCATTTTGTGGTCAGAAGGTGTGGAAAACCATATTCTTTTTTTTCTTTTTCTTAGGCAATTGGGGTTAAGTGACTTGCCCAGGATCACACAGCTAATAAGTGTCAAGTGTCTGATCTGAGGTCAAACTTTAACTCAGGTCCTCCTGACTTCAGGGCTGGTGCTCTATCTACTGTGCCACCTAGCTGCCCCTGGAAAACCATGTTCTAAGGAGATAGGTAATAGATAGAATAGAGCTTCCAAGGAAGGGATGGTGTCAGGACTATGGAAGTACGAGCTTGGGACTCCTCTGGGCAAAGCTTTGCCCAGAAGGACCTCGCAGGCCAGGAAGAAACTGGGCTTCCTACTTTGATCCCAAAGCACAATCAAAAGTAGGCCATCAGCACTGCCACAACAGACTCTCTGTGGGGGATGGGGTGGCAGAGAGAATTGGAGAAATTCCCCACCTATTGCCTGGGGCTGAAGAGAAGGATTCTGTCTCCACCAACCCCACAGGTCTGACTGAGTTTTCTGGCTATGCTACAAAGGACCATCAGAGAGGCAGCTGTATCCAAGGCCCCAGAATGGTAGCTACTCTGGGGGGGGGGGGGGAGGAGGGAAGGCGCATCAAGCCAGCTGAGGGCTCCAGAGAGAGGTGGTCCAGTTCTCTTACTGGCTGGCCAGAAGGAAGCATTCTTACTCCCTGCTCAAGACCCCAAGTGGGGGATATGATGGTATTAAGAAGGGCCACATGCCTCATGATTGAAGATGAGTGACTATATGCTGCACTAAGTACAGACCGGATGTGGAGGAACAGGGCAATACTCAGTCACCTGGTTGCTTTGCCCTTTCTATCTCCTCCATTCAGTTTGACTTATAGAAGCAACTAAGCTTAGAAGCTTAGCACATCTCTGGCTACCTATCTGCCCACAGGGGTGATCCTGTGACTGGCTCAGTGTCTCCATGGCCATGGTTCTTCCCCCAAAGACGTTGTAAAGCCTGGAAAGGAAGATGTTCAGATTGTTGGGCAAGTACACCTGGTCCTGAAGGTCCCTGTCTACTCCTTACCCTGGCAGGCAACAGGATGGGATAGAAGAGAGACCCTTAGACAGGCATCAGGTCCCCCACTATGACCAATGTTTTGTTGTGGCAGCGTGGCTGGCTGGGGCTTTTTGTTGGCAGTAATGGCGATTATGATTTTGTAGCTATGAGTGATGGTGATGGTGGTGATGTGGTCAGTGGTGCTGGGGATAGGGACTGAGATAGGGAGGGGCTGGACCTGTGGTTTCAATGGTGTAGGGAATTCCCAGGTGAGGAAACTCCCTCCACCAATGCAGGTTGGCATCTTCTCTGTAACTTATAGTCTTAGCTCAGAGAGCACTGAAAAGTTGCATGGTCCAAGGTCACACAACCAGGATATGTTGGAGGCTGAATTTGAACCTAGGTCTTCCTGATTTCAAGGCCAGCTCTCTGGTCACTATGTCAGGCTGTCTCTCTGTGGTTGGGGGGACAATGAAGAGGCCTTTCCTTTTCACACTTAACTAGGATTTTAAAATGCTGTGTCCAGACTGGAAGCTTTTAAATAGGGGTTGCCAGAAAGAGAGTGAGAGCTGAATATGTTTTCTCCACCTGGAGACCAAAGGTCAGCCAAAGAGACGAAGAAGACAGAGTTTTCAACGCTGTGTGTTAAAGGAAGGAGGAAGGTAAGGAAAATAAAAACAACATGACATACCTAGAACCACGATGACAGATTTAGAGCTGGAAGAGACCTCAGAGACCATGGAGTCCAACCCCCTCATTTTACAGATGAGGAAACTGAGGCCCAGAGACATTAGGTGAGACATTAAGTGACTTGCCCAGAGTCCCACAGGAAGTAAGTTACAAGGCTGGGTTTTGAACCCAGGTCCTCTGACTCCAAATTCAGTGCCCATTCCACTATACCATTCCATGCATGACCAGAAGGGCAGAAAAGAAATAGAAACACACATCATGAAAAACGCGAGGAGTCAGAAGCACTGTTTATTTTCAGGGTGGCCAATATATGCTCACAATCTCAAATCGAGGCAGAATGGCAAGCCGGGGAGGGGAGTTGGGTGGGCAGTAGCAGGGGGCCAAAAGAGTGCAAGAAGTGTGCCTGCCTATGTATCAAGTGCCTGGAGATTTATGAAGGTCACTGACTTCAGGGAAAGTTGAGGGAGGATTATGTGAGAAAGAGAGAGAGAGACAGAGACAGAGAGAGACACAGAGACAGAGGAGGGAGGGAGAGAGAGGGGGAGAAAAAGAAGAGAAGAGTAGAGAGAGAAGGGAGGGAGAGACAGAGAAGGGGGAGAGAGAAAAAGAGACAGAGAGAGAGAGGAAAGAGAAAAGAAGAATAGAGAAAGAAGGGACAGGAGAGAGGAGAGAAAGAAAGAAGGGGAAGAGAGAGAAAGAGAAACAAAGGGGGTGAGAGAAAGAGAGAGAAGAGGAGAGAGAAAGAGAGGTAAAGAAAGGGAGAGAGACCAAGACAGACTAAGACAGAGTGAAAGACAGAGACAGAGAGACAGACAGAAAGAGACAGAGACAGACAGAGACAGAAGAGGGAGGGAGAGAGAGAGAGAGAGAGAGAGAGAGAGAGAGAGAGAGAGAGAGAGAAAGGCGAGAGAGAAAGAGAGACAAAGCGGGGGAGAGAGAGATAGAGGAAGGAGAAAAGAAGAGAAGAATAGAGAAAGAAGGGACAGGAGAGAGGAGAGAGAGAGAAGGGGGAGAGAGAGAAAGAGAAACAAAGGAGGAGAGAGAAAGAGAGAGAAGAGGAGAGAGAAAGAGAGGGAGAGAAAGGGAGAGAGACCGAGACAGAGTGAAAGACAGAGATAGAGAGACAGACAGAGACAGAGAGAGAGACACACAGAGAGGGAGAGAATGAGAGAGCAATATCTGAGACTGGAATTTGACAAATGAGCCCTTAGAAACAGGAAGGATAAAAAGGAAAGGAATAGGGGGAGGAGAGAGTAAAGGGAGAGAGGGAGAATAAATCCATTTGGACAGAAAAAGAAAAAAGAGAATCAGTTTGAAAAGCAGGTAAGAGCTTTCCAAGTTCCCAGATAAGGAGAGATATCGGAAGAGCCAAAGGAGATTGCAAAAGAGGAGCCATAGGGAGCGTCTGAGCCCCGCCACCGTTTCCGGCCCTGACCTCTTGGGGCTGCCTTGAGCCCTGACCAGAAATGCCTTCTTGCTCTGCTCTCACAGTACTGCTGTCCCTGAGGTTCCACAGAGGATGCACTTCTAGGAGTCAATGCCCCTATACATCCTTCCCGGCTCTGTCTGCACTGATGTTGGAATGTTATCCTTCTGGATGTGCCTCCGTGGCACAGTGGCGGGGCAACAACCCCCGGGCCTCATCATATTTAGGGACCACTCTGACCAATCCTACCCTTGGATCACTCTCTCAACAGCTGGAGTGAGCCAGCCAGGTCCCTGATACGGTGAGGGGCATGGAGGGCTCCTGGATTCAACATCTGGCTACAGAAACTCAGGCTTTGGGAGTGGAGTGAAGCATTCTCATTTCCTTTCCCCTCTCCTTCCTTACAACCTCTCAGAGAGAAAATGAACAGTCAGAGCTTTGCAGCAGATATGGAGCTTGCCAGGGGTCCTTTTTAAGAGCTGGCCTTCTTTTCCACTGTGCTCCATCCATGGTGCCCATCACTGGGCCCTCAGGCTGACTGACCACAAGATCTGATCAAAGTTCTTGCCTACTCTTCACTCTCACTTGGCCTGGTTTAGGAAGGAACCTTGTGATAACAAGCCCATAGAACAATAACCTGGTGAAGATTGCAGGTGAAATGTCAGGGCAGGGATTGAGCCCCAGGGCAGCCAGCCTCAAGCCTCTTTATCCTTCAAATGCCTCAGGGCTTTACAAGCCTTCTGAATCCTCATTGAAACTTCTTACCAAAGCTCTATTCACTCCAGGACAACCAAAGTCCCAAGAGTGTTTTAGGAAACTGCTCAGGTCTTGGAAACACTCACTTGGACTCAGGGGTGGTCCTCGGAAAAAGCCAAAAAAAAAAAAAAGAAAAAGGCAACTCAAAGCCAGTCAGCTTTTGCATGGGATGAGGTTAGAGAGCAGTGTGGTCCACATACACACACACACACACACACACACACACACACACACACACACACACACACCACAGAGTCTTTGAGCAACCACTTATGGACACATGTGGGAGTGCCATAGGGAACGGTTCATAGTTTCTCTGCCAAAGACAATATAGCTTAGACTAATGTATAGAGTATGTTGCTCTTGGAGTCAGGAAGAATCAAGTTCAAATCCTACCTCAGACTTTTTCTAGTTGTGTGACCCTGAGCAAAGTGAACTCTGATCACTGTTATCACCCTTTCAGTCCCAAACAGCATGGCAGCGCTTTGGGCAGAGGGTGGAGTAGAAAGCCAAGTTTCCCTGGGCTAAGAGTGAGCCAAGGACAGGCTCGAGGTTTTGAAAGGGCAGTGATGACATCTGATAACTTTATAGGCCCCCGGGGGGAGACAAAGTCCTGGGCTCAAATAGAAATGTTGTGAGAAGTAAAAATATACTGTGAAGACAGTGTAATCCCTGCCAGGGAAGAATGCATGGAGACCCTCAGTTCCCTCATCAAGCCTCTGTCTAGGTCTCTTGGCCTTTCTGACCTCTTTTGCTAAATATCCACCATGGTTGGATATCATTTCCTTCCGTCAAGCATTAACAGCTAACATAGTAGAGAAGGCTCCCTTTCCTTGCCAAGAAGGAGTATAGAATCATGGGACTGTAGATCTGGAACTGGAAAAGACTTTAAAAGAGTTCAACTTCTCATTTGAGAAATGAAGAAAGTAAGGCACAGAGAGCCTTGAGCGACCTGCCCAAGGTTACATAGGAAATAACGGATGTGGAATTTGAGCCGAGATCCTTTGACTCCAAAGCCCATGGCTTTTCCATGGCATCATGCAAGGGAATCATAGAATATCAGAGCTGGAAGGGACATTAGAGGTAATCTACTTTATTTAATATATGGGGAAACTGAGGTCCAGCAAAGGGAAGTGACTTGCTCAAGATAGTGGCAGAATTGCCACTAGAATCTAACCTTTCTGGCTTCCATTTTGGAATCTTTCCACTGCACCGCCTAATCATCCCTATGGGGAGCTTCCTTTTGTGGCCTCCGTGGCACAGTGGCAGGGCAACAACCCCCAGGCCTCATCATATTTTAGGGACCACTCTGACCAATCCTATCCTTGGATCACTCTCTCAACAGCTGGAGATTGTGCTTCATAGGTCCTAGAAAGGAAAGAGATGGGGTAGGGGTGGAGGGAGTCATGGGAGGTAAGGCGAGAGTGGCTACATTAACTAAAACTAACCCAGACCAACTCCCTCACCTTTTTCTCCCCTGCACACCTGCTATATAACTTCTGGGGAAAGGCAGAGTCCCTAAGCAACTTCCCCCTGTCAGGTGGCACAATAGTTTAGGCTTTGATGAGGGAATCCACTGTATCACATGGGTCTGTGTGCATACGCATGCACATTATTCCATATATGATCACAGAATCACAGAAATTAGTCAGAAGGGACCTCAGAGGTACCTGAATATAAATCCAGGATTACCTCTCTCTCTCTCTCTCTCTCTCTCTCTCTCTTTCTACCACACACACACACACACACACACACACACACACACACACACACTAGTCATGTATTCATGTATTCATGCAGATGGGTGCACAAACTCACTCTTTGCCTGAGGCTTCTAGGCTCTACCATTGTGCAAGGTTAGCTGAGCCCATCCATCCATGCTGGGCACCACCTCTCCTACCCTGGGCTCTAGGCTGCCTGCCAACCAGCAACCAGCAAGAACCAGCTCTCCTTCTCCTAGCTGCCAGCCCCCCAGGGACCTTGCTAGCCAGCCATGCCAGACTGGGGTTACAGGGTGGGGAAAGAAGGTTCAGCATAGCTCTGAGAGGTTAGCAGAAAGCAGCAGGAGGAACTAGGAAATGCCCTAAGCACTGGGAGGAACTCATTGCCCATGTCCATAAAAGTATAACTTTAGGAGGGGTAGCAGTTGAGAAAGCAAGCTCAGGCAGCCTGGAGCCAGGCACCAAGTCCCATCCCCACCTTCTTCCAAAAACGATGTGTGCTCAGCTCCTACCAGAGCCTGAGCCCTAAAGAAGATTCAGTCTCCTACACAATTGCCATTTTTACTTCTGGCAACATTCTTCTGAAATGTCATTAGCTTAACCCTTTTCCCATTCCCCTCCTGCCTGGTTCCAACCTTTGGGTCCTTTACGTTGGACTCCAGCTATAGACAGACTGACTCCCTGAGTACGTAAGAAATAAAATAGGGCAAAACAGAGAAGTTGCCTGTTGTTCACCTAGATGTGTGCCTCATGTGATTTAGCCACCACTGATATTCAGGCAAGGTAACCTCAAAGTTCTCTGGTAGGGCAATTTAAGATCCGCTAACTAGTAGAGGTAGACACCAATTCCTATACACTCTATGGGAAAGACAGAGAAAGAGAGATGGGCGAACCCCTAAGGAACCACTCAGTTATAATCGTCCCATTTGGAGAGCTCCCAAGACCCACGTAGGGTTCTACTTAGCCCCAGAGATGGCCCCAATGGCCCCTTTCAGTATGAAAGACCCACAAAACCATCTACTCCAACCTCATACCTGAGCAAGATTCCCCTTAACAATATCCTTGGCCAGGGAGCATCCATTCTCTGCCTGAAGACCTCCAATGATGAGGAGCTCACTACTGCTTAAGGTTCTAAAGGGTCAAAGAGTTTCCTTTTGCCAGAATCCCCCAAAAACTCATCCCCAAGTCAACAACCATTGCAGGGGTCTTGAGAGTCACTCCCTAACTTGATGGAATTGTCACCTTTCCAGCAAAGTTGGTTCTTCCATCAAGCTCTCTCAGATCTGATTTAAGATGAAACTTAGGATGAGGTTTCCTGTCTTATACTCTTTAAGCCCCAAGTTCTATTTCTATCCCTGCCCAAATCCATCTCCCTCCAGCTACCTACAGCCAAGAGAAACCTGAGCTACTGAACTTCCATTATTGACACAGGACAAAGCAAGGAGACTGCTTGCCCTGGGCCCCTCTCAGGTCTGACCTCAGACCAGAGTCCCTTCCAGGCATCCACAGTACAAAAGCCAGGCTCAGAATTCACTATGGAACCACGTTAGCTCCTTAGAAGTTTGTTATTTAGGGTGGTCAAATGCAGATGGTCAATTTTTCTTTGGAGAAAGTTCAGGTGTTGGCACACCTGCCAGTAGGAACACTCTCCCCATCTTCCAAGATCCCAAATGGAATCCATCTTGGGTCCTACTGCAAGGACCCATCTGGGGTCCAACAGTAAGTAATACTTCCCATCCTCAAGGGCTCCATGTGGGTTTCTACCAGTAGGACGACTCTCTCTATCCCTTGCTCATGGCATTCCTATAGTGTAGTAGGACTCCTTCCTGTCCCTATCTGAAGTGTTCCCATCATCAAGAAAGAACAACTCTTTCCCTGGGAAAGGGCAACAACCCTAGGTCTCCAAGGATCTGAGATCTGGTCAAGGTTTGAGGAGTGGGGGAGGGAGGAGAGGGATGGCTGGGGCCCCTGTGAGCACCCACCCCAATCCCTCCAGCCCCAACAGCTCCACACACAAGCATTAACATCTCGCTGCGTCTGCTACATGCTGTCAGTACTGGGGGCGTGGGGATGGTTTGTCAGAGGGGGAATAGAAATAAATGGCTTGTCAGCAGAGGGGCAAGCCAGGGAGGGGAGAGATGTTAGGGGTTCACACCATGGCAAAGAAGGGGAGCACTGCCCTGTGCCACAGCCAGACAAGTCGATTTACCTGCAAGGGAGGCCTGGCTGCTGGGCTTGGCTTTTCCGACTGCTGCTGCCTGGGTTGCATCTTCATTAAATGCTTAATTAAGACTTGGGTGAGGGGAGATCCAGGGCTGGGATTTTGTGTGGAGGGAGGGGAGGACAGTCCTAACTGTGACTGTAGCCTGATTTCTAGCCATCCTTCAGAGCCTTGCTAATATCCTACCTCATACACAAAGTCTTTCCTTACTATTCCATTACAAATTGAATCCTTCTCCTCTGAATTACCTCTATACCCTATGTTATAGTCTGCTTTTTTGGTTGATTAAGATTGTTTATGCTTGTGTATCTTGTCTTTCTAGAGAGACTATGGGCTCCTTGAGTGTAGAGACCATGTCTTTCCTTTCTCTTGATTGCAAGACATAGCAACCAAATCAAGAGTTCAATGGACAATCCATAGCTAATGGACAGAGGGATTTCTGTGGGGTAGTCATTGGATGGGGTGGGGTGACCATGATGAAGGATAGGGATTTCTGCTCCTCCTTTGTATGAACCTATTTTCTTGCTACCACCAACCTCAAAGGCTGCCTTCCTTCCTCAGGCTGTACTTAGCCATGCACATGTCATTTTTGCTCAGTAGAATGGAAGCTTCTGGAGGACAGAGACTCTTTTCTTTTTTGTCTATATCCTTAGCACCTATCCATCAATCAACAAGTATATATTAGCACAGTGTCTGATACATAGAAAGAGCTTAATAAATATTCACTGAATTGAATTAAATTGTTGGATCTGACTGGTCTATGCACCCTGAATCCTTACACTGGTTCAGCTCCTTTCCTGGCATACCTATTTCCTTTTCTCTTACCTTCCTATTCCTTGTTCCTAGGGTTGGACCTTAGGAGATGGGCTGGAGAGTTTAAGAGATAGAAAAGGGGGAGAAAGAATTCACTGATAGGTGTGGCCTACAATTCACTGGCCTAGTCTCTGCCTGAGGTACAAGATGAGCTAACCTAGTGCCAAAGAAATATCAGTGGGGTTGGCAAGATTGGCAAGGGCATGGTTGGATGGGCCAACAAGGGGGTGTCAAGGGTAGAGGAGAAGAGAAGGAAGTCACAGTTATCACAATAACCATAACCTTCTTCATTCACTAGAATAGCTCCTGCTATCTAGCCTAAGTGTTCCTCGGGTTGGTTGAGCTGGTTGGTCATTCCACTAGGCCTACAAATCCATCCACTAAACCTTGTCTACCACTCATCACACAACTGACCTAGGAAAGTCAGCCTACCCATCACTCAAAGCATCGGGCTGTCTAGAAGCACCAGGAGGGGCTAGAGCAGTGCCAAGGAAATGGACAGCAATCCCTGGGCCACAAAAATCCCCCTGGTCTCAGGGTACTGAAGATGCTCTGGCAACTCTGGAGATTACATTGGTGCCCCATCACAAATGAAGGGAACTTCCCCCACTTTCTCCATCCTCTCTATTGACTTTCACGGCCCTTGAATACCTGGTATGACATCATTGCTCTACAAACCATGGTGAGAAGGACTTCATGAGAGGCAGGAGAGGGAGGGTAGCATCTGACTGCACTGTGTCTCTCCTTCATGGCCCTTTTCTATTTAGAAGTCACTAAAGATTGCTAAGGCTCAGAAATTGGGCTAGACTTGATGAGCTTCCCCAGAGGCATATCCCCAATAGGAACATGGCCGGTGGGAGGAGGAGTCTTTTCTATTGGCTCTTTTCAATGGTAGCCTTAGCACCTAGACACATCTCTAGATGTTGATTGACTGATGAATGATCTCTCTAGAGTAACAGTTGAGGTGAACAGTGTCAAGAGATGGGAAATTCTCTTTCTCCGGGGTACTAATCCTGCTTGTGGCTGCTACCAAACCCAAGGCAAACCTATAAGTCAACTGAATTGGACTGGACTCATTTGAGCAGGCTAAAGCCTGTGGGCCTGGACCCCTATGAATGGATGGGTCCAGCCAGAACTTTCTCCCTCTTCCAAGCCTCAATATTTCATCCCTTATAGAACACAGGCACAGCATGACTGGGGCATGGTTTGATTTATTTAAAATTCTTTTTATTTCACAAGAGGCATGCTGCTATGTACAGAAAGGGGGGGAAAACTGTGGAGCTGGCCAAGCAAGCATGTTACAAAGAAAGGAGCACATTTGTTGGAGGCTTGAAACACCCCTGTCTGAGACTTAACCACACATGTGTTTGAGACTTACAGCACAGCGTGGGAACCCTCAGGACTAGTGATTTCTGTATGGGCTAACGTCTTGATTATTCAACTTCCACTTATGAAAGCGTCATCTCATCCCAACCTTCTCTGCTTCCCTGAGCATTTGGGATCCAGTGTTAGCTCCTTGGGCTCACTGGGGGTTGGCAAGGGGCTCAGAACCTGGATCTTGAGCCAAAGCACTGGTTCTAACTAAAGGAAACACTCAACATGCACAACTTTAGGCCCACTGGACTGAGCTGAATCTGGGAAAGCTGGCTTTTCTCATAAGCCAATGTTTTATAAGGAAACCTGAGCACAGACTGTGTTTCATTCATTCCCCCCCGCCGGTGCAATAAAATAGCAAATATGTTTTCCACCCATCTGAAGGCTAAGGCTATATTTAAGTGAAGATAAAATAAACACCAACTCTGTGTCCAAGCAGAAGTATTTGCAAGGGGGCAGGAAAAGGGAAGTAAAGTTGATTATACTGAAGAGGACATAAGGTAGGCAGTACACTTTCAGGGAGGAGGACTCTATGATTTTGCTGCTTAATAAGAATATAATATCTCCAACATTGACTGCCGAGTACAGCAGTTAAGTCATTAGCATCCCAGTGGGTTTTCTTGAATGCTACATATGTCTTTTTAATGGGGATCAGGGAGGGAAGGGTGATTCCAAGTAGGATTTTTTTGGTTTATGTTTTTAGCTTTTCACATTAAGTATTTGGGCTGAGAGGCCATGATGCCAGTTGCGTAATTTGGCAAAACGTGGGCTGTTACGTTCCGTTTCAAACCTTTCCCTGTGGCATAGAGAAAGAGAGAGAAAGAAAGAGGGAGAGGGAAGGTGAGAGGAAGGAGAGAGAGAAAGACAGAAAGAAATAGAGAAATGGAGAGAGAGAGAGAGAGAGAGAGAGAGAGAGAGAGAGAGAGAGAGAGAGAGAGAGAGAGAGAGAGAGGAGGGAGAAAGAGAGGGGTTAGGGAATATGTATGTCCACCACTCCCCTGCCATACAACTAGAATGAGGGCAATTTATTTTAGATTAGTTTCAAAAGCCACATGGGTTCCCAGTTTTGAGGTCCTGAAAGGCCCTGGGTTTCTTGTCTAGCCAAAGAGAGACTGCTATGTAACTAGGAGCCAATGAGGTGGCTAATACATTGGGATGAATGCTGGGCAAGTAGTGTCTTAGGACCACACCTCCCTCTCCCCCCTCCCTTCAGGAGGATGCCTGGAACATCTGACCCTGCCTTGGACACCTTGGAAAGTCATTCATTGAAGTCTCCTCTGGATTGGGATTCATGTAGTCATCTCAGGTCATGGTAAATCTGAGTGCCATGAGTGACTCTAGGACCTTGGCGGTGGGGAATGGGGGTGAAGGAGAACAGGAGCGGGCAGAAGATGGTAGGGAGAGCAAGACACATGTCATCCAAGCTCATTTACCTCATTGCATTTAGAGGGGTCAGGGAATCTTGTTTTCATCCATAGTCTTCTCCTAGCCTAGTTTCTCAGGTCCTCTAGAGGACAATTTGGGTAAGGCAGGGCTTCTGAGTTTTTGGTCTTGCACTGACAGGGTTAGACAGATCTCAGGGTTCTCAGGGCCACCAAAAATGTGGACCCAGCAACGAGTTTAAAGATACCACTTCTATTTCTCTTTCCTGATTAAATAGCCAGGAAAAAATCTCCCTGCCCTGGTAAATGTCCTAGCAAAAGGTTCTGGTCAGGTAGACTCCTCAAAGTCCCTGAAGCTAAGCTCTGCTGCTGCTGGAGGACATCCTGACCCTCTCTCCTCTGAGAGACGTATAACATCACTAGGCAGCTACTGTTCCACCACCCCAGATCCAACACACCTAGGGTGCCCAGTACAGCCCAGACCAGCTAGCCAGGTCGGCTGCCCCCTCTAGATCTCACTTAGCACCAGAGAAGGCACATGCTAAAGGTTAGGAAAGAATTAAGTAAGACTCAACTCATAGGACCAGAAGTTTAAGATTTGTGAGAATAGAAAAGGAGAAAGGAGGAGGGAAGGAGGGAGGGAGAGAAGAGAAAACAGCAGGATGACCCATCTGGAATTTTGGATCTGGTAGGGACCATGGAGAGCATTTCTACCAGCCTCCTCATTTTACAAATGAGAAGGTCCAGGGAAGGGAAATGACTGGCCCCATGCCACATAGCTAGTTAGTGCGGGGACAAGATTCAAACCCCATCCTCCTTAGGTCAACACCCTTTCCATTACAACTCACTGGCTTTGCAACAGAAAAAGACAGGAGTAAGGATGGAAGTAGAATGAGACTTCTTTTTAAGGGTTTTATATAGCCTCCTTAAGGGGTACCAAGGAGCTAGATGTGTTGAATATCAGCAGGGTCATCCCTTAGTCCCTCTCCAATTGGCAGCAGGAATATCAACAGGTGCGGGAAAGGTGATCAGACAATAATCTAGGTTGCTTTTTTAAACATGTCACTGGGAATAAAAGACCTATTACAGTATGGCCCAGCAAAAAAAAAAAAGGTGTTTCTTCTTGGGGTACCATAGAATTTAGTTCTATAAGGTACCTTAAAGCTCACCTAGTTAGGTTAATTTAGTGCTTTGAGGTGTCTTCAAGGGCAACCTAACTTTGGAAGTGAGGCCTAAAGATGTTAAGTTACTCATCCAAGGTCACACTGGTGCCAAGTAGCAGAGCCATGATTTAAATCCAGGTTGGAGGAGAATAGATCTAAAAACAGGAAGGGACCTCAGAGGACTTCTAGTCCAACCCCTTCATTTTATAATCGAGGAAACAGTTCCAGAGAGTACCTGAACCCAAAGGGGTCAAATAACAGAGCCAAGACTCAAACCAGGTCTCCAGAGTCAGATAAAACATTCTTTCCATCATTGGAATGGTCTCATATAATGAATAGAGCCTTAAGGACTTCAGAGAGCCCTATGCTAGTGATATAGCCTGACCCAGATGTCTCCTTCCTCCATAACTAGCCAACAGGGGGATGTTTGGAGGATGCAGATGACTTTTCAGGATACAAGGAGAGACCAGATCTTTCCCAAGTTCTAGAAGTGCCTACAGAATAAAGGGGATAGAGCGGAGCTGAGATGTCACATACACAGGCCGCAAGGGGCCCACAGCCCTTCTGAGTGTGGCCCAAACCAGATTAAAACGTAGTTCCTATCTGATTCTAGTGTGTTGATATATTAATAAAAAAAGAAATATGTAAACATGTATGGTTTTCTAAGTCAGCTTTTGACCTGCAGCGATCCTTATACATGGTTAGTAACTTCTATTTCTCTTTAGGTTTGACACCACTGGCCTAGAGGACAACCTGGTGTCCCCAGCTGGCCAAGCCAGACAGGTACTGGGTACTAATGGAAAGTCCAGCTCTTTTTCTACTCAAGGGGGACATGAGCTGTCTCTCAGATATAGGCACCATCATTATGGGGTTCCTTGACTTTCTGGCAGAGTGGGTACTGGAAGGGTTTGGCAGTATTCAGGGAGAGAACCCCTCTCAGCTACAAAGGTTCTATCCTAAAGTAAGGAGGGCCTCAGGATTGTGAAAATCCAGGTTCAAAAGAAATCAACCATAAGTGACTTACCAGTGTAAGTCAGCTTTTCAAAGCCCAGCACAGGAGAACACGGGATCCTAGACCCTGGACTGGGAAAGACCTCAGTGGACATCTAATCCTATCCTCCCATTTTACAGAAGACAAAACTAAGAACCCAAGAGGAGAAATGATTTGCCAAAACAATCGTACCTTTAGTCAGGCAAGTCATATCATCTTTGTGGGTCTCAGTTTCCCTAACTTGTAAAATGAAGCAGCAAGAATAGATGCCTTTCCAAGGTCCCTCCCAGCTCTAAATCTCTAAAACTCAAGCCTCTCTTTTTGGAGCCTCAAAGAAGAACCAGTTCCTGCTAGAAGTAGGGGAGGTGTGTGGGGGCATGGAATTTGCCTGACTTCCATGCTGACATTCATCATCGGAGCTGGGCCCAGGTTCCCCTGGGGACAGCAGGGTGACTTGGGGCAGCGACTGAAATGCCCCCTTTTCTGAGCTGTTCTAGTGTGGGACTAGTTATGAATGCCTAGCTCTCGATAACACCGGAGCCAGCCCCGGACTTAGGGAAGCCATCCTTCTACAGAGTATGCCCAGAGTCTCGAAGACCACCCTGCTCAGGCAGGGCCTGAGCCATAAGATAGCCCTGCTATCCGCAGGGCTCCCTCTTAGGAGAGACTGACTGCCTTAATATGCACCAATGGGAGCTGATAGCTCTCAGAGACCTCGAGGGAGAAGTGGAATTATAATCTCAGATCCAGGCACTGCTTTTGCTGAAATCAACCAGGTTTAGAATTGTCCACTTTCATTTTTGCCACTAGGAATATTGTCAAGGCTCTGCTGGGTATGGTCACCATAGTAGAGAAAGTGGATGGAATAGCCCTAGGATCTGAAAGACTGTGTGAGTGTGTGCGTGTATGTGTGTGTGTGTGTGTGTGTGTGTGTGCATGTGTATGTGGGGATGGAGGGGGAGATGGGAGAGATAGAAAGGATGGCTACCCAAACCTTCAAGGTCTCACCCATCCATTGGTAGAAAACAGACATATTCTTGTCTCCATCTTCCTGCACAAACCCATGAGCTTGGTGAGGTCATTCTGATGTGTAAAATAGATTTTCCTGAAGCAGGTCTCTTTCCCTAACCCACAGCTCACCCCTTAAGCATCCCATGGCTGACATCCTTTCCCAAGGCCCAGGGGCCTTCCCTCCAGCTTCCATTGGTCTTGTTGGATGGGATTCCCCTCCCTCTCCCCAGCCCAGGTTTGGGGACATTTTTTTCAGGATCTCTAGATCAACTGTCACTTGCCAACATCACAATTAGTGTGGGAGGGTGGGAACGAGGGGGTGAGGGAAAGAATATTTCAGGTTTTTAGTGTGGAGGTAAAAGAGTTAGAGAGGTCTATTCCAAGTGAGCTGGTTTTAAAGGAGCTGCCGTGGTTGAGCATTAGGAGGTGAGTGTCAGGAATGAGAAGGTCGCAGCCTGTTTCCAGGTGCCTACCTTGATCTCCTCAGGGCCTCTTCATCAGGGTCTTGCACTATGAGAGGGAAAATCACTGTTAGAAAGGCATCCACTGGGAACAAAATTGGCACGAATTTGGAAAGTTAAGAATCCTAATCTCCAAACCCAGATGAGTCCTACACAGCCTGCCTTGGGCTCTTTCTGACCTGGGCAGACACCACCAGGCCCACAGGATGGTGGGGAACTTGGTGAAAGCGACCTTGTGGCTTTTCTAATCACCTCCAACCAGCCAACCACAGGTGAGCATGGGCCCAACCAGTACGGTGCGGCAGACTCACGAGGCCTAGATGCTCATCCCTGCTTTTCTGCTATCTAGCTATGTGACTCTATGCCAGTAAATCTCCCAATCTAGGACTCAGTTTCCTCTAGTAATAATGGCTAGCATTTAGATAGCCTTTGAAGGTTTGTAATGTAAGAGCCTGTAAGGTAGGTACCGCTATTATCCTGATTTTATAGATGAGGAAACTGAGGCTAAGTCACTTGCCTGGGATTACACACCTAATAAACGTTAGAAGTCAGACCTTCCTGACTCCAAGTCCAGCGCTCTATCCCCTGTGTCTATATAAAATGAGGGGGCTGGATTAGGTGACCTCTAAGGTCCCTTCCAGTGCTACCACTGGGGGACAGGGAAGGGAATAAGCACTTATTAAGTACCTGCTATATACCTGGCACTGTGCTAAGTGCTTTACAAATCACATTTGGTCTAGGATAGTTTGCCATTATCTCATTTTGTTCTAGAACATTTTATATGGGTAAAATGGGCTAGAACTGAGCATTGAGGGTGTCAAAAACCCAGTGTACCAGCTGGGGGAGAGAGATGACTGATTAAAGGATGCTAGCTAGAGTTCCCAGTGGTGGAGTTAGGGATGGGTCCAGGGCTTTCAGCACTTAGCTAGGAAGCAGCAACAGTCTGCCCTGGTGTCAGTACAGTTGATCATGGCCTTGGACGTCATAATCATGGCCAAGAGAAGGAATGACAAGCACAAGCTTGATTTGGCTGTGTCAAATGAAGGGAATCCAAATTCATGACTAAGTAGGGATTTTCCTTAGAAGCACCTCGGCCTGGGAACAAGTCCTGTCTTGTTTTGTCACACTGGTGAGGCCAGGTGAAGAGCCCAGAAGGCTGCCTACTTTCTTCATCTAATCTCCCAAATTGCCCTCTAGGAGAACAAGCTAGGAGCAACCGGCCTGGGCCAGTCAGTATTTGCAAGACTGCATTCTGAGCAGGGAGAATTGTCTAGCAGCTCAGCACGGTAACAATGACTTTCAGTGCCAAACTCCAAGTACCCACCCAATTTTTGTGTAGTGGAAAGAGTGATGGACCTCGAATCTGAGTATCTGGGTTCAAATATCACCTTTGCTACTTATTCCCTGTGTGATCCGCAGCAAGTTAGTAAACCTCTCTGGACCTCAGTTACCTTTTCTACAGAATGAAGCAACTGGCCTAGCTGACCTCTAAGACCACTTCTGGTTCTCCATCTCACGCGTGAGTTACTTACTGAATTCCGTGCCGGTCATCTGTGCCAGGATTCGGAAGGAGCGTGATTGCAGGTTGGAGGAGCGGCGGGTCCACTCATCCACTTCATCTTCAGGCTTGTTCTGATTTTTAATCACAGCCTGATACACGGGGGAAGCGCTGTCTACTGCAAGATCTTTAACGGGGATGTTACTGCAATGCAGAAAGAGGGCGTTGGCAAAGGGCTCCAGTCAGGGGGGTGGGCGGGAGCAGCTGGAGTGGTGTCCAACACGTGACCCTGGCTCACCCCCTTCACTTTTTTTTTTAAGAAAAGAAAGAAAGAATTCCAAACCCCCAGATGCAAATGAGGGAAAAATGGATTATTTTGTGGAGAAGTTTTACAAAGTGATTGACATGTAGGGAGAAGACAGCATTCTGGAGGGCTCTGTCTGGGTCATTGGCGCTCAGTCCTGCTCACCTTTTACAATTTTTTTTCCGTTTGCCCATTGTGAGACCTCAGTCCATGCAAGACCCAACACCATGTGGTTATTGGGAGCTGATCAGACCAGCCTGGAAAGCTAAACAGTCACTGGGTGCAATGGAGAGAAGGGGTGTTACGGGGTATTGCTCAGTTCAGTCCTGGAAGCAAGACCTCAGGGAGAGGAAGGAAGTTGGATCTCCCTCCCTCTGAAATCTCCTTGGAAGCCTTGATGCTGACTCTCACTTTGCCAGAACAAGCCACCCTGTGGAACACCTAGGCAGCCAGACTAAGGCTATGTCCTTCCTTCCCCTTTATCCAGCAGCATTAAGCACTGATCAAAGGAAGTGATTGCCCAGCAGTGGCAAGGAGACCTCCTTTCAAAGGTACTGCATGGTTTTAAAGCCTTGCTTAAAAAGGTCTGATGGTGACTTAAGGCTTGGTGACACATCCTTTGGGCTGAGTTGGGCATGGTTTGAGTCTGAACAGTCTGCTGACTTCTTGGGCTTAGGGTGTTTTGGAAATTCCCCAAGTGTCATGAGCTAAGTGAGGCCAGAAGCTTGGAAGATTACCCTTGTTCAGTCAACTGCTGATATTGCCCATCTGTACTCAAGTCAAAGAGTCTAGATTTGGTTCCCTGTCATCCCCTAGGTGTCTACGACTAACCCCTAGCACTTGGTCCTACTTGGCTGAGTGCAGAAGAAATATGGCACCGATGGCCATTGAGGGGACTAGGCCAGAGAGTGGATGCCCACCACATTGGAAAAAGAGTAGAGTCCTTCGAATACACAACACTGTCAGTTCCTACTTAAACAAAGAGCTAGTATGGACAGCACACATCTGTAAGTTTCTCAGACTCCTACTGTGAACTGTCAAAGTGTGAGCAGGTTTCTTCACTCTGCTAGAGGAGCAGGAAGTAGCCAGGCTTTACAGGGTGCCTTCCTTATCACCAGAGTTTCCCATAAGACTTGGCTTTTGAGATGGGTCTCCAGGGGCTGGGCCTAGTGGTATGCACTGAAGAGCAGTAGCTCCGACATCCAGCTGGGAAAGGAAAGCTCAGCCCCAAACTGGGACACGCCTTCCTTGCTCTGGATTTTCTGCTGGGTTTCTTGATGGCATCTGAACGTACCTCATGTTCCTGCTGGCCCTGAGTGTGGCCGGCACATAACGATCGTTGTCATGTTTGGGGCCAATTGGAAGCCAAACAAAGAGGAAGAAAAAGCGATTCTTTCTGACATGAGGAAAGATCTTGGGGCCTTGACTCACCTTAGTCTAGATTGATGACAGATAGTCCAGACTGAACTCGAATACCACACAGCAGGGCAGGTGTGGGACTGTTCCTATCAGGGCTAGGAAACCTTGTCTCTAGACTCATAATTGGAGAGTTGTGTCTTTCAGTGCTTTTTCAATATCTCTTGGTACATCCTGGCCCTCACTTCTCTGGTCTCTTAGTTTCTTCCTGTGTTTCATGGCTTAGTTTTCACTTGTTAGGCTTTTACAATCAAGCTTTTTGCTTAAAGGTTAAATAAATGGGACACTGAGAATTCCAGGGCATGAAAAAAACAAGCCCTCCACCCATTCAAAGACTTGGAAGACCCCTGAAGGCCCCAGACTGTTTTCAGGCATTAACTGAGTCTGCAGCTGAGAAAAGTAAAGGAGCTGAAATTTTCAGCTAAATCAATGCTGATCTGTACCATTTGTGCTGGGAGAATTAGGACGGAGCCAGGGAGTCAGAGGAGTTCTATTATATTGGAAGAGAACAAGTTTGGAGAACAGGAATATTGGGAAATGTCCAACACTGAGCTTCTTAAAGACATATCAAAATATTGCAATTCAGAAGATAATTTGGACAGCTCAACCACCAAACTCCATGCAGCACCCCATGCCTGCCTTTGGTTCAACAAAGGCAGGGCCCAATTCAATTCAATGCAACTCAATCCAATTCAACCCTCAGTTCTCAGAGGTCTCTCACTAAGCTTCCAGACACTTCTCAATAAATGGTTTCCAAGCCACAGAACAAGAATATCCATTCTGATCACAAGGGAACATGAGGGCCTTCGTAACACAGGTGTTTTTAATGCTAAGCAGTGGCCAGGAAATTCATCTGTGAATCCCTCCTTCCTTCCCCACTCTCCTGGCTGATTTCCTACCTATTACCTGAAGTGAAGCTCAACTATCACCTTCTCCAGGGAATCTGCCCTGAGCCTCCCACTCTGATCCTAGATGGTGAAGGACTCTTTGCCCCATTAGATAAGTCCAATGCACTTACCAAGGATCATGGTGGATTTTGGCTATGTGTGTATTTATTGTATCCCCTTATTAGACTGTAAGCTACCACACCAATAGGTGCTTCATAAATGTTAAATTGAATTGAAGTATATGTGACCTTGGGTAACTCACTCTTTGGTTCTGAGTGTCTCTACATAAAATAAAAAGGTAAAATGTATTAGATGATGTCTAAGGTTGTTTCCAGGTGGTAATTCTCTGCTTACTAAGATCTTACTAGGATCTTACAGATGGCAGACTATTGAGTTTCCCTTCTGCTGACCTCACCATGCTAGCTCCTTCAGAGCCCTTTCTCATAGGGAAAGATGATAGCTTAGCCTAAAATGGGCAAGGCCTTCTAAGGATACCTCGATTTCATCCAAAGACAGCAAAAAACTCAGAGAAAACAACACACTCCACTGTATCAGGATGCCCCCTCATAGGATAAGGTTCTGACCCCCTCACACAAGCCTGGCAATGGTTCAACCCCATTAAGGGATGACCCCTGGAGGGAACCAAGACCGTGACCTTCAAATCTACAGAGCCTATGGAGACAGAAATTCACACAATACCGTCAGTAAGACCTGTCAGCTGAAGTCTGCCTGGCTTCCTGACGAAGGTTACCATTCCCATTTCCCTGAGCTATGAGTCAGGGAGCAGGCGGTGGGTGACAACTACCTTGGGAACAGAGCTGTTACACGAGACCTTGTCTCTGTACTTGTCATCGAACACCCCAGACCAAATCCCCACACAGTTACCCAATCACCCCAAAGGAGCAGGCAGGCAGGCAGGCAGACAAATAGACAGACTTGGGGAGGGAGAAAGATGCATCTACTTACACAAGTGGTGATTCTCTGCCAGGCGGGAGATGAAAACCCAGCATTGAGTGAATGGTTTCCATCAATAAACAGAGGGGGTGTAGAGCACACAACAGGGCAAGGTTAGTATCAGAAATGAGTTACAAGAGGAAGAATTGAATAAAGAAAGGAGAGAAAAAAAGAAAAGAAACATCAATGAGGAAAAAAAAACCAAGTTAATCAACACCGACTATCCGAAATAAGCGCAGCAGGCTCAGTACGCTGAAGGCAGCATTGTGGTTTAGGTGTCAAGGGATCTGGGTTCAAGTCCTGGGTTCTGACACTCACTAGCCACATGTTTTATGTTTTAATATTTTTCACAAAAGGTAGTATGGTGTTACAGAACGTACAGGAGACCTAGGTTCAAATCCCTCCTAAGATACTTACTGGCTGTGTTACCTAAGAAAATGATAACCTCTCAAAAATCTCAGTTTCAGATCTGTAAAATGGGGATAATAACATCTGAAGTATCTACTTTTTAGGACTACTGCTTACGAAAAATGCATTGCAAACCTTAAAGCGTTATAGAAAAGTGAGTTTTTGTTACATCATTTTGCTTTTGTTAGGGCTTTATTTCCTCATTTGTAAAATGAGAATAACAATACTTGTAGCACCTACCTTGCAAGAATCCCTCAAGGGTTATAAAGGAAGTGCTTTGCAAACTTTAAGGTGTTCTACCAGTGTAAGTTGCTATCATTATATTGCTTTACCTCTTGGCCTCAGGTTCCTCATCTGTAAAATGGGGCAGTACCTACCTCATAAGATTGAGAGGGTCCAATAAGGAAATAGATGGAAATCACCTTGTAAACCTGTAAAGCCTCACATGAATGCCTGTTCTCATTGGGAGCGGAATATTAGCTCTAGAAGGATTATGCTGAATGGGAGGCATGAGGCATTTTTCTCTTCCCACATGAACAACCCCCCAAAGGGAAGCCTTTCAAATAAGCACTAAGCATAGTGTCTGGCACATAGAAGACACTTAATAAATGCTTGTTGACTTGACTTGACCAAGACTTCTACCATCTTTGTTTTGGAGTCCACTGAGGTTCAGAAAGTTGGGGGGGGGAGGCTTGCTGAAGGGAAGGGAGTTGTTCGCACCCATTCACAGCTTAATAGAGGTGTGTCAATAGAGGAGTTCAAATGGGTAAGTCTTGTTTTCTGAGGTACAATGTAAAGTGGGAAAGACCCGAGTTACAAAGCAACATTTCAGTCCTAGCCCTGGCCCTGGCCCTTGCCATCTGTGTCACCTTGGGCAAGCTACTTAATCTCTCTTTGCCTGTTTCCCATGCTGATGGTTTGGATTGAATGACCCCTGAGGACCCCTCCAGTTCTAAATCAATGACTCAGAATCCCTCAGTTAGGTTTAAGCTTTCTGCTATGGAAGTTGGACCCTTGCAAAGCTACCAGGTATTTATTTTGCTCCCCCTCCCTCACACATGTCCGGGTCAACCTCTATACACACACACACACACACACACACAGAGCACCTCTTCTCTAAGAAACCATTCAGAGTTTCAAGAGAATATTTGGAATCAGCATCCTAGCAAGCTGAAGCTGGTCTTGCCTCTTAGGAGTTTGGGATTGACACTAATCAAGCTGTGAGCTACTTTAGGGTGCCCCAAATATATCCCCTTCACCTGTTAGTGACATATAAAGTTGGTGACATATAAAGTATCCTGGATAATGATGGATGAGAGGGGACAGGGAAGAGAGGTGAAGGGACGGTTTGTTTTTTGGCCCCCTCTACCATCCCCTAGCCCACATGGTTTTTGAATTCAAAAATATGGAACCAACACTTAAAAATTCTCTCTCTTGATTTATAGGGATAGTAGGGTATGCTACTATCCGGTATGAGATACAGGCACAACCTTCCAGCCCCAAATGGTTAATTGTCCAATTTTGGAAATTTACACTCCAATCAACTTCTGGATTGTTGGATGGAAAATTGATCCAAGAATGTCGGGAGTCCATTCTCTGGGTCCCTTGAAAATGGGGCCAGGTAGTAAAAGAGGTTTTTGGTGTTATCCTGTTCTAAACTTTCTCCTTCTTTGTCGCACCATCAATTGTTGTACCACCAAGACAGATTGCCACTTGGGGTGATCAGTCCTGCCCAAAGAAGGAATCCTCTCACAGCAGAAAACCCCTGCTCTGTCCTCTGTTTTCTGAGCTGCCTTCCTACTCTTGACCTTAACCCAATGAGGTAGAGAAATGAAGCAGTAGGCTACTTTCCATCTCAAGTGTATAAAAAATCAGAGTAAATAAGAGAAAGGAAAAGAGGGAGAAAACTGTGCTTAGGCCTTGCCCAAGTCCCACAGAGAATGGAGAGTTCTCGACAAGGTCTCTGAGATGGTCTAGCTCCCTCCATTCCCACCCCCTCCTCCAAATTAAAAACCTATTGGGATTTGTCCTTCTCTGAGAAAGCATTCAGAGTTTCAAAAGAATATTTGGAATCAGCATTCCAGCAAGCTGGTCTTGCGTCTTAGGAGTTTGGGATTGGCGCTAATCAAGCTGTGAGCTACTTTGGGGTGCCCCAAATATATCCCCTTTCCCTGTTAGAAGGAAACCAAATGGTTTCTCCTTTGCTTTGTAAGACTGGAGTTTTTCAACAACCTACCTAGGGAAAAAACCAAGGACTATGAAAAGCCATGAATGATAAAACAGCCCGGTGACCCCAAAAGATTCCCAAGAGGACTTCCTATTAACCTTTCCCCCCTTCTCTCATTCTCTTTTTTCTCCTGTCTGCTGACACTTACTACTGAGACATCCACAAAAAGGACAGATTTGTTCTAGATGGTCCTGGGGCCCAATGGGAGGAGGGCAGAGCCAGGAAGTCATGTGAGGAGACTCAAAAATTCTGAGCCCCCAGCCTACCAAAGCCCCTGGACACTAAAGCAGGGCTTTCAGATAGAAGAACTCTTGAATTGAAGACAAAGGAGAAGGGAGCCCGAAACCAAGAGCAAATGTTACCGGGTGATTCTAAGAATTCCAACCATTCTTGTTCTAATTGCCACCTACAAGGGCCACAAGTTCACCCTGACCTAACAGGCCTTGGTTTGCCCTTTCTGGACAGGGAGGTAATTGAAGGGACCATCTGTCAGAAGACAGATCACACTGGTGATCACTGGCTCTGTAGGAAGATGCTGTTTGTGGCATGGATGAAGAGGTCAAGACAGTATTGCCCCAGTGGTATTTGGGCTTGCAATGGTCCCTTTAATCTGACCTCTGCGGTTGTCCTGTATCTGTAAGCATATTGTGATAACCCAATTGTGTTCCTTCCTGTGTCCCCTTTGCCAGGCATATTTCCTGAGGGTGACTTCTGTAGCTCCCCCGACTTTACTAGAAACAGATGTGACCGTGCTCAAATGACTTAACCTTCCTGGGCTTCAGTTTCCTCATCTATAAAATGATATGTAGTCTCTGAGGGCCCTTCCAGTGCCCTTCAGGCACAAGGTCTTCTGAGGCCTGTTCCAGGCAAAGGTGCAGTAGGAGGACCTTAGGCCAGGAAAGGAGACAGGTGCTCCCCCAGGCACAGGCACAACCTGGGGGTCAGGATCTTACCCGCTGAACTCACTGCCCTGAGCTTGGGCCTGGCCAGCGATGGCATCCATGATGGCATCCTGTGAGTACATGCTGATGGGCGTGTTGTACTGGGCATGGATGATGGTGGCCTTGCCCCCAAGCCCCTTCACCTCGATGGGCTTGTGGGTTGACAGGGCAGAGTCCTTCAAGGCATTGGGATTGAAGCGTTCCTGGTAGTCCGCACTGGGGGTAGGAGAAGGGAGGAGAGAACATGGGGATAGGGAGTGACGAAGGGGGTGGGAGGTGGGCAGAGAACAGGAGGCAAAGAAGGAAGGAAGGAGGAAATAAGAAAACAAGGAAGGACAGAGGATCTAGCATTAGATAGAAAATCAAAGAAAGGGTCATGAGCCAGCTGACAAGAGATATCTTACAAAGCAAAGGCACCTGGACTAAGTGGGAATGGGTCAACTAACTAGACTTGATCATAGAGTGGGGCCAGACTAAGGAAGGGGGGAGGGGAGAGGCTGCCCAACTTCTCACCAGCAAAGAGAGGGCATCTTAACAGAATGTACATCCAGCTCCTGCCATGGTGCCTGAAACACAGTAGGCATTTAATAAATGCTTGTGAATTGAATTGTATTGAGTTGGCTCTGCCTTGGGGTTAGACTTGCCTAGGAAAAAGGTGATTGTCTTGGCTGCCACAGGACTTCTTAGCTTGATTCCAGTGAAAGGAAGCCTGGAAAGCCATCAACTCCCAGGGGCCTCCCTCATTGCCCTAGAATGAACTGGGCAGCCTCATGGGATAAGCCCAGGGAAGCTGGGGGTGCCTATAGAATTCCTATGTCCGTAAGGCTCTGTCAGATATCTCATTTTGCACAGACCTGGCATCAGGGACGGGGCAGAATGAGGAAGAGAACAAGGACCCCTTGTGTGCTGACAGACAGACAGACAGACAGACAGAAGAGCAGACAGACTCAGCCCAATCCATGCCATCCAAGGCCTGAAGCAAAGAGCATCCCTGCCATGTCCTGCATTGGAGAAATGGGGGTTCCACTCTCCTCAGTGGGAGTGGCCCTGATCTTCAGTCCCTCAGCATTCTCTGCCATCTGAGAGTCTCTTGACGGCGCAATAGTTCAGCCACAAACTTCAGGGGGTTTGTTGTATTTCTCTTGGCTCCTTCTGGGGATCCTTCTTGTTTCTCTGGCAGGGACCCTCCGTGCAGATCAGAGCAAAGCCCCTGTTCATGTAGCAGGCAGCAAGCATCTGAGTCCAGCCCCATTTTCCCAAAGGCCAGATCCCCCTGGTTTTTACTCTCCAGAAGACCCAGTGTGGCTCCCTGGTTTGTGGGCTAGGGATGACCTATGTGCTCCATAAGGGTGGCTTGTACCCAGAGCTTCTCCCCCAGGAGCCCAGACCCTGATGTTTGAAAGCCATGTGCCTGGGGATAGCTGACTCTGTGGGAGGCAGACATTTGGATAAATGCAGAACAACTTGGCCAAGAATCCATGAAAGGGACGGGATTTCTGAACGAGTGAGCTGCTCTGACTTCAAGAAGCCAGAAGAAAGAAGGCCTGTCTCTGAGAAGAGGAAATTTAGGTGAGGGGCTAAGGGAAGATGGAGCCCCTTTGGAAAGAGGGAATAGGGACCCAACAAAGATAGCCAATGACATGGTCAGTGATATGGACAACAACCCACTCCTGAAGCCAGCTGGGCATGGCAGAAACACGGCAAGAAACACAGTCCCATGCGAGCCACCCTCCTACTCCACACAGAACATTGTAACTCACACCTTTCCTATCACACTTAGAAACATATTCACACGCATCTAAGGATATGTATATGTGTATACAGGAGAGTGAATGGGAATGTGTGTGTGTGTGTGTATGAAGGCATATATGCCTGTGTTTAAAAAGTACATGGTACATGTGTGTGTGTGTGTGTATGCATGAGAGCCTATGAATACTTTAAATGTAAATCATATGTATATGCATATGTGAGAGTGAGTGCATATCTATTTGTGTGGTGTATATATGTCTATGTGAGTAAACAGAAATGTACACATTATGTGATTGTGTCTATAAATATATAATTGAGAATATGTACGTGTGTATGGATAGGTTGTGGCATATATGCATACAAGGATATGTGTGTTTCCATGTAAGTACACATATACACGTGTGTGTGTCTATTTGTGTACCTGTACTGTGTATGCAGTACACACACAGTTGCACAAACACATCTATACCTAATGCATGTTTGCCCACACATGGGTACATATTCTTGTACAATTCTGTCCCATAGAGACATGCAAATACCACCGATGTATGTACATAGGTTTTCACGTGCACAGACCCACATATACACATGCTTTCATATACACACTCTTCAATTCGATACTAACTTGGCAGGAGAGTTGACTATAACCTGGGAAAAAGAACAGACAAAAGAAACAGAGAAATCAGAGTAGGGTCTAAGTCAAATGTGGCATGATTGCTGTGATAGAGAGAGACCGCGTCCAAAAACCCCAGTGAACTTCAGAATGAGGCCCAGAGGCCAAGCATGATTCTGGGCCCTTGCTGATACTAGACCCTCAGGTTTCATTCCTGAGCGTTGATGGAAAATTGGTCCAGGGGCTGGAGACATTGTGACGTATGAAGGCAGAGTCTTCATTTCTCCCTCTTCAGCCAGTCCTGCCCCGCTTATCCCTAGAGAAAGCCCTATCGCCCAGTCCCTTGGACAAAGAAGAATCAACAACTCTGGGCTGGGGTTTGGAGGGGGGTGTGGCTGGCAAGGAACCTAGACCAGCTCTCACAGGCCTCCACTGGGCCCAGGGTCATAAGGTGAGGGGAAGGAATATTTGCTTGGTCTATTTAATATGTACCTAAATAGATCAAATACCCCACCTCTACCCCATCCGCATACCTATAAGACCTTTAGAAGGCCCTCCCAGAGATGTTTCAGCCAGGGAGGTTCCCCAACCTGAGCATCCAGGGAGGATCTCAGAGGAAGGCATGGGAGCTATAGACCACTGACATTTCTATAGCATTTAGTTTACATCACTCTTTACAGACATTATCTCATTAGATGTTTTTCCTCCCAACAGCCCTGTGAGGTTGGTATGACAAATATGAGGCCCACTTTCTAGGTGAGGAAACTGAGTTTCTGAGAAGTTGAGTGACTAGGCCTTTGCCATAGAGGTGATAAGAGCTGGGATTTGACCCCAGGTACAGAACCCTAACTAGGGCAAGGATGGCTAGGTTTTTCCCTAAGGCACCAGCACCCACATTCAGTTAGGAGGTAGAAACAGCTGGGCCTAGCACCTGTTTAACAAGAATAATGAGTTAAAATGGGAAGTTAGCATACAGTGGGCTTCTTGGTCCTCTCCTGTATCCCGGAGGAGGCCCCCACCCCCCTCCCTCCCAGCATCACTGTCTTTCCTCCCCAAACAGTGGCCGGGCACACAATAGGACTGGGAGACAGCACTGTCTCTACCTCACTAACCTCACCCCTCAGACCTAGAGGCCTCTGGGCCAATAAATGTGGTTGGCCACTAGCCAGGGGGGCCCGCTAATCCCCCAAGAGCTGCCTCCCCTCCTCCCGCTTCCCCTCCCCTCACATCCCCTCCCCCCACCTTGGGTTTGAGGCGCTCTGTGGGGCAGGACCCACTCAGAGCCACAGTTTGAGATTCCAACTGAGGAACTGACTTTTCAAAGTCTATCACCTGGAGGACATGTTAGTTCCCTCCGGAAACCCAAGGGATGCATTGAGTGTGTCTTCTCAGGTAAGCTTGGCTCTCTCCTCTCCCCCTCCTCTGCTACCTGTGGTCACACAATGACCGAGGTCCCTCTCTGACCTGGGAAGAATCTTTCTATGTGGAGAGGACTGAGAGCCAGAAGAACTTTGCAGATCAGCTAGTCCTACCTTTCCACCTTACAGGTAAGAAAACTGAGGCCTAGAGACACTGTAACTTCAGGATCACACAGGTGCTGAGGAGCTGAAGTGAGATTTGAACCCAGGTCCTCTGGCTTCAAATCCAGTACTCTTTCCACTCCTTACTGTCATCAGATGGCCATGACTGGGAGGGGGCTAGGATGGGGATGAATCTTAAAGCTAGGGAAGGGGGGAAAGACTTGGGGAAGGGGCTTGTAAGGCCTCCTCTGTCCAGCATCCATGGATGTTTCTTGCATTCCTATTTTGGCAATGGGGACAATGAGCTAGGATAGGAGAGAGAGAGACAGAGAGAGAGAGAGAGAGAGAGAGAGAGAGAGAGAGAGAAAGAGAGAAAGAGAGGGACAGAGAGAGACTTGGTTGAAGAGGGTAGCAGTTCCTGGTCAGAGCAGAGCTGGCCCATGGTACAATCTGGAGGTTGTCTTAAAATGTCTCCTTCACCCACACGTCACTGTTACTTAGATTAGAATCATAGAGTGGGGAGGGGTGGGGGGATAAGCTCCTCAGACCGAGGTCATTGAGTTCAAGCCCTTCCAGAAGCTTCTGCCACACTCTCCACCAGTATTCATGCAACTTTTGCTTGAGTTCTGCTAGCAAGGGGGAGCTCACTACCTGCCAAGGTAGATCAAAGGCCAGAGGCTCTTAGATCTGGAGCTGGAAGGGCCCCCAGAGGCCATTGCATTCAACTCTGTTTCATTTTACAGAAGAGGACAATGAGGCCACGGGAGCAAAGGTAGAGAGCATCAGAGATGAGATTTGAACCCAGAGTCTCTGATTCCAAAATCAGAGCCCTTTCTACTTGTATCATACTACCACCTATTTTACAAACGAGAAAGTTGAGGTCCCAAGAGGGGAAATAGTCTCTTTCCACTAAATCAAAGCTGCCTTCTTTGATTTATCCTTCGTAATTCATTATCATCCATTCTGGACTCCTTTTTCATGGTACAAACCTCCCTGGGAGGGCTAAGTCACTCCATCATCTCAGGATCAATTAATTTAGCAATAATTAAGAAGGATGAGGGCAACATGGAGGGGGCAGGAAATGAAGAATGGCAAAGAGGGTATTTTAATAAGAAACACTGGTGCCTTCCTAGTTTTGCTGAAGCCTTGAGCCTTTGTGTGTAGCGAGCCAGTCCTGCCTGATAAGGCTAGCTGCCCATCCATGCTGTTTGGAATGTGACTGCTAATCAAGGTCCCACCTAGTTTCCTTGGCCCAGGTGCTGATATCACATCGGCAGCTCTGTTTGATATCTGATCACCAGGGAGCCGAACCCTGTGGTTCCATCCCCTCCCTGGCTCCGATCCCCTAATATGTCCCCAGACACTCTGAGTCAAGAAAATTCCATCTGCCCTCTGAACCCTGGATGAGACCAAAATATCCTCAAGCTGAGATATTTTAGGAAGGAGCTATGGCCCCTTTTCCATTTTAGGCATGTGCTGGGCATAGAGCATCCGATCCAGGAAACACTTGGTCAGCACTTTGGCTGCCAAAGAAGGCAACAAAGCCCCTTCCCCACAGCTAGAGCCTCAGCCTGTACATATGGCTCCCCTCCTCTGGTCCTATCACCCCGAAATAGTCAAGCAGGTTTCTGGAGCATTGGAGAGGACACCTTGCTATTCGTACCACCTCAGTGTGACTCCCCCATCACCTGAATCACCAGCGTCAGGCTCAAGGCTAGGTCAGCACTAACACGTTTACACCAATTTCTTAGTCACCTGCAAGATTCCATAACTGTAGAAATGAGAAGCAGTTACTCATTCTGAAGCCTAGGAAGGGTAAATGTCTTGCCTGGGGTCACCCAGGTCAGACACATCACTGGTAGGATGCAATCCTTTAACTTCCGGCTCCAAAGATGGCGCTTTCCCCATGTAAGCTCCTTGTGAGTTGGAAATGTTTTATCTGTTACCTGTATCTTCATTGCCTTGTCAACAATGCTTGTTGGTTGATGAATCTGAACCTGTAGAATGAGCTCTCTCATGGACCCCAAAGGAATTTTCTACCCCAAGATATTCCCCATTCCCAATAACCAATCAATCAACGAACAGTTATTAAACACTATGTGCTAGGGCTGGGGTTACTATACTATAGATGAAATAATCCCTAGTCACAAAGATCTCCCACTCTATCATCGCAGCATCCCCATGACGAGGTACCTGCCCACCTGGCCTTATAGGCTTGCCATTCTACCATCCCTAGTTCCCCGCCAAATCTACCCATGGTGAATGTGTGGATGTGTCTTTGAATGGAGTTGTGAGAAAGGAGGCTGCCACCATTCCCTGGTAATTATTTGCTTTGCTATTTATTGACTCCTTCCGCAAAAGAAAGAATTTCAAAAGTGGTGAATCCCATAATGTTCCAGCATATTCAAATATCAGAGTAATCTAACTCCAAAGTATAGATCAACCCCCAAATTTGCACACCAAAAACCCTTCGCACATACCCTTGGGCCAAAGGCCATGGAAAATCTGACTTGAATGCTGTTGTTCCCTTAGGCACTACCCAACCAGCCAATCCCTAGAGGGGAAGAGGAGGTCTTTCAGTAATCCATCAGACCACCATCAGCTCTGCAAGCACCATAGCTTCTCATCCCTTCTCTCAATTCACAGCTTTAGCCTAGGCCAGGGTTACAAGGAATGAAACAATCCCTACTCACAAATTACTTTCAGTGGAAAAAAGCACAGGCTCTGGGTTCAAATCCAGTCTCTCAAGCTTACTACTTTGCCTGCTCTTCTCTCTTCAGCTCCTCTCTAGAAGCTGAAAAGCCGGAAAGAAATACGATGTAAACACCAAGGCATAACCTAAGCACCATGTTTTTGCCTGTCTTTGTAGCCCCGGCACTTAGCATGGTGCTTGGCACATAGGGAGCATTTAATAAGTACTTGTTGACTGACTGATTGGCAAGAGATGAAAGCCATCTCAGCTAAGAGTCTTTGAGAGTCTTTTAGCAGAGAAAAAAAAAAAAAACAGGAGTCAACATTCAAATAACCAAAGCCCCAACTCATCATCCAATTCCTCCTTCTGGCCAGGTGGGCTCTAGTTTACTTCTAGTACAATATAACTCATCTGTCCCTCATAGGGATCATAGATTCAGAGTTAGAAGAGACCTTAGAGACCAATGAGTCCAGCCCCCTCATTTTACACATGAGGAAATTGAGGCATCAAGAGGCTAGATGCCTTGCCCAGGGTTTTGAACTCAGGTTTTCCTCATTCTAAGTTCAGTGTCCTATCCACTATCCCATGCTGCCTCTCCTCCAGACATTACCCACCATGCTTCCCCTTCTGGCTTAAGGATATGTATCTGAGCCTTCCTCTTCAGTATACACTGGTATTTCACCACTTCTTTGGTCAAATCTGTTGCTTTTGGAAAAGGGATAATTTGTCAGGCTAAGGCAGAACTCCTTTGCCTATCATCCAAAACTCGTCCCCAACTTCCCTTTCTGGATTTATGTCCCACAACACCCCAACAGGAGCCCTCCACTCTAGCCAGGTCCCTCTCTTCACGGTTCCCTACATATGTCATATTCATGCTTATGCCTGTTTTGACTTGTGACATTTCCCCAGCCAAAAGTGTTTTCCTCTGTCCTTCCCCTTTTTCGCTAATGCACCGAGGGCCTAGAGCATTGCCTGCTACAGGAGAGCAAGGAGCTGGGGAAGCTATATGTACCCCTAAGCTGAGCTACCCTGAGTCCAGGCAGAGCCCTAGATGATTCCTTTCACTGAGGCCCAGGTTAGCTCCCTTTACTACATTTTCCTTTGACCCACTCTGGGCTGACTTTGCTTTGGACTGTGGTTAAGCTGAGAGTTCCTTCCTAACTCTTCTCATGAACCCTTGCTTGAGTTGGCCTGGTATTATGTTTACTCTTTTGGATTATATTTTTTCTCAGAAGGGTACTCTCCCTTGTTTGTATTTTATTTTTTAAATTTTAACTAGACATTGGTCTAGGGAGTTCTCCGTGATCAACTCCCTCTCCCAATGCAGGTAGAGAGTTGTCTGGAGCACTGAGAGGTTGTCCCTTGTCCAGCTGGTATATACAATAGCTAGGCATAGGGGTAGAGACTAGACCTGGGAATTTCCCCAGATGAGGAAGCCACTCCTATCAGAGAAGGTCAGTAGCATCATCTTTGCAATTTACAAACTTGGGAACTTGCCTAAAGCAGAGACGTTAAACTCAAATAGAAAAGGATTTCTGGGCTGCATATTGTCTTAGAAAATCACAGGTTAAATCATCTATGTTGTGCTGTATTTTTATTTATTGTGTTAAATGTTTCCCAATTACATTTTAATCTGGTTCAGGTTGCTCACAAGTTTGATACCTCTGGCCTAGAGCACTTTTGAGGTTGGGAGCTTGTCTAAGGTCACACAGTCAATATGTGTCAGAGGTGGGATTTAAGGGACTCAGGTTTTATTGGTAATGGGAATTGCTGATGTAGCAACTCATCCGTAATGTATGGGGATATGGAGAAGGCAAGTGACACGGCCACGGTCACACAACTGGTGTCTATGAAAGGCAGGACTTGATCCAGGCCCTCCTGATTCCAAGACTAGCCTTCTATCCACTGCACCATGCTGGTAGTAGGCATTGGTAAACACCTCTTCACTTGGTTTGATTTGAATGCCATTGGCCTGGATGAGTTAAAAAGCGCTTAACCCTCACAGTCAATACAGCAGGAGCTAGCCAGAGCACCAAGGACCCAGAGCTGCCTTGTGTGGTTAGGGATAAGCAGTAGTGTGGCTGGTGGTGTCACTGAACAGGTGGAGAGCAGAGTATGTGCTGGGTTACCTACCCTCTTGGAGCTTCTGTACCCGGAGCCTTCCCTCTGAGGCTGAGCTGATACATCTCAGCCATCTCCCTCAGCGTTTCTGCCGAGTACAGGCCAATGGGGTTGTTGTACTGTCTTTGTTGCCCGGAACTCACTTGCACCTTGGGGCTCAGGCTGTCAGAGATTGCCTCTGGATTTGCCTTCGACCCTTGGCTCCCTCTCGGGGGTGAAAGCTCCGAGGTCACCAGGTGGGAGGAGATGATGGTGGCCTGGGAGGAGGAGCTAAAGGTCTGGCGGACCTCCTGGGTGCTGAGAGTCCCCAGGCCTGTTCCATTGGTCACCCCTGGGGTGGGGGGGCCCACCTTGGCGCTGGGGATAGAGCTTAAAGCTGCCAAGTTGCCATTCATCTCCGAAGCAGAGTCCTGGAACAAGGGAGCCACCATGCAAGGGGGCAGGGGCACGGGGTGGGGGGGGCAGAGAAAAAAAGAGCAATCAGAGAGACACAAGCATTCCTCCAGTATGAATGTGGCCATCTGTAACATAAGGGATAGTGGTATACAGCCCAGCTGCTCTCCCACTCTCAGTGCTCAGACCCCTTGTTTAGGCTTGTGGCTTTCACGTTTTATCCCCTTAGCAAGGGAAAACCTGGAAGAGAAAAGCTGTTTGTGGGATGTTGCCTGTCTCCAGCCCCCACAGACTGGTAATCAGGGTGTCTCCTCACATCCTCTGAGAGATGGTTTGCACCTGAATAAAGAAGCAAGGAAATACTTTTGGAAAAATCAAGCGCAGCTAAGCCCATGCCTAAGGATCCAAGGGTGGGGGTCAAGGAGGGAGAGTAAGTTGTCCATAGTGGGATCCTCCTAGTAGATCTGGCTACAGAAGGGACTTTAGAGGCCAATTAGTGCAATACTATCATTATACAGATTAGGAAAATGAGGCCCAGGGAGACTAAGAGATTTGTCTAAGGCCACACAGGGAGTAAATGTCAAAGGCAGGGTTTGCTGGGATTTCTCATGTAGCTGCCAAGCACTCCAGCCATGCTTCACAGACCAAGAGGCCAGCAGCAGGCTAGACGGCCTACATCAGATTTCCAGGGGACATTTCCCTCCAGGGCACTTAGGGAAGTTGTGACCCCACCAAACAAGGACAGCAGTTCTGTGCTCTGGCACCTAGGGAGGGAATATCTGCTTAAGAATAAGGGCAAAATAAGGCAGAGAAGTGACTAGCAAACACAGCTTTGATCCAAGGGTTCAACACGGAGGTGGGGTTGAACATACTTGCTCCCCTAAAGACCACCATCCCTGTAAGGTCCATTCTGCAACATCAACCAGCAGTCCCAAGGCCACTACCCCTGAATCCCATTACCATGGTACCCCTCTCCCGATACCATCTCCCTTTTGTAACCCTATGGCATGCGCCTACCAAAGATGCCCTGATGCCCTTGGGGTAAGGGGCCATCCTCGCTCCTGGCTTTACTATACCCACAGTCAGATTACCATGGATGATGCTGCGCCCTTCTCCCACAAACTTTTTTTGCCTTAGGTCAAAGAACTCATAATTACAGAGCTAGAAAAAGGTCCTTTCAAGGCACCCGGTTTGCAACTGGGCTACTTGGTTCTCTGCCCATTCATTGGTCTGGTCTTGAAATCTCAGCAGAGTTCAAGCCACAATAGGTTTGTCATGAGCTCATGAGCTATTTGAAGGGAGGGTCCCCAGAGGGAAGAGCAGATGACCAAATTCTGGCTAACTGACGTAGCCTCATGGGATATTCTGCTCTTGAGTCTCTCTAGTCAACTGGACATAGCTCTGGGGCAGCCAGTGGATAGAGTGCTGGGCCTGGAGAGTGAAAGACCTGAGTTCATACACTGATTAGCTGTTTTGTGACCCTGGGCAAGCCACTTAGCCTCTGTTTGCCTCAGTTTCCTCATCTGTGAAGTGGAAATCGTAACAGCACCTACCTCCCAGGGATCAGATGAGATAATAATTGTAAAACACTTAGCAACTGGAACATAGTAGGCACTACATGAATACTAGCTATTATTAGCTAGTATTATCAGTCTGAAATTTCATGGCAGTGAGCCCGGTGCGGCTGTGATCGGGTCAGGCCTTCTTTACTCCCCCAGCTCCTGCTTGGGCATCCTGCAGTGGGGGGCTTGGGCTACAGCAGGTCTTGAGTTTGAGCTTAGTGTAGTTTAAAAGGGCAAAGGTCAGCAGAACCCTAAAGCCTAGTATTTGAAAGGAGCCCTAACTATGCCCCAGCCCTGAGGATTTACTGGGAGAATTTCTGTCCTCCTAGTTTCCAGATGGGGAAATGTCAATTTCTATCTCTCTGTCAAGACTCATCCCAAGTCCCACCTACTCTCTGCTTCTGACTTCTGGAACTCTTAGCCAGGAGTGGGGAACCTGAGGCCTCGAGGCCACTTGTGGTCCTCTAGGTCCTCAAGTGCGGCCCTTTGACTGAATTCAAACTTCACAGAACAAATCCCCTTCATAAAAGGATTTGTTCTGTAAAACTTGAACTCAGTCAAAAGGCCACACCCAAGGACCTAGAAGGCTACCTGTGGCCTTGAGGTGGCAGGTTCCCCACCCCTGTCCTTAGTTATTCTCTCTTTGGCTGGTTTTGGCTAGTTCCTCCCAAGTTGCACCCAAGCCCGGATGCCCACAAGTTCTCACTTTCTGTCCCTTCCCTTCGTAAAACCCAGGTTTCAGAGCCTGAGTCACTTAGTGTGGCCTGCAGAGGGCGCCCCAACTGCGTCTTTGGGCCTCCTTCCCCACTTTCCACAAGGCAAACAAGGTCAGGAGTTTCAAAGTCCCATCCCAGACTTTCCATCCTGCCCTGCAGGTCACCTGGCCAGGTGAAAGCTGCATTTTCCCCATCTTTTGTTGGGGCTAAGCTACAGGAATTTATTATAGTGTTGGGGGCCTCTGCTTTTAGAATTGGGGGGCTTTCAGGTTCTTCTAATTACAGAATGCCAGAACTAAAAGGTACTTCTGAGAGCATTCAGAGACAGTGAGGTCTAATGGGTGAAGCCTCAGGCCTGAAAGCTGACTTTGAGTTCCACCATGAATACTTAACGATTGTGGGTGTGTGATCAAGGACAAAGTCATTTAAACCATCAGAGCCTCAGTTTCCTCATCTGAACAATGGGGGTAATAATATTTTTACAAGAGTTGTTTTGATGGAACATTTTGCAAACGTTAAATGATAGACAAATATGATTTATTATTTAGTCCACAGCTACATTTTAATTATGAAGATACAGAGGCCCAATGAAATGAAGTAATAGAATCATAGTTTTAGAGGTGGAAGGAACCTTAGAGGTCATCAAATACAATCTCCTCATTTTATAGATGGGAAACTAAGGCAAAGAGAGACTAAGTGACTTGCCCTGGGTCTCAGCTCATAAGTGGATTTGAACTCAGGTCTCCCCGATGCTATAGTCCAACCCTTCGTTCATTGCTCCAAGTTCCTGGGTCTTCAGCTTGAGCCTGGATTCAAACTCAGATCTCCTGACTCCAAGTCCAGTGTTCTGCCTACTTGACCACACTGCCTCTCCCAACCTGCCTTATTTTATAGATGGTCAAGCTAAGGTTGGAGTGAAACTGGGGACCAGGAGTGCTGGAGAATTCTGCCTGGGCAGGAGAAGGCCCAGCTGAACAGAGAAGGTTCTGACTGGACTCAGGTTCTAGGCTTTATTTTCCTGATCTGCAGAAGGCTCTTCCAGCTTGGAAATCCTGATCAATTGGGAAGAAGGAGCTGTAGTACAGGGAACAGACCTGGCCCTTGCTTACTTACTACATTGTCCAAAACTCCTTCAGCATCCTTAGAACCCTCCTCTGCAGGGCCCCATGCCCTTCCCACCCTTCTCTCAACGACCACGTTATGGGTAACAAGAGAAGAGAGTACTGGTCCACCCGCACAGACTCCCTAGAGAGCAATCTCCCAGCGTGGAGCCTGGGCTCCTTCCCTGTGGACTAGGAGCGGGAGTCCCAGCCCCACCCAATCCCTTCTCCAGGCCCTTTTCCCCACCAACCAGACCCTGAACCTTTGAAATGCCAAGGTAGCTCTGCTGCTTGAGATGAGACAGAGGAAGCACCGTAGTGGAGGTGAGGCAGGGCTGGTGGCCGTCTCCTCAGGCCCATACCGCTGCTTCCTTATCTGCTCAAGCAGCCTGCATGCCCATTTCTCCAACACACACATCACAACCAGGAAGCCGAGGGGATAGTACTACGGCCTGGGCAGCCATGCCCTCTTAGGGCCAGGGCAACCTAGGCCTCCTCTTCTCTGGGGGGAGAGAACACCCAAAGCCCATCTCTAGGTCCCCAACTCTGGCAGAAGCCCAACTGTATCAGGTGAAGAGGGGCAGCTCAGGGTATTATGAATGCCACCCAAGAAAGGCCTGGAGTCACAATGGGAAATGGTCAGACATTTTAGAGAGAGGCCCTATCTGGGGCAGGCAGGAGAAGCCCTGTCCCTAGCCAGACCCATTTCCTGGTCTGATCTCCTCATCTTTATCTCTTAATGTCCTATAAGCGCATTTGTACCAACTCCCCATAGAAGTCCAGAATATCTCCTCCTTCTATTTCTGGACTAGGCCACCTGGGAATGCCTGGGTGGGCATCAGTGGGGCCCTTCCTGGCTTATCCGGGATCTGGGTGGGGAGAGGGGTGAATGAGGTTAGACTTGTTTGTTCTTGGGGTTAAAACAGCTCCCATCTACATTTTCTTTTGGGGTCCAACAAGCTAAACCAGGGGTAGGGAACCTGTGACCTCAAGGCCACATGCAGCCCTCTAGGTCCTCAAGTGCAGCCCTTTGACTGAATCCAAACTGCACAGACTCAGTCTAAAGGCCACACCCAAGGACCTAGAAGGCTGCATGTGGCCTTGAGGCCAAAGGTTCCCCACCCCTGGCTAAACCTTGCCATCAGTTGTACCCTGATTCACTTGTGTCTCAAGTATCCTTCCCCCTTTTTTCTCACCCCATTAGATTCTGGTCCTTATCCTCAGAAGGCAGATAAAACAGAGGCAAGGACTTTGATGCAGGAAGGAGGGAAGGAGGAAGGGGCACGAAGTCAAATGTCACATACCTTCTGATGGGGGATCACCGGCATTGGAGAATCAATCCGAGGAGCTGAGGTGGAGATGGAAATGGGGCGCTTTGACCTAGGGAAAACCAGAAACGAAGTTACAATGGGAATCATTCTTCCGTGCAGAGCTTTGGGCTCTGCACGGCTGTACTTCCATGGACCCCCGCCTCCCCAGAACACTCTGGCCCAGCGCTTTGCTTTGCTTTGCTTTTTTTAATTAATATTCATTTACTTTCTCACTCCTGACCCCTCTTTAATTCGAAAGAAAAAAAGAAAAACAAAACCCTTACTCCAGCAAAACAAATTCCCACATCATCCATGTCCAAAAATGTGTCTCCCCAGTTCTCTTTAAATTTAATTACATTTTTGTTAAGTTCATCTGTTTTATACCAACTTCATTTCCAAATGTGTCCCTCTTCTTGCACCTCCCCTTAGGGGAGAACCATTCCTTATAAAAAAGAAGGAAAAAAAGGAAAAATGTTTCAGCAAAACTAGGCAATATAGCAAGAGAATTCTGATGGCATAGGCAGCATTCACCACCCATAGTCCTCCACCTTCACAAAGAAGGGAAGGAGGTATATCTTCTCCTCTCCTCTTTGTGACCAAGCTTTCTGGCCCAGTTTTCACCAGAAATCTGTAGGTAAGAGTGAGGTCTGGGACCAAGGGGAGGCTCCCCTGGCCTTTATTAAAGACTGCTGTCTCTTCTCTTACCCCTAGCGTGAGATGAGGAAGGTTCAGAGGCAGGGGGAGGGATTTGGGGGCCTCTAGAAGTCTTGCACTCCACGGTGCCAATGACTATCTACAGACAAAGAAAGTTGACGTGTCCATGACACTCAGATCTTGATCCTAAGGTAGGACCTGAATGGCTAAGCTCTGAGCCCAGAAACTCAAAGGATGTTAACGTCACGTTAATGTTAGTTATCACTATTGTTACTATTCTTACTAACAAGAACAATAATAATATTAGGGAAGAAAAGTTGTAGTATGCAATCAGCCTTGGAGAGGGAAAGCTTAAGTCTAACTTCTGACATGTACCAGCCATGTGACTCTAGGTTAGCCATAGCTTCTTAGTGCTCTAGGCCAAAGGTCTCAAACATGGAGCCCCATGGGAGTGTTGTCTCAACCAGATTAAAATATAATTGTGAAATAGTTAATAAAAATACAATAGAACGGATAACATTAACATGTGGCTTTCTAAGTCAATGTGTGAACTAAAAGGGACCCTTATATATGGGTAGTGGCCCCATTTATTTTTCAGTTGGACACCATTGTTCTAGGCAACTGTCTAAAATTATAAATTAAAGGGAGAATGCCAATATGTGCATTGGTAGAGGGAGTGTTCTCATCTGGGAGATTCCAGGTCTAACTCCTGGCCTTATTGTTGTTGTTGTTACTGCTGTTGTTATGAAGTTTAGGGAGAAAACGAGGAGGTGGGAATTTCTCAGATCAGACCATGTCGTTACAAAGAGGGCCAGTAGGGTTGGAGTTTCAGGATAGATGAGTGGGTCAGTTTGACCTGTTGTAGAGACAGGGCACGGTGACAGAGTGTAGCAGTTGGAGATTCATTTCAAGATGAAAAGAAGACCATATTTTGGGGGGCAGTACACTCACTAAAAGGAATAAAATGCCCTGTTGTGAAGGAGATAGAATATGAACTCTGGGTCCCCTGACTGGCCTCTCCCTTTCTCTGCCCCTGAATAATCTCAGGTTTTCCTTCCTATGTGAAAGAAGGAATGCTGGCCGTGGAGGCTTGTCTCATCTGCTTCCCTTGGTCAACCGCATCAAAGGGTACTGACCAAGTGTCTGCTTGGCTTCCTGACTCTGTATCCTGTTCACCTTGGACAGGAGCTCCTATTAACTTCATCCTGCTAATAAGAACTGACATCTATAGAGCATTTTAAGATTTGTAAAGAACTTTGCTGACATCCCAAAGGAGCTCTGTCAGGTAGGCCCTACAGGTGTTATTATCCCCATTGTGCAGATAAGGAAACTGAGATGAACTCAAAGATGAGCTGGCCTACAGTCACAGAATTAGTGAGATTAAAACGCCAGTCTTTCTGACTCCAGATCTAGGACTCATTCCATTTATTTTGAGTACAATGAAGGACCTAAGTGTGAATCCTGGTTTTGTAACTTGTGTGACCTTGGATAAGGAGGAGTGTATCTGCATGTCAGCCTAGATGATATCAGGGGAGACAAGCTTTCAAGTCTACCTGAAAATCTTCATAACTACCTGAGTGTCCTTGGATGACCCAGGGTCCCCTATTTCTAAGGCCAAGGGTTCAGAGTAGCAGAGCAGATGGGCCCTCTCTGTCAATGGGACCTGATTTTCCCTGTCGTGCAGGACTCCAGGGTTGCCTGAAGGCCCTCGTTCTGCTGATCTGGTCTGCCTGGCAGTGCCAATGGAGAGAGGCCTTCTCAAGAGCGAGGAAAAATAGAGCCCCAGCTAAGGCCATATATGCTGTAAGTGCTATCCATGGACAAAAGAAGCTCTCCCCCCACCCACCCCCATTGGAGGTTGTTGTGAAGGGGCTGGGTGACTCCTTGTCAGGAGATGTGGAGGGAACTCTTGGTCTACAATGGGTGGACCAGATGACCTCTGAGGGCCCTTCCATTAGTCTGAGAGGTCTGCCATCTGACCAGATATCCAGAATGTTTGACTTTACTGGGACTGAAGAGTAAGGGTAGAGTAGGAATAAATATGGGAAGCTGGGGGGTGCCATAGTGCACAGAGCATCAGGTCTGGAGTCAAGAAGACTCATCTTCATGAGTTCAAATCTGACCTCAGATGCTTCCTAGCTCTGTGACCCTGGGCAAGTCACTTAACCCTGTTTGCCTCAGTTTCCTCATCTGTAAAATGAGTTAAGAATGGGCAAACCACTCCATTATCTTTGCCAAGAAACCCCCCAAATGGGGGTCACGGAGAGTCAGACATGACTGAAACGATTGAACAAGAACAAATAGGCCATAAGATTCATTCCTCCCCTAGATTTAGTTGTGACCTTCCCAGGAACTGTTTCCATTCCAGAGTCTCAACATGTAGCTTTGCCCAAGCTGGGAACTGGGTTTGCCAATGGTTAAGTGGAACTTGACCTGGGTGCCTACTGATCTGGGTCACTGAGGCCTCTTTGGCGACAGACTTTAGGAGTCTTGAGGTCGTAGGCATAATTCCTTTAGGCTCCATGTCTGCTCCTTAGGGGGAGACATGCTCAGTTCAACAAGAAAGCAGCTGGGTCGTCTTACAATACAAAAAGCAGCTTAACCAGTCACTGCTGCGGGAACCGTTGCCAGACTGGCACTCTCTCAAGAAGGCTGTACTTCCATGGACCTCCATTGGCTTGCTGTGTGACCCTGGGCAACTTCCCTGACCTCTCTGAGCATCCTGAGAGGCAGAAACTGAAGACACCATTCCCTCTTCCCAGAATGGTCAGAAATGAAGTGGGGTGAAGTCTGGGGGGCTTTGTGCTGTGCTCAAGAAGGAGGTTATGGAAACAACGGAGTGCTTTTTTTCTACTATTTCAAAGACTTCTATGTCCCAATGAGAAGTCTCTGCCTGTAAGAAATGGGCACTACCTCTCAGAGACCCAGGGATAGCTCGTGGTGGTAAGGAATCCAAAGGGGCTGAGGCGGTGCTGGGCTGTAAAAACAGCTGGCTTGGAGGCTTGGAGGCTTGGAGGCTAGTGCCAACCTAGGCCGGTACCTCTGGTGCTTTTATCTCCGGAGGGGTCCATCATTGCCAGCCTTGCTTGGGATGGGTCTGGGGCCAGTATCCAGGCCTCTGTTAGAGCAACAGTCCAGACTCAGCCAGGCCAGGATGTGTGGGACGCTGTGGGAGGTCTGGGGGAAATGTGTTTTCAACTAGAAAGCTCCTCTCTGGTGTGCCACAGCCAGGATGCCACGTTAGCCTTGAGGAAGCTTTCCTAGTCTAGGGGGAAGAAACGATGAATGAATACATTGTTCGACTCACCCAGTTCTCTAGCCACAGGGAAGAGCTCTGAGCCACAGCCGACAGAGGGAGAAGCCCGACCGTGCCAGGTGGGTCTTCCCAAGGGAAGCCCAGAGCTGTCTCCCATCAGCATTTTGAATAGAGCAAATCCCTCCTTCTCACACTCCCAGAGGCATGAATCCTTCCCAGACCACATCCAGGCCTCTTGCCCTGGTGGCTGTCAAAAGCATGTCTTTTGGAAGATCATAGGATCATAAGCGGTGGAAGGAACCTGAGAGATCATTCAGGCTACCCTGCGCCCTTCCTTTAATAGCAAAGGAAACTGGCCTGGAAAGGTGAAGTCACCTGTCCAATGCCCCACAAGTAAGCAGAGATGGGATCTGGATTTGGGTCAAACCCAGCATGAAATGATCCCAGAATTTCTTACAGAACTCCGACTAGATCTCTTCTTTCCCCCTTTCACGTTGTACTCTGTGCCCTATTGATTTATGTGTATGTAGGATACTGGTGTGCAGGAATGATCCCCTGTTACTGGGTAAGCTTTGTCTAGAAGTGTTTGATGCTACTCCTCGCCAAGCACAGCTCCTGGAATGCCTAGAAATACTTTGTAAATATTTGTCCAATTGAATTAAATTGATTAGAAATCTCCCGTCCCCTGTGGAACCCTTGTCCTCTTTTGGATTTCCCATCCCCACCTTATAGACACCATTCTCAGAGTATGCATGACCTCAATTTGTACAACATGTCGAGGCTTCTTTCTTTATGACAAACTATGTTAGATGATTGTGTTCTGTCTGTCTGCTTAGTGGTAGTAGTAATTGTACTAGTAGCAGCAGCCGTAGTAACTGGCATTTATATAGCACATTAAAGTTTACAAAACACTTTACAAGCATCTCATTGGATCCTCACACCAACCCTGTGAAATAGGTGCTGTTATTATCCCAATTTTACAGTTGGGGAAACTGAGGCAGACAAAGGTTAAGTGACTTGCCCAGGTTCATACAGTTAGTGAGTCTCTGAGGCCAGATAGGAACTCAAGTCTCCCTGACTCCAGGTCCAGTGTGCTAACCACTGTACCACCTAGCTGACTACTTCTCTGAATGAATCTATCTGTCTTGCATTATGGATCTAGAGCTGGGAGGCACGGACCAGAGGCCATCTGATTCAGCCCCCTCATTTTGTGGCAAAGAAAATTGAGACCCATGGAGGTTCAATGACTTGCTCAAGGTCACACAGGTAGGGTGCATCAGAGGCAGAATTTGAACCCAGGTCCTCTGATGCCAGGTCTCTTTTCATTGTCCTACAAAGTCTCCCCTGTATCATAAGTTCTAGGCATCATTTCATCTGTTTTGTCTTATTTTATTTTCCCCTTAGTTACTTGATGACTATTTTACATAATAAAAGAGATCCCCAGCCTTTGCTTTGGCCCAGTGTGCCCTGATGTGTGTATGGGGAAGGAGGGAAGAAGCAATGACCACAGTGAACTCAGAAGAGGCGCACATCCTCAAAACCAGGGAGTGACTGCAGCAAAGGAACAGAGAGGGGCCGCCATCCCTGCCCCATCTGGGTGGTACGAGGCCATCAGAGAGAGAATCCAAAGCAGAGTCACCTATGTTCTGTTTTGTACTTGCATACATATTTGTGGGTGGGTATGTTGTCTCTCCCCCCACCTCACCACCAACCCCCTTGAGGGCAAGCTCTCACACAGAATCAGTCAATAAACATTCATTAAACACCTACTACGTGCCAGGCACCTACTATGTGCCAGGTACTAAGCACACTAGATACAATAAATGCTTTTTTACTGATTGATACCATATTCTTTCTGCCTAAATTCATAGTATCTATAGCTGAACAGAGTTTAGGGTTCACTTAATCCAACTCCCTCATTTTACGGACGAGGCAACTGAAGCCCAGAGAAGTGATTTGCTCAAGGTTGTACAGGTAGTAGTAAGTAGCAGAGTCAGGATTTAATTCAGGTCCTCTGCCTCAAAATTCAGTGCTTTTCTTGATGTACCAGTAAGAGAATTTCTTTACAGGGACTGGGGATTGGGAATTAGAATCGAAGAGGAAAATGACTTGGGAAGAGAGACGGATGTCATCAAACTTCCTCTGACCCTGTGCCTGGGCCTCTGGGTATTTTTGAGGCAGGTCTGCTTCTGGAGGCTGTCTCTGCTGCTCAGGAACAGGCTAGAGATCTCAGGCACAGAATCTTCTCACTGGGATCTCATGGGGACCCACGGGAAGTTTCTGGAGGTAGTTTGTGTAAGGCCAGGAGGGGGCTGGTGGGGAGGGGGCGGACACCTCACACTTTCCAAGCCCACACAAGTGGAAAATAACAGTAAAGACACCAGGAGCCACCTCGGCACTGCCAGAAAAGAATGTTATCTTGAGTGGTGTCTGTCCCTGACAAACCACCCTCCCTGAGGCCTCCCGCTGTCGCTTGTCCTGTTTCCTGGGCCTTCGCTAGGCTGACCCCCTGCCTGGGGACCCCTGCCGCAGCCTCTGGGTTGGGGTTCATCTGTGGGCTATGACTTGGGCTGGCCCAGAATTCTATCTGCTTTCCCTGAGGTTCAGGGCTCCGGCCCCGCCTGGCCTGCTTTGGGTATGTCCTCCCTTTTTTAGGGCCTACTGGCTGCCCGGGGGTGCCAGTGGCCACGATGTGGCAGGATCTGGGCCTCTCGCCACCTCTGTGACCTATGCTCCTGCAAGGCCTTCTATCCTGGGAGGCAGACAGTGTGGGTGTGAGCTGGTGTCAGAGCAGACAGACAGCTAGGGAAGGAGCTGATAGGTGCAGATAACGGGACAGCATTGTTGTGATTATTGTCACTTAGAATTAGCGGCCTTCCTGCTTTGGGGGCTGCCTCTCCCTCCACTGTCCCAAACCGTCTGAGGTGGGCAGCTCTGTGCCCCCTCAGTGCGGTTGTCAGCTCTCTAAGAACATGAGGGCACAGAGGGCACACCATCCACCGGAAGAGGGGATTTCCTCAGCCCAGGCCCTTAAAATCACAGGTCTTTTCTACCCTGTCCGTATAACCAGAGTAAGGAGGGTACAGTGAAAAAGAACACTAGCTTTGGAGACAGACTTGGGTTCAGATACAGCCTCAGTGTGATCTTGAACAAATTTCTAAAGTCCTCTGGGCCTCAGTTTCCTCATCTGTAAAATGAGGGGATTGGCCCAGGACAGGTCCTCAGCCCAGATGCTGTCAAACCTCTGAGGTCCCCCTCCCCACGCCCAGGCCCCGGCCTGGCCCCCAGAGCAGACTACGACTTACTTCTGCAGGGTGAGGCTCAGGTTGTAGTTGGCTGACTTGATCTTGTTCTGGGCCTCCAGGTGGGTCATGGTGTCTGTGTTCACGCCATCAATCGCTACCACAAGGTCCCCCTGGCTGAGCTGAGACTGGGCTGCCTTGCTGCCAGGAGTGATCTGGGGGAACAGAAAGAGGGCAAAGTTTAGAGGGGTCTTGGTGGCCATGGCCATGGGATGGATGGTCCAGAAAGAACCAAGGGGCTGGCATTCTTCACCAGATGGGCTGGGGAGGAGAATCAGGGCTACAGGGGGTGGAGAGATAACCAAGGCTGCGTTCAACCGGCCTGAGAACCTGGATGTATGCTTCAAGTCCAGAGGTCTGTGATACTTTGGGAAGACAGAAGTGGAGCTGTGTCCAGGCCTCCTTCCCTCAGCAGGCGGGTACTGGTAAATGTTTAACGACCAGCTCTCAGGAGGGCAACTTTTTCTCCTCACTTTTAATCAGAATTATTAACACTTTCTCCATCACTTTCTTAAATCTAGACAATAGATACAACAATAAGTCCAGCCCTGATTTGTAGCATTTGAGGATTTCTGAGGTGTAAATGCTAACACTGAAAATTTAGCCATCAATAAGAGACAGTTCCAGCACACCCCTGACCCCACCCACCTCTAATCTGGTCCCCTAGTGTTATTCCATGGGATGCCAACTTCCGAAAGTCCGGCTCCAAGGTGACAGACATCATAGGGAGTGACTGTGCAATCATAGAACTTCTAACTGGCAAAATCTTTAGGAGATTATCTAATCTAACCCTCTCATTTTATAGATGAGGAAGCTAAACCCCAAAGAGGTTAAATAATTTGTCCAAAGCCACACAGCATATTAGAGGCAGTGCTAGAAATGGGAGCCTGGTCTCCAGACCATCAATTAAAGAAATAATAATAATGATGATGATGATGATGATGATGATGACTTTATATAATGCTTTAATGTTTGTAAACAACTTTACAAATATGATCTCGTTTGATCACCACAACAACCTTCGATGGTAGGTACTATTATTATTCCCATTTTACAGATGAGGACACTAAGGCATTCCAGAGGTGAAGTGACTTGCCCAGGGTCACACAGCTAGCGTCTTCTTACGATCTCTAAGAAGCATTCTAGCTCTAAGTTTCTATGATTCCATAGATACTGGCTTTTGGGGGCCTGTCCTCGGAAGCCCAGCCCCCTGGTGACAGCCCACGTGTGACAAACCATCAATCCCCATCTCTAGATGAGGTGGTCAGTTCCCAGAGGCCCTGCCCATAAAGTCCCTCTAGCTACGTCACCTGTCCCTGGGCCATCATGACCCAAAGCTGTCACTGCTCCTGAAAAGCCCCCGGGCTTTTCATCCCCACCATTGACCAGGCCAATAAAACACCCGACTCCAGCCCTCTCCCCAGGCCCAAGGCCAAAGCCCAAGCAAGCCTTCCAAAGGGTCCGGAGGACTGGAGGAGAAGAGGAAAGCCAGACCTAGAGCTCCCCGGGGCACTCATGGTGGGGAAGGGAGAAGCTCTCTGCCTGACCCTCACCTTGGCCAAAATCCAACTCTTTCGTAGCAACACCTGGGCCTTCACACCTGCCCTCAGGGCCACACCCGTGGGCTAAGGCCCAGGGAAGTCTCAAAGAGGGACCACTGTTGGGGAGATGGGGGGCTTCAAAGTTCTAGACCCTCAGCTTGAGGCTTCAAGGCTCTGCCAGGATCATTGTACCAGGGAAGCCCGGCCTAGTGTACAGATGAATGAAGACCTTGACTTTAAAGGGTTTCTCTTATATGCTAAGTGCTCGATAAATGCTTATTCATTTCGTTCATTTGCTCATTTGTTCATTCATTCAGTCAAACAAAACACTGGATTTGGATCCAGAGGACCCAGAATGGAATCCCAGCTTCGGCACTTAAAGTTAGTTTGACTTTGTCAAGTGGCCTAACCCGCCTCAGTTTCTTCAGCTTTAAAATGAGAAGGCTGAAGAAGATGACCTCTAAGTCTCCTTCCAACTCTAGATCTACTGTGTGCTGGGCACTGTAGCAAAGCTCAAAGGAGGCACCATCCCTACATTCTATGAGAAGTTCATTGGGAAAGAGACAAAAGGAAGAGCAGGGTGAGTCACGAGAGGACAAAGGCCTCTTCATACAGAGAAGGCGTTGTGCAGGGGCAACATCTGAGTTCTATTTTAATGGATGTGTAGAAATGCCACTGAAGAGGGGAAGGGAACACCTGGCAGGCACAGGCAATGGTGTGGAGGTGGGAGAGCAAAGGGCATATTCTGGGGAAAGGGAGGATGTGGCAAACAGATGCCCGGTTCAGCTGGAACCCGGTTTGGCTGTGAGGAATTGGAGATCAGTCTGCAAGGGGGCAGCAGGGGTCTGCCAGAAGAAGCTTCAATGGGCTCATGAGAGCTGATTATTAAATTTTCAGTGTGGACCTCTAAACCTCAGAAATCAGCAAATGCTACAACTCAGGACTTGATTTATTATTTTGTTGATTGTCTAGATTGAAGAAAGTGATGGGAAAAAATGTTCATAATGCCGAGATCACTTGTTCAGCATTTACCAGCATACCGTGGAGGATGGTGCCAGATCAGGGAGAACCTTGAATGCCAGATAGAGGACCCCACTCTTGGAAGTTTTTCTGAATGTCTAATTCTAATTCTTCCTGCTATCATTCCTGTCCATTGTCTGCCTTCTTCACGTACCCAGACTACTGCATCGAGTTCCCTACTGGGCTTTACAGGGGGCCCCCCAGGTTTGTCGGTCCCTCCTCTCCCTGTGCGGGTGCCCTCCCCAAAGAAGGCCTGAGAAGACACAGAACAGGAAAGTTGAGCCCCTCAGTGTCATGCCAACATGGCCCTCACAGCCGGCAACCTGGCGCCTTCCTCCTGCCCCCTGCCAGGCACCTGTCTCTGCTCGTCAGGGATCTCCCTTGTACTGACCTTTGGCAGACCCCCCAGAAGAACCAAGCGGCTGTTATGGGAGGAGTGGTCTCCTGGTCTCCTCCCACTTTGCTGAGGGCAGGGATGGGAGGGGGGAGGTGACTTTAGTTGCTGATAATGAGAAAAGGAGGAGGGTGGCGGGGATCAAGCCAGAGGGGCTTCTGGGCAGGAGCTGGCCTAGGTGTGGGCTCAAAGACCCACATTTTCCAGCGTGTTTCAAAAGATCCATACAGCTTCAAGGAACCTTGGAGACCATCTAGGCCAGGGGGTCTTAACCTGGGATCAAGGGGTCTGTGGAGAGATTTCAAGGGGTCTGTGAACTTAGATGGGAAAAAATTACATCATCTTTTCATTAACCTTTGGTTTCCTTTAGAGTTCGGTGTATGTGGTTTCACGCTTTCAAAAGCCTGATTCTGAGAAGGCTTCCACAAGCTTCACCAGACACTGTCAGAGGGGTCCCTGATGCAAAAGAAGGTTATAAGCCCTGGTCTGCTCTGTTGTTATAATTCAGTCATTTCAGTCACGTCCAACCGTTCGTGACCCCATTTGGGGTTTTTTGGCAAGGATAGAGGAGTGGTTTGCCATTTCCTTCTACAGCTCATTTTGCAGATGAGGAAATGAGGCAAACACAGTTAAATGACTTGCCCAGGGTCACACAGCTAGTAAGTGTCTGAGGTCAGATTTGAACTCAGTAAGAGGAGACTTGTTGACCCCAGGCCTGGCACTCTATCCAATGCACCACCTAGTTGGTTCATCTACTCTAACCCCCTCATTTTACAGATGAGGAAATTGAGGCCCAGAGAGGGGGAAGTGACTTCCCCAAAGTCATATGCAGAGTCAAGAGTTGAACCTGAGTCCTCGGACTCAAAATTCAGCAGGCTTCCTACAACAGCGCATCTCCTCTCCATCCCTCCACAACCAACCCTGAGCTTGGGATCAGGGACTTATTGCTGGATGGGCCTTAGAAATTAGGGTATCTAGTCTGCCCTCTCACTTTATACATGAAGGAATAGTCAGACGGAGAAGTCAAGTGACTGCTAAGACCCAGTCCCAAAATCTCTCCCCTCCCCTCCCCCAGTATTAACGGGTAGAGCCAGGATCTGATTCCAGGGCCTCCGGATTAAAATCCAGTGTTCTTTGGATTGTGCCACGCTGCCTAGATGAATGAATGAATGAATGAATGAATGAATGAATGAATGAATGAATGAACAGTACTGAAATTTGAACCTGGCCCAATTCAAGTACTCTTCCTTTACACTATACTGCCTTCGCATGATTCCAGTTCCTAACTTCTTAAACTGAGAGATCCACTTCATCAGTCTCGCCCTCAGTCTCCCACTCATTGCAATGGGGGTGTTGAGATGGTTTTTTTTAGGGAATCCAAGGTCCCAATGCAGTCTGGGATGGGGGGGGCACTGAGGCACATCCAGCCTGTTTGTTATCCTAAGTCATCCATCCATCACAAGTTAGGGAGCGGGGGTGGGAGTGGGGGGCTGGTGGTAAGATACAGTTTGTCCCAGAAGGTTTCCTTTTGCAGACATGTTTGTAATGAGGTTCTGATATGAGGGAGTTTGCCCTTACTAGAGCACAACCTTGGTGAGCCACAGGGGAAGTGAGCAGGGATTAAAAACTGGCCGTTTTGCTTAGTAGAGATGGCTTGTGTATAAATACAACTTTTATTCCTGAGTTTCACGTCTCAAAGAGGGTCAAGAATACACTGATCTCAAAAGCGAATGCTGAAAACTATCTTTATGTGTAATTGGAAAGAATAAAATACTATGAAGTGCAAAAAAGGAGTTAAAAAAAAGAACGTACTAATCTCCTTGGGATACCTCTAACTGCCCCCCCAGCCCCAGCTCTGAGCACATAAAGCAGCTAGGCTAGCGTTAGCCACAGTAGGGGGTCTATAGCTATACCAAGGGGTCTAGCATGGGAGGGGTGGGTACTTGGAGAATCAGATTCTGTTAAGTAAACAAGAGACCGGGTTCAGGCAGGAAACTTGAGAATCATCCAGCTAATGGCAAGCCAGCTGCTGATTGGGCTGCCCTGAAAGGCATCGGCCACTGTGGAGAGCTGGGGGGGGCGGGGTGGTAGAGAGAAGGTGATATCCCTCTCATACTGCCAAAGTATATTTGGGACCATTTGGTTTCCATTTTCCTTAGTCCACTGGCCAGCTAGATGGTTGGTTACCTTCCAAAGAGCCCCCATTGGGGTGTACACCCGAGATCATCCCGACATCAGATTTCTGACACATTCAGAGGGCCACAGAGCCAATTTTTTAGTTAAGAGCCACCTGGTGTGCTTTATTTAGGCCTTTGGTTTCCCATTCTTAAGTTAAGATTTATTCTTCTTTGCCCCAATGGGCCTAAGTAAGATTAGTGATAGAATGATAACATTAGCGAGCATTTACACAGCATGTTAAGATTTACAAAGCTTGTTACATATATTATCTCCTTTGATCCTCACATCAGCCCTGTGGGCTAGGTACTATTCTTATACCCATTTTACAGATGAGGAAAATGAGGTGGATGGATGGAAGTTCCAAGGAGGTTTCTAGTCAGTAAAAGGAAGGACTTCCTAAGAATTGTTACTATTTGATGATGAAAAGAACGCTTTTGAGAGGTAATGAGTTCCCCATTATTGGAGATGTTTAAGCAGATACTGGATGTTCACTTGTTGGGGTGGAATTCCTGCTCAGATATGAACTAACCCAGGTAACTTTGGAAGTACCTTCTAATTCAGAGACTCTATGAATCTGTGATCAGGATTCTGTACTCCCTGACTGTCTCTGTTTCTGTCTCCATCTTGGTATCTCTCTCTTTTGGGACCTTTCATCTTCTGTTAGAATTTCCTCGGGGGAATTTCCAGAAGGACAAGTGAGCCTAGAGCTCACAAATATGGGACCCTGGGCTTTGAGGGTAGTGAGTTCCCCATCATTAGAGGTCATCAAGGAAAGAATGGATGACTACTTGTCAGGGATGTTGTAGAAAGGATTCACGGTACGGGTAGGGCTGGAACTAGACCACCTTTGAGGTGTCTTCCAATGCTAAGTCTTTGATTTCCCTTCTTGGCCTCCCACCCTCACAACTTCTCATATTTATAACTCCCAGCCTTTCAGATGACTAGCCTCTGTCATGGTTAGACCCCTAAGGCCTGTCTCCCATTCTACTGGTCTCACACCCCATAACCCCACATCCTGTCCACTTTACCTCTCCCCACCCCGGGATGAGGCTGCCTCCCCATCATCCCCAGCCCTACCTCTGAACATCCCACGGGCCTCTTGCCTAAATCAGGTTATCAGATGACACCTCATTTCTAGCCATTTTTTTTTAGTAGATATATGGGGAGCTTAGTTCTACAGCCAGAAAGGACTGCAGAAGCTCTCTAGATCAATCTCCTCAGGCCCAGAGAGGTTAAATGATTTGCCCAAGATCACCTCCATGGTAAGAGTCAGAGCCGGGATTTGAACCCATTGTCCTTTTGACTTGGCAGCTAGGTGGTGCAGCAGATAGAGTGCCAGGCCTGGAGGCAGGAAGACTCCTCTTTATGAATTAAAATCTGGCCTCAGACACTTACTAGCTGTGTGATGCTAGACAAGTCACTTCACCCTGTTTGCCTCAGTTTCCTCATCTGTAAAACGAGTTGAAGAAGGAAATGGCAAACCTCTCCAGTATCTCCACCAAGAAAACCCCAAGGGGGGGTCACGGAGGGTCAGACACAACTGAACAACAACTCTTTGACTCCAGAACTGGGGATCCTTCCACTATACCGTGTCACCTGCCTAGATCAGAGACCCTGACATCCACTGACCCTTGCAATCCAATGGTCCTCATCATGTAGCAAAGACCCCAGCAGACACCACTAATTATTCATTCAGATTGAAATCGAGGACTTTTGGAGTCCATGAAGGAGAAGAAAACCATTGATATTTCTGTCAGGGCAGGGTAGGCCTAGGGATGAATCATCTTCCACAATCTGTACCCTCCTGACTTCTCTAATTCTGTTGATCATTCTAGTCTCCCCAGACTTAGAATTTGACCCTTCTGTGTGCTGGCAAATGTTTAACAACCAGCTTGGGGGAGGGGGGAGAGGAATGAACATTGCATTATTGACATTTTCTCCATCACTTTCTAAGCGTAGACAATCAACAAAGCAATAAATCGAGACCTGATTTGTAGCATTTGTGACACATCAGAGGTGTAAGTTCTCACACTGAAAATTTAAGAACTGGCTCTAGCCACTTGAACTGGCCCCAGCATACCCCTGCCCTCCCTTCTCCTTTAAGCAGATACTCTCCCCCATTTAATCAGTGGCCAGGTCCTGCTGAACTCTCTCTAATCCAAAACATGGCCTTCCTCACCACCCTAACTCTTGGTTACCTTTTGTAGGGGGAGGGCTCTGTTGATAATGGGGTGCTTATCTCTTCTCTCCCTTTCTTTCTTTTTCTGAAATATTCAGGAGTGACCCACAGAAGGCCCACTTTGGAGGCCACAGGGCCATCCTTCTGGGCCATAACTCTGGAGGCCATTGGGCCTGAACTAAGATGGTGGCCTCAAGTGTGGAAAGGAGGGAAGAGAAATTAATCATGGAATCATTTCTGAAGTCACTCACTTTACAGGAGAAGAAACTGAGCCCCAAAGAAGTGACACAGCTTGCCCAGATTCCTATGTCAGAGCGAGGAATTGAACCTGTGTCCTCCGACTCCAAGTTCAGCATTCTTCTCACTGAAAACTCAGCCCATTGAAACCACAGGGACCAGACTCGCCTTAATGGATAGAAAGTGTAGAGGTAAATGTTGGCTCATTTTGGAGCCTCCTAACAATGGAAAAGGCTTCCTAACAATGACAGTCACCCCAGATGGAACAGGCAGCCTGGGAAGGTAGTGAGCTGCCCTCCCTGAAGGTATGCTAGTTCCGGGATCATGTAAAGGGGATTTTTGTTAGGTCTAGATAGGATGGAAGAGCCATCAGGTTCCTCTCTTTCCAGTTCTGAGGTTCTATGATATCCTTCCCAGGTTTGGTTTTAGCCACTGATTGAAGGTTGGGGGTAGGCCCCACCTCTCCCCGGTACCAAAGAGCAGAGAATTTTCCTGGAAGGGACACAAGCCCCCAGAGCCCTATTTATAACCTACTTCTTGACTTAGCTGAATATTTATAGACAGTGAGACATTCTCCCCAGCCCTGACACCACACAGGCCTCCAACAGAACAGGGTATGGGGGGAGGGGGTGCAGGGAGAGGGAGAGGGCTGAGCTGGGCCCCAGACAGGCTGGAGGATGGGCCCGGAATCCTCACCTACAGCCAGGGGAGCTGAGCGAGGCGGAAGGGTGTTCAGGAGGGGGTTCTGAGCCCCAAACAGGCTGGAGGATGGGCCTGGAATCCTCACCTACAGCTAGGGGAGCAGGGCGGGGCAGAGGGGTGTTTAGGAGGGGGTTCTGATCCAGCCCTGGAAGTGGGGGGGGGGGTATCGGGGGATGGGGTGATCCTTCCCTGCAGTGTTAGCTGGCCAGATTAGCTCACATTCCATGTATGCCTCTTCCCTTCATACCAATAAACTCAGGTTACAGCAAAATCCAGGACACCTGGCAGAGTTGTGCGTCTATGTGTAGAGACTTCAGATGTCCTCCAGCTCTACTCTCTCATTTTACAGATGAGGAAACTGCAGCTCAGAGACATTAATGCCCAGCTCACATAGCTAATAAACGTAGGAGGCAGGATTTGAATCCAGGTCCTGGTTCCTGGTCCAGGGCTCTATCTGTTAGGCCACACTGTCTTTCTTGGGGTTTGCAGGGGTGTTGGAAGAAGGATGATTGTATATGTGCAGATGATGTCTTGGGGTTTTTAATAGTAAGTCACTTCCTTTCTTTCTGCCGGCTATCTCTCTGAGTCAGATCCAGGACCCAGCAGCCTAGGGACCTTACAGTGAGGCCCAGAGACCTTGCTCTGATTTAGCATAAGATGGGAATGACTCTGAGACCGAGTGGTGGGCTCGGGGTTCAGTGACGTGGGGATGGAGGGCTTCAGATGGGGGGGGTGGAGCGCTCAAGGATGGAATGGGGAAGGAAAGAAAAGACAGAAACAGCTTTAATGAAATACCTACTGGGTGCCAGGCACATGCTAAGTGCTTTACAAATAGTATCTCATTTGAACCTCACAATGACTTTGGGAGGTGGGTGCTATTATTATCCTCATTTTAAAGATAATAGCAATAATAATAACACCAACAAATAACAGTTAACATTTATGTAGGACTTACTATGTGCCAGGTGCCTTATAATTATTATCTCATTTGATACTTGCAACAACTCTGGGAGGTGCTATTATTATCCCCATTTTAAAGATGAGAAAACTGAGGCAGACAGAGTTTAAGTGACTTGCCCAGGGTCAAACAGCTGTCTAAGGTCGGATTTGAACTCAGGTCTTCCTGACTCCAGACCCTACTCTTGATTGAGGAAAAAGGCTCGCCCTCTTCTCCCCCCAACCCTGCTCCAAATGGGTTCTGTAAAAAACATAGACAAGGCAAGGATCACTGGCAGCAGAGCTATTTAGTTGGGTGGCTGATAGTCAGCATCAACAGCGCCTCCTTGGTCCAGCAATCAGAGCTGTTTGAAAGTCCAGTGGTCTGCCTCATAAGGTAGTGAGCTCCCCATCACTGGACATATTCAAGCAGAAGCTGGGGATTTTATTAAAAGAATTCCTACTGAGGTGGAGGTTAGACCAAATGACTTAGGATGTTTTCTTCCAGCTCTGAGAGTCTGTGATTCTAGTGCCCGTCCAATAAGACCAGGAATGATTCTCCTTAGAAATGAGCCCAGAAGAAATGAACAAGAGAACCAGGCAGAACTGGGCAGCCCAAGCTCCCTCCATCCCCCACCTGCCAAAGTCACCGTGTCTGCCAGCCACATGGTTGGGGAGCCAAGGTGGGGCTTCAGGTGGGAGAAAAGAGAGAGAATTGAAAAACAGGAGTGGAGAAGGCAGCAATTCAAACACCAGCGGGTCCCATTCTTCTTGGACGTCAGAAGGATCCACACGCAGCTCCGTGTGGATGATGTATGTATGTGGAGCAGAGGTACAGCGGGGTGAGAGGGTGTTGGAAAGGGAGTTGGTGGGTGGCTAACAGCTAAGCCAGTCCATTTCTAGCATTGAATGCAATCATCTGGGGCAAGAGGCTCGGTAGATAGCTCTGGACCTGGATTCCAGAAGACCTGAATTCAAATCCAGCCTCAGACCTTACTAGCTGGGTGAGATTGGGCGAATCACGTAGCCTCTGCTTGCCTCAGTTTCCCTATCTGTACAACGGAGATAATAATATGACATCTCCCAGGGCTGTTGTGAGGATCAGTAAGATAATATTTGCCAAGTGCTATATAAATACTAGCTATTATTATTGTTATTGTTACCAGGTCCTGTAAAGAGATTTCATCAGGCTGATGAAGTCACTTGGTCACAGAATTCTGAAAGCTCAGACCTGGGAAGGACCATCTAGTCCAGAGGTTGTTGCCCTTTTTTGTGTCCTGGCCCCTTGGGGCAATCTGGAGAAGCATTTGAACCCTTTCTCAGGATCAGGTTTTTAAAAGCATCAGATAAAACACACAGGATCACAAGGAAAGCCGATTATATTGAAACAGAGCTAGCAAAATAATCAATGCACAGACTCCCCGAAGACCCCAGCTGAAGAACCGAGAATCATCCAACCCAGACCTGAGCTGGAATCCTGTCTGTAAGATCCCGGACCAGTAACTCCTGGGCTTCTCTACTTGAAGACCCTAATGCTGAGAGAGAGCACTGCCACTCTTCTTTGGTGATAGGGATCTCAAGGCTTGGACAAGCCAGGGAATCTCTTCTGCTGAGATCACCTGGCAGGCAGCTCCAGCGGAGCTGTAGGGAGGGATTCAGAGAGAGCCAAGGGAGAGCCCTCTTTAGCACAGAACAGCTCCCGGGCCCTGGGTAAGGAGATCCCTTGCCCTCCAGTTATATCAACCCCTAAGAGTCTGAGGGAATCAAGGTCCATAACAAGGGAAATGACATGACCAAGGTCATATGGCAAATGCCGGAGGCAGGATGGGAAGCCAGTCCCTCTCCTTTGCTTTCAGATGAAGAGTATCATGATTTTCCTTTTGGCCACTTACGATTCATGATCACAGGTGAGTCACTTAACGTCTGAGGGTCTCAGATTTCTCATCTGGAAGACGACAGGGTTGAACTCAGGGGCGTTCTGGAGCCAGCTCTTACTGGTGTAGGAGAGCTAATTGTTAAATTTTCAGTGTGAGCATTTACCCTTTGGAAACTGGCAAATTCTACAAACCAGCCCTTGATTTATTGTTTTGTCGATGTCCAGACTTTAAGAAAGTGATGGAAAAAGTGTAAATAGTGCAGATTCCATCGAAAGGAGAGCCAGCTGTTAAACGTTTACCAGCATGTCACTGGTCGGGCTGGGTGATCTCTGAGTTTCCTTCAAACTGTGACATTCTAGAATTCCTTGATTCTGTATCTGTCCCAGCAACCAGATGCTCACACCCACCATGTTCACACACCCACACACTCACACTTCCCTGTGCTCACATGCTCACAGAGCACTCACACCCCCACACCCATTCTCCCAGACATTCCCCTTCCCAGACTCTCACACACCCACACCAAGAGCCCACGCCCGCTCCCACTCAAACATGTACTATCTCTCTAGAAAACCCACAGTGCTGTCAGGAATGAGATGGTGATAGCGAAGTGGATTTCACTCAGAATTAGAGACTCTCAGAGGGGCAAAGGGACCTCAGAGGCCATCTCCCCCAAACTCTGCCTGACCAAGGTATCTAGGTGGATAGAGCAGCGGGCCTGGAGTCAGGAAGACTCATCTTCCTGAGTTCAAATCCAGCCTCAGACGCTTACTAGCTGTGTGACCCTGGACAAGTCACTTCACCCTGTTTGCTGCAGTTTCCTCATCTGTCAAATGAGCTGGAGAAGTAAATGGCAAACCCCTCCAGTATCTTTGCCAAGAAAACCCCAAAAGGGGTCATGGGGAGTCGGGTGTGACTGAAAAATGACTGAAGAACAACTGCATGACCCAGGTTCCATCCTTAACAAGTCATCCAGCCTCTGAAGACTTTCGGCAAGGGGAAAGCAGCTCAGACTACCTTTAGACAGATCTAATGATTAGGAAGAATTCCACTATACTCCCGGTAATCCCTTTTCATCCTCCCATTGCACGTAGTTCTTACTCTCTGTGTTGGGCGGGCGACTTCATCTCTGTGGGCCTCAGTTTCCTCATCTATAAAGTGGGGGTGTGGGATTTGATGACCTTTCAGGTCCTTTCTGGCTCTACGAGTTGGACCCAGGGCCAGGACTCTTCCTGGCCATCCCATCTCGGTACAGGTGCTGAGTTCCTTGCAGGAGTTCAGCTGGTTGTTAATTTGATTGCTACCCACTGGGTGTAGAATCTAGAAGTGGGCTCCAGGGACCTTCATTCTAGTGCTCACACTGCCACTGATGCTGAGCAGCTTATTTACCTTCCGTCGCCCCGTTTCCTTTTCTACGGAGTTAACAGGTTAGATGCCGTGATGACTAGGACGTGTTCCAGCTCTGGCCCTCTTTGAGTCGATGAGAAGTGATGTGCATACAAATAAGTAAATACAGAATTTTGCACAAAATGAATTCAAAATTACGGGAATGGGGCACTAATAACCGGAGAGGGAGATCAGCCAAGGTTCCTTATAGGATGAGGATCTTCAGTGCCTTGAGTGGAGTTAAGGTTTCTAAGAAATGGAGGTTAAGAGGGAGAGCATTTTCACCATGGGAGGTACCCCCTGCAGAGCAATGGAGCAAGGGACAGGTTACCCTCTGGCCTAGAGGGGAACAGCTGAGAAGACTGAGAAGGCAGGTTGACACCAGATGGTGAAGGGTTTTAAATGCCAGAAGGGGCAGGAAGTCTAACTATGGCTTCATTGGTATAGAGAACTCCCAGGTGAGGAAAGACCCTCCACTGGTACAAGTTATGACTTTCTTTGCAATTTATAATCTTAGGGCAGAGGTTCTCAAAATGTTATGTGTCATGGGCCCCTTTGACAGTCTAAGGAGAACTGTGGACCTTTCTCAGAGTAACTTTTTAAAAAAATTGTATTTGAAGGAAATGTCAAATTTCAACAAGAGGTAAGTGAAAATAAAGGTATATTTTTTTACCATCACACTCCTAGGGGCAGGAGGCATCCATGAGCCTCAGCTTAAGAATCCCTGGATTAGAGATTTGCCTAGAATATTGAGGAGCTAAATTACACCATCAGCATGTGTCAGGGGTGGAACTTGAACCCAGATCTCCCCAACTCAAAAGGCAGTTTCTCTGTCTGCTCTGTCACTCCACTTCTCTCAAATGCATTTTATCCTACAGGAGCCATGGAAACTTCCTGGGTACGGCAGTGGTATGGTCGGACATGGACTTTTGGAATATCCATTCGATAGCTATGTAGAGGAAAGGTTGGATGCAGAGACTAATTAGGAAGCTGCTGTAATTAAAAACTGGTATTTGGCCACATTGTCTCCATTCTGTGCTTGGATAGTTCATTTTTTTAAGCCAAATACAGCATTTTGCATTCATCGTTGCTTGGTCTAGCCGTCAGTCCAGAATGGATTGGGGCAAGAAAGAACTGGCATCTCCTCAGGCCCACCCCACAAGCCACATCAGACAGGCCAGACCATTCATGTTCTCTCTCTCTCTCTCTCTCTCTCTCTCTCTCTCTCTCTCTCTCTCTCTCTCTCTCTCTGTCTCTCTCTGTCTCTCTCTCTCCCCACCCCCCCAGTCTCTCGGTCTGTCTCTCTCTCCCCATTTCCTTTCCTGATTATAAGAGCCTCAAAAAAAAAAAATCCAGCCTTGGCTCAGCTCAACCAAGGTAAGAGGGATTTATTCAGTCCTATGGCCAGTATGACAATTGGCATCAGAACACCCCCAGAGATTCAGAGTTTGTTATTGTTTCAGCTACTTCAGTCATGTCTAACTCTTTGTGACCCCTATTTGGGGTTTTTTTGGCAAATACACTGGGGTGGTTTGCCATTTCCTTCTCTAGCTCATTTGACAGATGAGGAAACTGAGGCAACAGAGTTAAGCGACTTGCCCAGGATCACACAGCTAGTAAATGTATAAGGCCAGATTTGAACACTACCCTAGGTGTTCCCCATTAATTTTGCATTTATTTCATAAATGTGCTATATCTATTTATTTGTATATATGTTGTCCCCCACACATAGGAGAATGGCTTCATTTTTGTGTCCAGCAAAATGGTGCAACTTTTGAAGACTGGGGTTAGAAAAACTGAACTCCTGGGAAAGGGCACCTTTTGGCTGCATTTACTGCTCCCATTGAGAATGCAGGCTCTCTGCACCGATCTCCCAGATTTTGGATGACTGCTGAGAATTTCTTTTGATTTTTGTCTACCCATTGGATTCGTTTATCCCTAACCCCATCCTGATGGGAAACTGCTTGCTATTTCTTCTCCTAGGCCACAGACCCCTTCCCAAGGAGGCTTCCTTCCCTCACCCTCTTAATTGCTCTCTATCTCCGGTCAGTTCATGCCCACTAGATCAGGGGGTTCTCGGCCTATTTTGTGTAGGTCGCGGACCGCTGGACCAACGTCTGGTAAACCTACGGGCCCTTTCTCAGAATAATATTTTAAATGCATCAAATACAATGCATAGGATTACAAAGGAAATCAATTATATTTAAATAAAAATATTTTTTAAATGTTTTATCAAAATATTTTTAAAAGTTCACAGATCACAGAATAAGGACATCTGCAAGAATCTGACACTAGATATTCCCTCCCTGTGCCCTGACAAAGCGGGGACTGTCCAAAGAGTCCTCCTCCAGGAGGGAATGGGATTTCAGGAAATGCCTTCATGGTGCAAAACTAAACCGGGGGCCAGTGAAGGTGGCTGAAATGCGATAACCTTTGCCTTGTTAAGCAAGTAGAAACAGTCATGTCTATATCCACCGTGCAGGAGGGGGGCCTGCACCTCCATCACAGTCTATATTTCTGACCTTTGGGGCTTTGCTATAAACAGGCACTGCCTGTCATCATCTCTGGGTAGCACCAGAAACAAAACACACAGGCAGGCTTCTGGTGGGAAATTCCAGGAATGCCCAGCACAACCTTCCCCAGAATAGCCAGGGTCAAAGAATCGCAGGATATTACAACTGGAAGAGACCACACAGGGCATCCACTCAAACCCCTAGGAGCCCGAGAATCACTGCTAAAACATCTGGAAAAGTGGTCATCTGGCCTCTACTTGAATACCTCCAATGACAGGGAACTCATCCTGTGAGGTCAGCCCATTCCATTTTTGTACAAATATTATTGCTAGGAAGTTTCGTTTGTTTTTTTTAAATATCATACCAAAATCTTTGGTTCTACAACTTCTGCACATTGATACTAGTTCGACCCTCCAGGGCCAAGCTAAAAAAAAAAAGTCTAATCTCTCTTCCATAAGGCCATCTGTAAGCTATTTGAGGACAAGTATCCTACCCCTCCTTCTCCCCAATCCCTAAGATAAACACTCTGGGTTCTTTTACTTTATCATCAAATGACATGGTGTCTGGTCCCCTCACCATCTCGTTCACCCTCCTCTGGAAAGGGTTCAGCTTATCAATGTCCTTCCTAAAGTATGCTGCCCAAGACTGGCCGGAGTGCTCCGACTGGGACAGGATCATGGCAGAGCAGAGTAGGACCACCCCATCTTTTGTCCCAGACAGCAAACACTGCTCCATCCTTGCAAGTCTGCTTGGGTTCTGGCTCACTTTGAACTGACAATTCACTAAAACTCCCAGGCCTAATGGAAATGAGAGCTGCTGCCTGGTCACAGGCCCCCCACCCTGGCCTCATGAAGTTGGCTTCTTGAGCCTGTCATTTTAGGTGATTCTATTACCGAGCATGTTTTTGGTCCCTCCCAGCTTGGCATCACCGGTCCATTTTTTGGCTTGGCCACTTTTGCCCTCCTCTAAGTCATCTATTAAAGCTGAGCAGAACGGGGCTGAGGACAGAAGCCCCTGGTAATCGGTCTACTGAAGGCCAGCGTCTGGGACAACCTTGATCTACCTATTCCCTAATGTCCTGGTCTCTCTCTAGGCATCACAGGATCATGAATCAAGAGGTGGACGAGGCTCTAGAAGTCACCTAGCCTGACCCACTGACTTCACAAAGTCCAGAGAAGTTCAGTGCTTTGGCCAGGGTCACACGGCCAAGAAGCGGGGAAGCCTGGATTCACGCCCACGTTCTATCACTTGAAAATTCAGCACATTTGCCACTGTACGTACCATAATGTTGCCTATTTGGTTTCCCTCACGGGTCTAATGAGGTGATTGAATCAGATGAGTTCTGAGACCCCGTCCATCTCTAAATCCTATGATTTTCTAGGTCTTAAAGGGTGAGCTTTCTGAATTGAGGTCTCTCCATGGTGCCTGTTGAGTCTATGCAGGTCCCCTCTCCTCAGTCAATGACACTGGCCCCCTATTCTCACTTAATCAGCCCCACTGACCAGAGGCAGGGCAGGGACTGCTCCTGAGCAGCTGGTCTCCTTGTTCCAACCCCTGACTACCCAGGGGAGAGCTTCCTCCCAGGCTGGGAAGGGAGTGGGGAGAAGGACATATGGGGCAGCTGAGGGTGGGGGGAAGGAGCCCAGCTCCCATTACAGCTGCCCATGTGCACCTGTTGAGAGATAAATAAAGCTGTTCCCTTCAAACCTCTCTTTGTAAAGGGACTCTTCCCCCCTCCCCAGTCTGCTAGCCTCTACTGAGCACCCATATCCCACCTACTGAGTATGGGGGCTCAGAATTGAGAAATCCAACCTTTCATTGTGGGGCTGCACCTCAGATCGGACAGCTCCCAGAAGAGATGCAGGTCCACTCTCCTGTGCCCACAAGGTCAGGCCAAGAACACAGCTGATGTCAGCCCTGGAGGCAGGGTAGGAGCAGGGAGGAGGTGGGGGTGGGGAGTTGTCTGGCTAGAGAGACTGGGCCCTTCCCCATCTTCTCCTCCACCACGGAGTCTAAGAGGGGCCATCCAGCTGTGGGCACTGGCCTGTCCCCTTGCTCCAAACACCTCCGGGGATGGAACCACCTGGAGCTGGCCATGGTGGTGCGGCTATTAGTTGGGATTCGGTATAAGGATCATTTCTGCCCATCTTTATTCAATCTGCCCACCAAAATTAGCTTCCCTCCTGGTAACTGTTCCCTCTATAGTTTCACTTCTGCTTATGATGTTTCCTGTGCCTGGAATGCTCTCCCTCTGCCAGCCTTGCTGTCCTTTTTTTTTTTTTTTGCAGCCTCACATTAAATACCACCTCCTCCAGGATGCCTCCCCTGATTGCCTCCAGTTGGTAAAGACTTATACCCTGAGTGCTTAGCACAGAGCCTGGGATGCATAATAAATGCCTGTTACCTGACCATACGGAAGGCTTCGTTTGCACCTCCCCGAGGCCCTTATCACACATAACTGTCTATTAGAGTTCTCCATGTTTGCTCTGTCTATAAGCCCACAAATGGAGGGGCCATATCTTATCTAAACATGGAAGCTTCCCCAAAGCCTAGAACGGCACTATACCTGCAGAAGATGCCTAGCAAATATTTGTTGAATGACTAGGACATCAAGGTGGCCTGGTAGAAGAAGCCCCCTGGCCTTGGAGCAGGACAAGAGGCTTTCTGTTCTCACTCCATAACTCTTACTCCATGATCTTGGAGAAGTCATGTCCTCTGTTTCCTCATCTGTAAAATGGGGGGTGACTTTTATCTGGCTGTTCAAGGCGTATACAATATTTTCCACCAGTTATCTCATTTGATCCTTACAACAGCCTCATGGGATGGGTACCCAAGGGAGTAATCACTACCCCCCATTTTATAGATGACTGGTCTATGATCACACAACCACAAATATCAGCGGAGGGATTCTTAGCCCAGGTCTCTACTGTCTCCAAAATGCTTCCTGCTAAACCCCATGGCCCTGCCTCCCTCACAGGGTCTCTGTAAAAATCAGGTAAGACAACAGATTTTTTTTTTTTGGCTAGGCAATGGGGTTCAATGACTTGCCCAGAGTCACACAGCTAGTAAGTATCAAGTGTCTAAGGCTGGATTTGAACTCAAGTCCTCTTGACTCCAGGGCCGGTGCTCTATCCACTGTGCCACCTCGCTGCCCCCAAGACAACAGATTTCACAGGTAGAGACACTGAAGCTGAAGAAGATTGAGTGACTTGCCCAAAGTCATAATGCTCTGGGGTGTGCTGGTTAATGTTTAACAACCGGCTCTTCAGAAATAAAAAAGTTCTCACTCTACACTCTTAAAATTCAGTCCAAACTAAGAAAGAACAACAACCTGCATTAGTTCACATTTTCTCCACCATTTTCTTACATCTAGACAATGGACAAAAGAATAAATCAAGCCCATTGGCCAATTTCTAAGGTATAAATGCTCACACTGAAAATTTAACAATCAGCTTACGAACAGGTTTTAGCCAGCTCCAGCTACTGAATATCTGAGGCAGGATTCAAACTCCAGTCTCTCTGACTCTAAGCCCATCACCCTATCTATCACACAACCTATCTACCTCTCATGGGGTAACAGATTTAGAATTAGAAGGGAATTTAGCAATCTCTAGCTAGTCTAATCTCTCCATTTTACAGATGTGGAAGTTGAGACCCAGAGAAGTTAGGTTAATTGCCCAAGGTCACACACAGGTGGCAGATGCAGGATTTGAACCCAGGCCTTCTGACTCTAGATCTCGAACTCTTTCCCCTGCTTCCCACTCTGTCCCCTACCACACGTAGCTTCGTGGTATGGCCGTGATCCTGGGCTCTCTAAGGCTTTGCCAGTGGAGCACCAGTCCTGGCAGATTCCAGATTGCTGGGAAGGCTTAGAGGATCAGCCTAGTGATGGACTCCACATCTGCTGTCCAGGGCTCAGCCTACCAATGTTTTAGAGGCTCACCAGCGGGTCAGTTGCTGGGAGATTGGAGAGGTGGATCTTTGGTTAGAGTAATCCTCAAAGATGATGAGATACATGCCTGCCCTATTAGACTGCCAGCTCCTTGGGATCAAGGACTGTCTTTCGCCTGTCTTTGAATCAAGCACTGGGCTTGGAATCAGGGAGACTCCTGTTCCTGAATTCAAATATGGCCTTACACACTGACTAGCTGTGTGACCCTGGACAAGTCACTTACCCCTGTTTGCCTCCGTTTCCTCGTCTGAGAAGGAAATGGCAAACCACTCCAGTGTCTTTGCCAAGAAAACCCCAAATGAGGCCACAAAGAAACGAATATGACTGAAACGTGAATAAACAATAGCAACCTACTATGTGCTAAAAAGCTTTACAATTATTATCTCATTTGATCTTCACAACAACCCTGGGAGGTAGGTGCAGAGGAAGCAGAGGTGAAGTGACTTGTCCAGGGTCACCCAACTAGGAAGTATGTGAGGGTAGATTTGAACTCAGATCTTCCTGACCCCAGGTGCACTGCTCTGTGCACTACGGCACCACCCAGCTGCCTCTGTGTACTTAGCATAGTGCCTGGCTCATAGCAGGCATTCAATAAATGTTTATTGACTGACTGACATGTCAAATGAGATAATGCATATTGAGTGCTTTGAAAACCTTAAAGGGCTTTAGAAATACTAGCTATTATTATTATTGTCATTGTTGTTGTTACTGTTACTGTTATTGAATTTTAGAGGGTTTGCCGTCTGCAATGGTGTGGGAAGAATCCCCATGTGGACATTAGGAGGTCCCTGAAGGGCTGATATGGTAGTTGGCATAATCCTAATCTGTGCAATAAACATAGATGAGAAGAGCAGGATGGCAATGTGGGCCATGCCCATTGGTGTCCAAACTCCAGCCAAGGAGAGGAGAAGGGCGAGGTGATCATGACGATGATGCCCAGTTGTGTGTGTGTGTGTCTGTGTGTCTGTGTGTGTGTGTGTGTATAAGTGTGTATATATAAGAATGAATATAGGAATATATATACACAAATGTATATGTGTTCATAGATAAGACTATATATATTTTAATGTATTTATTTATACAACCTTAAAGCATTATATATATAAATATATAATGCTTTAAGATAGATATGGGTGTATGTATGTGTATATCTGTATATGTGTGTATACAAATATAATGCTTCAAGAATAGATATGTATATGTTGTATATGTTATGTATGTATATATGTGTGTGTGTGTATATATATGTGTGTGTGTGTGTGTGTGTTTATACAAAATGTTTTTAGTTGGCCAAACACTCGACATACATTATCTCCCTTGGCTGTTGGGGTACAGTGGGGAGCGCTGTATTTGGAGTAGTAAAATCATAAGGCCATGGACCCAGAGCTGGAGGCCCCAATCCCCCCATTTTACAGATGAGAAAAGTGAGGCTCAGGGAAGCACACAGGTGAGGCTGAGAGTCAGGATTCTTATTCCTTTTACCAGGGTAGTCTGGAATTCCATCTCCATCCCCGAGGGCTGTCCTAGATAAGACTGGGGGGATTGTTTCTTGTGCCACTCTCTCCTGTAGCCCTTTGTGACGTCTTGGTGCTCACCCCTTTGCCCTCCTGGGGCCCCTGATCCTCCCTCGGGGACCTTATTCTAAAATCAGCCGCACATCCCCTTCCCCTTTTTCTTCCCTGACCCTTCAGAACTCAAGCACCCATTCCCTGCACTCAGCTAATGACCCATCTCTCTGAGTCTTATCTGTCATGTGTAGAAGGGAGCTGATGCTTCCCACCAGGAAGCAGTGCAATGGAAGATCTGGGTTCCGATCCTGCCTCTAACACTTACTATCTGTGTGACCTTGGGCAAGTGACTTAACTTCTCTGGGCCTCAGTTTCCTCATAGGTGAAATGAGGGTGGCTGGATTAGAGGGCTTTGGAGACTCCTTCCAACTCTAGTTGTATGACCTATAAGACTTAGCTCCCTGGGTTGTTGGGAGGATTAAATTAGGTGGTGCGTGTAAATGGCACTTTGGAAACCTTAGAGAACTTAGAGTGAAGGGCTATTGTTACTGCTAACCCAAGAAAGACACAGGATCACCTTGTTCACACTACAGTGTGAATGACTTCTGATGGCGTTCAGTAGGACCCTTTCCCATAGGAAGCTTCATTTCATAAGAAGTCAGTGAACGTCAGCTGTGTTTTAACAACATTTCTCTGATGGTGAAATTCTAGGTACCATCTAGGCCACTGCCTCCTTGGCCTATGGGGAAGGCTGACCTGCTAAGCACATTTATACCCACATACATATATGTTCATCTCCCTACCCAGACCTGGCTTCACCGCTCCACGTTAAAGACCTGGGTTCAGATCCCATCTCTGCAACTTACTATCTGTGTGACCTTGGGCAAGAAGGCACACCAGATCCCATCAGGGAACCCACCGGAACCTCACCCTGGAGTCTGGCCCAGCCTTTCCAGCCTGCAAGGCTGGAGAAGAAGCCAAGGTTCCCAGCTGTCCAGTCTCCCCTTCATCTCCGACACACTGGCAAAGATCTGCTAGAAAGCTGAGGAGGTCACCTCAGTCATCCCTCTGCCTCTCAGCATGACCCTAGACTGACGAGAGGCAGTCCTGTTTGGAAAGACCCCTGAGTCATTAATTCAATCCCTAAGTCAGGAAATTCTTCCCTCTGCCTAGCTAAAGTCCTAACCTCCTGCCTATGCTTCTCAACCCCCCAGTGGGAGGGAACATGGGGCTAACATGATCTGTTCCCACTGAGACCCTGTGTGAGGTCATCAGCTATCCCTGGCTGCTCAGGCGTGCCAGGAATGTGCTGAGGCCTCCCTTGGAGGACAGGGAGCCCCAGGCAGGCTACTTTGGTGATCAGGTTACCATCTGGGGGCCCATGAGGGATGCTGTTCTGGGAGCCTGGCGGGGGGAGTGGGTGGGGAAAGGGGGGGTTGCAGCTGGGAGAGGAGGTCCCTTCTCACCAAAGCCCCTTTGTAAAGGGGGAGGCCTGAATTCTTGTGAACAAAAAGAGGAAAGACAGCTGTGAATAAGACCGTAAGGGACAGATTGTTCTAGGAAATAAACTGGAATCATGCAAGAAAAGGGACTGAAATGTCCACACCCTTGAGCCAGCAATCCAACTCCTAGGTACAGACCCACCACCCCAGTCCCCAAAGGAGGTCAGGGCCAGAAGGAAACGTCCCATGTAAACCAGGATGTTCCCAATAGTACTTTTACGGTGGCAAAGAACTAGGGATAGAGTGGGCGTCCATAGACTGGGGAATGAGAATGTGATGGAATGTCATTCTGCAGTGTAAAATGAAGACTTGAGAGAAGCATGGGAAGAGTATAGGGACTGATGCAGGGTGAAGGAAGCAAGCAGAACCAAGAGGATGACACATACTATGACTGTGGTAATGGAAATACAGAGTACTAAAGAAAGCTGCCTTTGTTTATATCCCCAGCGCTTAGCGCAGTGCCTGGCACACAGTAGGCACTTAATAAATGCTTATTGAATTGCACTGAAATCCGAGGAACCTGGCCAACCTGGTCCTGGAGATGGAGATCATCACCATCATCATCATAGTTAGTATTTATGTAAGACTTTAAGTTTTGCTAAATTCTACACATATTACCTCATTTGATTAGATTAACTGAGGTCAAGGGAGCTGAGTGACTGACCCAGGGTCAAACAGCTAATTTGAGTCAAGATTTCAACTCAGGTCTTCCCGACTCTCAAGTCTAGCTCTCTGTGCATTGTGGCGCCACCTAGTGGCTAACCTTGTCATTTCACTGGTGTAGGGGACTGCCAAGTGAGGAAACTGCTTTATCGATACTGTTCAACACCATTTTTGCAACTTATAATTTAAATAGTTTCCTGGAACACAGAAGGAGACAGCTAGATGGCTCAATGGATAGAGCGCTGGGCCTGGAGTAAGGAAAACCTGAATTCAAATACAGCCTCAGACACTTACTAGCTGCATCACCCTGGGCAAGTCATTTAACCTGTTTGCCTTAATCCACTAGTCCAGGAAATGGCAAACCACTCTGGTATCTTTGACAAGAAAACTCCATGGACAGTATGGTCCACCGGGTCAAGAGTTTGACACAACTGAATAATTGGAGTACAGAAAGATTAAGACACTGGCCTAGGGTTACATAGCCAGGATGGTGTAGGATGTGTGATGGGAACCCAGGTCTTTCTGGTTTTGAAGCTGCCTCTCTATCTACTAAGCTCCTAAACACAGATAATAAAATATTCCTCCCTCTTCTTTGCAGAAAGGTGGGTAACTCCGGGGGCAGAATGTTGCTCTCACTGTCAGACAGGGTTGTTTTCGTTTGACTACGTTTCTTTGTTAAAAGGGAGGGTTCAATTACTGGAGGAGGGATGGGGCAAGGGGTGGAGAAGTTTGGTGGAGAAGGAGTAAATAGAGTTCGCTTTTTAAAATAAGGCATTGAGGGGCCTGGGAGGAGCTGGCCAGGATCCTTGTCCTTGAAGTTGTTTACCTTGGTCTGCGACTTCCCACTGTCCATCAAATAAGAGACAACCTCCTTCACTTGTCATTCGAGGCCCTCCATGATCTGGATAGAACCTGCTTTTCCATCTCTCTCACATTATTCCCCTTAATAGACTGTACCTTCCATCTAAAATGCACTACTTGGCTAGTCTCCAATCTTATCCCATCCTCTCCCACCTCCATGCCTTTGCTTATTGCAGTTTGCCACGCCTGGAACACCTTCCCTCCTCTGATTATTGATATTTTTCTCTTCCTTCAAGGTCCAGTTCACATATGACCCCCCTCCAGGAAGCTTTCTCTGATTTTCCTAGCTACAAGGGATTTTTTTTCCTTTTCAAATTTATTTGTCCTCTCCTCTGCACTTACCAAATTATAAACTCATGCTGTTCTCATGTATTTATTTACCTCATCCTCCTAATAGATTTGAAGCCCCTTGTGAGCACTGTCTGTGTTTATCTATGAACACAAAGACTGTATCTTACCTAAACTTTATAGCTCTTCAGAGACTTGCATGATGCACTGAACACAGTAAGAATTTAATAAAAATGACTATAGTAATATATTATTTGATAAACCCAAAGACCCCAGCTTCTGGGATAAGAACCCACTCTTTGAAAAAAACTGCTGGGAAAACTGGAAAAGAGTATGGCAGAAACGAGGCATAGACCAAAATCTCACACCATGTGCCAAAATAAAGTCAAAATGGGTACATGATTTAGATGTAAAGGCTGATACTATAAGCAAACTGAGAGAGCAAGGAATAGTTTACTTGTCAGATCTATGGAGACCAGAAGAATTCATGACCAAACAGGAAATGGAGAACATTACGAAAAGCAAAATAGATAATTTTGATTACATTAAATTGAAAAGTTTTGGCACAAACAAAGCCAATGCAACTAAGATTAGAAGGAAGGTAGAAAATTGGGAAAGAATTTTTACAACCAGTCTCTCTGATAAGGGCCTCATTTCTAAAATATATACAGAATTAAGTTAAATTTATAAGAATACAAGCCATTCCCCAATTGATAAGTGGTCAAAGGATATGAACAGACAGTTCTCAGATGTAGAAATTAAAGCCATCTATAGTCATATGAAAAAATGCTCTAAATCACTATTGATTAGAGAAATGCAAATCAAGACAACTCTGAGGTACCACATCACACCTATCAGAATGGCCAACATGACAAAACAGGAAAATGATAAATGTTAGAGAGAATGTGGTAAAATTGGAACACTAATGCGTTGTTGGTGAAGTTGTGAAATGATCCAACCATTTTGGAGAGCAATTTGGAACTATGCCCAAAGGGCTATAAAAATGTGCATACCCTTTGACTCAGCAATAGCACTTCTAGGGCTATATCCCAAAGAGATCACACAAATGGGAAAAGGACCTACACATACAAAAATATTCATAGCAGCTCTTTTTGTGGTGGCAAAGAATTAGAAATTGAGAAGATGCCCATCAATTGGGGAATGGCTGAGCAAGTTGTGGTATATGAATGTGATGGAATACTATTGCGCTGTAAGAAATAATGAACAGGCTGACTTCAGAAAAACCTGGAAAGACTTGTATGGTCTGATGCTGAGTGAAGTGAGCAGAACCAAGAGAACGTTGTACACAATAACAGCCACGTTGTGTGCTGACTAATATTGATAAACTTAACCCTTCCTGGCAATACAAGGATCTAAGACATCTCCAGAGGCCTTGTGATGGAAAATGCTACCCACACCCAAAGAAAGAACTATGGAAGCCGAATTGTTATTTTTTTTCTCTTCTGTTGAGTTTTGTTTCCTTTTTCTGATGGTTCCTCTTATTGGTTTTAATTTCTACTTACAACATCACTAATGTGAAAATATGTTTAATATGAATGTAAATGTATAGCCTATATCAGATCGTGCGCCGTCTTGGGGAGGGTGGTGGGGAGGAAAGGGAGAAAAATTTAAGACTCAAAAGCATATGAAAGTGATTATTGATAAGTCAAAATAAATTAATAAAAAAAGAATTTAATAAAAGCTTGTTTAATCGAATTAATAATAATAGCTAGCATGTATATAGCTCCTTCAGGTTTACAAAACACTTTACAAATATTATCTCATTTGATCCTTACAACCTTGGGAGATAAGTGCTATTCTTAGTCCCCTTTTACAAATAAGAAAACTGAGGCAAACAGAGGTTAAATGACTTGCCCAGGATCCTACAACTAGTAAGTGTCTGAGGCTGGATTTGAACTCAGATCTTCCTGACTCCAGGTGCAGAGCTCTATTCACTGCACCACCTTATTATAAAGTTGCATGTGTATCTTTGTGAGGGGAAGTGTCACACAGTGGTTAGAAATCTTGTACCTGAGTCAGGAAGAGATGGGTTTAGGCCTTGCTTCTGGAGTATACTGGCTGTGAGACCCTATACAAGTCACTTGATTTGCCATTCTTTGTATCCCAGAACTTATCACAGTGCCTGGCATGTAGCAGGTGCTTGTTGACTGACTAACCGATGGACTGATTTACCTTGAACTCTCTAAGACTTAAATTGCAGAGCAGAAGCTGATCTTCATTGGTAGAGGGAGTTCTGTCATTGGGAATCTCCTATGCCAATGAAATCATAGGTCCAGTCCAAAAAAACAAAACCAGAAAGAAATCAAAACTATCTTTGCCTCCCTCACACAGCAGCTTGCACATAGTAGGCCTCTAATAAATGTTTATTGAATTAGACTAGAAAAGTGTTGTAGACACATAGGCCGCTGAGCTTTCCCAGTAAGGACTCCTCAGGCAAGGGAAGCTGGGAATCCATCTCCTGGGTCCTCCTGGCCCTTTGAGCAGACCTTCTGGGGTGTCACCATGGACTTCCAAGCCAGGGCTGGGGGGGTTGGGGTTCTGGGGGTGAGGTCAGACTTCCCAGGGCAAGCACCATCAAGAAACTTGGTTAGGGGCTGAGGAGAGAGAGAGAGCAAATCCTCGGACCATAGTTCTAGACCATCTGGGGTCTAGAACATCTGGGGGTGGCGAAGGGACTGTCCTCCTCAACCAGATCTCTGCTGTTGTTATTGTTCAGTCGGGTTGAGCTCTTCGTGACTCCGTTTGGGGTTTTCTTGGCTGAGATGCTGGAGTGGTTTGCCATTTCCTTCTCCAGCTCATTTTACAGAGGAGGAAACTGAGGCAAACAGGCTTAAGTGGTTTGCCCAGAGTCACATGGCTAGTAAGTGTCTGAGGCCAGATTTGAACTCCTGACTCCAGGCCCAATAGCACCACCTAGCTGCCAATAATGACACACCTTGGTCTAACACTAAGGCACTTTCCTCACAACATCCCCAGGGAATAAATTCATTTATAAAAAGGGAATAAGGGGGCAGCTAGGTGGCGAAGTGGATAGAGCACCGGCAAGCCAGAATTCAAATCCGGCCTCAGACATATAACACTCACTAGCTGTGCGACTCTGGGCAAGTCACTTACCCCCATTGCCTAGCCAAAAAAAAAAAGGGGGGGGCGGGGGGAATAAGACCCACACCTGCTTCCCAGGGTTGTTGTAAGGATCAAATGAGATAATATTTGTAAACTGTCTTTTAAACCTTAAGGAGCTATATACATGGTAGTTACTATTATTAATTCAATTCAACAAACAATTATTAAACTCTGTCTATATTGTACATTGTGCACACTAAGTACATTTTTTACATACTATGCAAAGATTATTATTCCCATTTTGTGGATGAAGATACCGAGACCCAGAGTGGTTAAATGATTTCCATGAGGCCACACAGGTAACAAATGATAGAGATGGGATTTGAACCCTGGTCTTCTAGACTCCAGGTCCAGTCCTCTATTCCCTAGGCCTCTCCAGAGCATTCTGTTTTGCCTGACCTTGGGAAAAGAGACAAGACGTCCAGAAGGCCAGTGCTGGCTCAAATAATCCTCAAAGTTCTGGCCGATAAGGTGTAGACTTGTTTTCCTCGTCTGTGGTAGGCCTCCTGATGTTGAGGATCCCAGAGGAAATTCTAAACTGAGTTTCAGATACCCCCTGCGTGGTCTTACTCCTCTCAGCCCTACAGGACCACCCAGATCATGGGCCTTTTTTTCCAGCTTCCCCGCAGAGGGCTTACCCCCTGAGGACCTGCTGTCAGCCCCGGAATGGCTAGTGAGAGCTGGCACCTCCCAAGACCCGGCAAACTTTCCCACTGTTAATTCGGTTTATAGGTTTGGGTTTGCCAAGTCAGCCTAATGCCCCAAGGCAGCTAGCTCCCACCATTTACAGTGTTTGCTTGGCAGGCAGGTACATAGGGAAGAAGTCAGTGTAGGGAAAGGTATGGAGGAAGCTGGGCAACATTTGAACAGGAGTCTAAATACCTCGAGTTCAAATCCCTACTTCATTGTTATTGTTATGATGAAATTCCTTCAATTCTCTGAGCCTCAGTCTCCTTACCCATAAAATGGGGATGATGATCTTTGTCCAACCTGCTTCACAGTGTTGCTAGGAAAGTATCTTAATGCTTTAGCGAGATGAGTTCTTATTACCACAATAAAGCAGGTAAGGGGGAATGAATGCCCTTTGACATCTCTTCCTGGGACTAGGGAAGAACAACTCAGTCTCTGAGCATTTGGCTTCTCCCTTTATATCCATTGACAGGGATGCAGCAAGCTAATCATGACGGTGCCCATTACATTACAAGGGCCTGGATGAGAATTTCTCTTTCCTTGGGTCTTGCTTCATCCTGGCTAGGTCAGGATTTACCACTCTGCTGGAGCTCAGCCAACCATTTAAGTTCCAAGAAGTCCCCTGGGACCCCGGCTAGGTATGGTGGAAATGGTGCTGGATTTGGAATCACAGGTCCTGGGTTCACATTCTGGCTCTGTCATTCACTGCCTGTATGACCTTGGGTAAGACCCAAGACTTGGGGAAGTCAACCTTCTCTGGGCCTCAGTTTCCTCATCTGTAAATTATTGGGCTGAGTGAGAGCCGTCATTGGGCCCCACGCAGCCCAGTGCTGGCCGAACCAGATTAAAATTTAATTGGGACAGGTTTAACAAAACAATTTTGTTAAATAAATAAACCACAGCTAACATTTATATAGCACATTTTCTATACATCATGTCATTTGAGCCTTTCAGTCAAATGTCTTGTTCCTCTCCCCTGTTCCCGGACCCCTCCTCCAATTCCAGTGTGTCCTGATCCTGCTCCCTCCCCCCTCCCACCCCCTTCCCTTCCCAGAAGCCCCAAGCTGTGTTGCTGTCTCTCTGGCTTGCCCCACCCCCAGGCCCACCTGCTCCTTTTTCTTTCCCCTCCTCACAAAGTCCATCACCCACTGGCTCCAGGGCCATTCTCTGCCTCAAGATGCCTCTCTGAAACAAGCAACTAGGTGGCAAAGCACATAGCATTGGAGTCAGGAAGACGCTAGCTTGCTGGCTGTGTGACCTTGGCGGGGCACTCATGCTCTCGCAACCTGTTTCCTCATCAAACCAAGGGAGAAAAGGGGAAGACAATGGCCTCTAATGTCCCTTCCAGGTCTACAATGGTGATCCTATAATCTCCCCTTCAGAAAAAGAACATGCAAAAGACAAAAAGCTGGTTCTGTTTGTCTTTGCTTTAAAGCAATTACACAGAAAAAAAAAATGTGCTTTTAAGGGGCACAGAATCCAACAGGTCTGATTCCTGTTGAAGCCTCCTCTGAGGGATCCTGCTCTGAAAACTCACTGCATCGTCTTGGGGCTTAGAGTGGAACAACGACATGTGGAGTCAACTCCCTGCCACTTGCCCTGGTCCCCTGCCTTGGTCAGGTGCCAATTGAGACACCTTCCTCCCTTCCCTTTCTCTTTCAGGACCCTATCCTCAGGGCCAGGAAAGTTTCTGGGCTCCCTGTTTGGACTGACCTTTGAGGGAGAACAACTCGCCTATCAATTAGTGTGGCTCAGTGGCTTGGATTTCACGCCAACTTCCGTCCCTCAGGGAACAGGGAATCAGCCCTGTGAACTTGGTAAAGCAAGGACTGAGTGGGGTAGGAGATGTGATCTGTTAGAATATGGCAGCTGTCACCACATGCTAAAGCAGCTGAGACCTCCCTCTAAATCAACGGGTCGGCCTCCTAGAGCAGGCTGGGAGGTTGTGGCTATGTTGGGGGTGCTGTGAGAGTCACAGCCACATAGGAGCATGGACTTTGATGGAGCAGGGACCTTAGAGGCTACTGAGTACGGTCAGTCAGCACTGGAGATACAAGAAAGGCAAAAACACAGTCTCTGCCCATAAGGAGTTCACATTCTAATGAAGTCAGGGGCAAAGGAAGACGGCAACTTGGAAATAACTAGTTATACGCATGATATAGACGTTGAGGGGAAGGACCAATCTCATTTCTAAGCTGCCTGGAATCTCAAAGAACAGCTGGTCCAACCCTACTAGGTCAGGGCTCACCTTTGACACGTCAATCCTACAGCCTTGGGAAGCTCACTCCTTCCTTAGGTAGCCCGATTCTGTTTATGGGCAGATCTGAGTGTTAGAATCCCCTCCCCCACCCCTCGGCCCAACTATGGACAAGTTGAAATTGATCTCCTCATGTCTCCACTCATTACTTCTAGTTCAGCCCTGTGGAGACAGCCTGAACAAGTGTGATCCCTCTCTCCTGCTACTTAGTAGCACAGTGTGATACAACCTAGCGAGGGTTCAGGTTGGAGCGGGACCTCAGCTGGAATGCCAGCTCTCACTAATTACCAGTGTGACCTTGGGCAAGTCACATCACTGATCTGACCTATTTCCTTGGGTGTCAAATGAGGGGGCTGAACATCAGAGATGGCCTCCCAAGTCTCTTCTAGGTGCAAAACTGTCATCTGCTGCACTCCTCAGGTCTTCTTTCATTTAGGACGCAATGTGAGCAAATGAGAGCCAGTCATAGCATGGAGGAGCCATAGCAGAGAAAAAGAGAAATGAGAGGGAGAAAGAAGAAAGAAAAGGAGACAGCAAATGATGGGTCAGCAAGGAAGAGGTTAACCCCCAAGGCTTGAGGACTGCAGGGGAAAATGTTGGAATGAGCAGCACCTCTCAGACCCTCACATGAGTTCCTAGGAACTAAGATAAGGGATACACTTTTCAAGGAAAAAAAACCCAGCACACTTTCCAAGGACTATCTCAAGTGTCAGGGATGGCAGAGGGAGAACGTCAGGAGTTGGTGGCTATTATCACCACTTGCAAAGGGCACTGGGAGATGAGAGAACCCAGAAGCAGTCCCTCTCAGGGCTTCCATCCAGTCTGGGATGGGACGTGACCATGCTGCCCCATGAGCCTCCCGGCCACTATGAATGGCTGATCCCTCGTGCCACAGAACCTCTGGTTGGCCCTTTTGGTTTTGTAATTAAGGGGCAAGGGATTTCCTTCCTAGCCCATGACTCCCTCATTGCCACAGCACAGCTCTCAGTACAGGCAGCCTGGATTCCAGACCTTCTGGGAAAGCTGGCCGGACATCTGCAGAATCTGCCATTTGGCCACTCAGAAGTCTCACAGCCTCTTCCAAATAGCATCTTTCTTTTGTTCCATTCCTCTCTTCTCCCCACCCTCCCCCACACTTCTCTCCTCTCTCCTCTTCCTTCTTTGCTCCTCTCTTCCCTCTCCTCACATTTCTCCTTTTTCTTCTTCTCCTCACTCTTCTCCCTCCTTTTTCTCTCTTGCTTTCACCTCTTTTCTCCCCTCCCTTCTCCTCTCCCTTCTTCTGTCCTTCTTCCTCCTCTCCTCTTCTTCTCTTTCCTCTTTTCTTCCCTTTTCTTTTCTCTCCCTAGTCTCTCTACTATTCCTCTTTCCATACCTCTCCTCTCTCTTTCTCTGCTTGCCACTCCTCTCCTCTCCCCCTACATTTCTCTAAATCATTAATCGTTTATGAGTTTGAGAGGGATGGTGTTCTCTCTCTCTCTCTCTCTCTCTCTCTCTCTCTCTCTCTCTCTCTCTCTCTTTCTCTCTCTCTCTCTCTGTCTCTCTCTATCTCTCTCTGTCTCTCTCCAGTACCTGGAAGACTGAAAAGAATATTTCATAGCTCAATTAAGCCACCTGATTCCCTTGATCATGTTTCACTTCCATTCTAGAACACAGGGGTTGAGAAATATAGACTTGGCTGTGAGAAAAATCTCTTGGGAAGAAAAAAGGCTGTGGTATAAGCTGACCTTTCCCCAGCTTCAGCCATGGGGCCAAGACCCTTCCAGGTCTGCTTGGCTGGACGGGTGCTGACTCCCTGAGTACCTCTAATCTTCAATATGATAGCAGGAAACCTACCTAAGGTAAGATCTGCCACTTCTGCCATACATAGGTGTCCCTCCTCTTCCCCTTCCCCCCCTCCCCTCCCCCCGCCAAAATCTCAGAGCACTGGATTGGCTACAGGAAAACTCATGGAATGGTGCTTTATCAATGAAGATGAGTTATCTTGAAAACCAGGACTTCCTGTGTCTCCATGGACACAGTAAATTATTCAGTGATCCCTCCATCTACCCAATTATCCTTCCAATCTGGCAGTTGGACTCACACCCTATATCCCTGCCACGACCACAAGTCCCTGGGATCTAAGAACTAGCCAATGATTCAACCAATCCAGGCCATTGGGGTGTCAGAGAAGGGCTGACATGCCCTCATCCCCTGGGCTCTCCAGTAGGTGGTCATTTCCTCACCCACTCACCCTCCCCACCAAAGCCCACCGATGAGCTGCTGATTTGACAATTGCTTGCCAACCCCAACATTTACCATCCCAGGGAAAGAGGTACCCAGCTCTTCATCCCTAGCCTCTGAAGGGACACCTATTGCGTCCTTCCCTAGGGGCTGGAGGAAGGTACAACTAGATCTTTCCCTGGTTGCCTCCAGCCCCAGAACTATGCTCAGCTCAGGCCAGGCAGGCCATGCATCCCCTGAGACACTCACCCGAGAGATGGTGAGTGGCATGTTGAAGTCCTTGCCCCCCTGGAGACGGAAGCCCCAGGGTCCTGGGCCAGTGAGGGTCACGCTGTAAGCCATCCCAGGATCGGTGCACCCGTTTCCCTTAGCCTCTGCAGGACAAACAGAGAAATTGGTAGAGGAGAGGTAGACAAAAAGAGGTTGGGGAAAGCAGTCTGGGATGCAATGTAAGGAAGAAAAGAAATACCGACCGCCCTCCCCAGCCCAACAGGGAAGCCACCCGGTCTGCCTTGCCTGCACAGCCCAGATGGAGAGTCACCTAAGAATAGAGGGCAGCTCTAACGTCGACACTGATATCTCCACTCAGCTGAGTCCATAAATGGGTTGTAACCCAATACTCCCTATACAAGTGCCTCTGTGACTCACCCAGCTAATATAGCCCCTAGGGAAGGGAGCCCAGCCCCAGCTCCCCCAGCCCCAACCCTAAGGGCATAAAGTAGAAGGAAATGGACATTCTATCCCTGCCCCCCAACCTCTGGTCTTTTTTTGGGCAGGGAAGTCTTCCCTCTGCCTCCTGGGTGGGTTCAGTCTTTCTGGGGACTCAGGGTTATACACAACTCCTCTGCTGGGAGCAAAACCCCATTTTCAAATGCTCCATCTTTGAATGTTCTTTACTTTTATTGCCTGTGTGACCTTGGGAAAGTCACTCAAGCTCTTTGGGTCTCAGTCTCCTGATCTGTAAAATCAAAAGGTTCAGTTTGGTGACCTTGATGGTCCCTTCCAGCTCGAAATTGATGAACGAATAAGTGAATGAATGAAAGGGTATTTATTAAGCACTTACTGTGTGCCAGGCCAAGTGATAAGCTCCAAGGATGCACACATAAGAAATATGACCCCTGCCCTGAAAAAAGATCTTACATTCTTTTCTTTCCTTTCCTTTCTTTTCTTTCTTTCTCCTTCCTTCCTCTTTTTCTTTCTTTCTCCTTCCTTCCTCTTTTTCTTTCTTTCTTTCTTTTTCTTTCTTTCTTTCTTTCTTTCTTTCTTTCTTTCTTTCTTTCTTTCTTTCTTTCTTTCTTTCTTTC
>NW_020954907.1:4980071-5030659 GCF_900497805.2 Vombatus ursinus | reverse complement strand
TTCTTTCTTTCTTTCTTTCTTTCTTTCTTTCTTTCTTTCTTTCTTTCCTTTCTTTCTTTCTTCCTAGGTCTCCGTATCACACCCAGGCCAGAATTGCAGTGACTCTTCATGGGCCCAATCCTACTATCTATAGGCACAGAAGCTTTGACCTGCTCCATTTCTGAGTTGGGCCAGTTAGCCCCTCCTTAGGCAGCCTGGTACCCTGCAAGAGGTCTCACCACCTTAGTGCTGGACTTAATGTGGACACCCTTTTATCTTTAGCCCTACTGCAACTCAGAACTCCTGAGCTTAATCAGTCCACCAGCCTCAACCTCCCAATCATGGATTACAGGCAAGGAGCTTACATGCTCAGAGGGGAAGACACAGGCTGGGGTTGCACGTGTAGACCTTCTATGCTACTGGGAGCACACAGAGGTAGGCAGGCAGCGTGGTGGGTTGGAGAAACAAGAGTCCTGGCATTGGAATCAGGGGACTTGAATACTGAGTGCCCACACTGCCACTAATTGTGAGACATTGGGCAAATCATGAGATTTAAAAGCTGAGACTTTGGAGATCATTTGGTCTCACTGAATCATTTTACAGACGGGGAAACTAAGGCTTAGATTCACTAAATAGCTCATATTTCCATAATACATTTAGGTTTGTAAGGTGTATTGCTCAGGAGAACAGCACAAAGTAAACAACACTGGTATTACTTTGTTGGTCAGCAGTGTCTGATTTTCCGTGACCTCATTTGGCAAAGATCCTGGAGTGGTTTGCCATTTCCTTCTCTGGCTCATTTTACAGAGGAGGAAACTGAGGTAAACAGGGTTAAGTGACTTGCCCAGAGTCACACAGCTAGTTTCTGAGGCTGGATTTGAACTGTGAGGCTGGATTCCTGACTCCAGGCCAAGTTCTCTGTGTACTAGGGCACCACCTAGCTGCCCTCATTTTATAGTTGAAGTAATTGAGACTTGAGCAAAGTGATTGACCCACAGTTGTGCAGCTAGTAATAGGCAGACCAGGCATTTAGCTCAATTTCATTTAATTCATTAAGGACTTCCTACATGCGAGGTCATGTTAGGGCTAGGGATACAAAGATGAAATAAGATATGACTTCCCCAAGTCATTTTCTTCACTTGTAAAATGAGGGTAATGATAGTTTTTATTACTTACCTTATAATGTTGTCATGAGCAAGATACAAACCTTAATGTGCTATGGAAATGTGAGCTATTTAGTGACTCTGTTTCCTCATTTGTAATAAAAAAAAAAAGATTTGGTAGGACCAGATAGTCTCTAAGTCCCACCTTTTAAAATTCTATGATTTGCCTAATATCTCACAGTTAGTAGCAGGGTGGGCACTAGATATACAGGTCCCCTGACCCTAAGTCAGGCAATCTTCCTTCTCCACGCCATCATACTGCCTGCTTCTCTATTGGCCCAGTTACATAGAATAATAATAACAGCTACCATTTTTATATCACTTTAAAATTTGCAAAGCACTTTACAGATATTATCTCATTTGAAATTTACAACAACCTTGGGAAGTAGGTGTTATTATCATCCCCATTTTACAAATGAGAAAACTGTGGCAGACTGAGTTTAAGTGGCTTGCCCAGGGTCACACAGCTAATAAGTGTTTGAGTTTTACATTTGTACTCAGGTCTTCCTGATTCCAGGAAGGCCCAGTGCTCTATCTACTGTGCTACCTAGACGCCTTATACATAGGTCTATGGATCTTGAGGATAGTAGCTGCCCTGGAGAAGCACACAATCTGACAGGCTTTGAATCCTAATTTTCTGATTCCAAATCCAGTGTTCATTCCTTGCATACTGTATATAAACACATCATTCCACTTCTGAGCCTGTTTCCTCATCCATGAAGTGGCCGTAATTCTCCCTGACCCTCTTACTTCCCAGGATTGCTGTGAGGTTAAAATTGTGATTACAGTGCTGGGACCATAAATGACTATGTAAATTTGTTTAATTGGTCATGTGATTTCATCAATGTCAAGATGTCCTTCTGAAGAAGCTCCCTTTGCCAATGCAGAGCCCTCTCTCTACCAGGGTATGTGGAGGTTAATTGACTTGTCCAGAGTCACACAGCTAGTAAATATCAGAGGCAGGATCTGAACCCAGGACTTTCTGGCTTCAGGTCAGCCCTCTATCCACTCCACTACCTCATTACTTGGGACTCTCTCATTAGGATAATGGTCAACATGGGCATTTATCTATAAAGACGTAGCCTTTTTGGTGCCCCAGGCCATTGCCAGCTTGCACCAGCCAGCTCTTCAAGGAGGGTGGTGGGGTGGGATGGTGGACGTGGGCAGTGCTGGATCTGGAGTCAAAAGGCTTGGCTTAGAGTCCTCTTTCTCCTGCTTACTAGCTGTGTGACTTAAGGCAAGTCAACCTCTCTGAGTCTCAGTTTCCTTTTCTGTAAAATCATACAGGACAGGCGAAGGCCTTACAGCTCCATGCCTTATAGGTGGGGGACGCTGAATGCTGAACCCAGACCTGGCGACCCCCAGGGTGTGGGAACGAGAGGCTATTGTGGGAGCAATAAATGAAGGAAGGAAGGAATTCCAGGAAAAAGTGCTGTCTACCCCTTGGCATGACAGGTTCACAAGCTCCTCTCAGCCTTTCTCAGCTACGTGAGGCAGAAGCCAGGGCTAAGGGCTGGGTTTGGGATTCCTTTCCCTCTCCCACGCCGTCTCCCAAACCTGTAACTCCAAACTCTGCCCCCTGCCAGGGGGCCCCGGGCCCCGGGCCAAGGCCACACCCACCAGTCCCTCTGCCTTTGCTGGTCAGGGCTATTCCTGTTTCGGTCGCCTTCCAGGCCTTGGCCGTTCTAGAAAACCTAACTGTAGCACAGAAATCTTGGGGCCGGCCTGTGCCATCAGGCAGGCCCTGTGCCCTTTGGAATGGGAGGCCTTGGGGGGAGGAGGGGAGGGAGCAGAGAACAGACAGACAGATGCCATTTGCTCAGTTGCTATGCAGCAGAGCCTCAGGGAGACAGGAGCCCACGTTCTTGGAACTCTGATTAGCTGCCCTTTGGCAGTGAGCAGAGTGTACTGGCATGCCTCTCACATGATGGTATGCTTAAAAACTGGAGGTGTAATGGAAAACCCAGAGCCTTAAACCCAGAGTCAAAAGCCTTGGGATGGAGGCCCCCATTTCGACCCAGACTTGCTAGCTGTGTGACCTTGGCTCCCTTCGCTTCTCCCCATTGGTAAAATGGGGCAAACCACGTCACGCCAACGCTCTCTCAGGGCTGTTGGGAGAAATGGATGCCCACTGTGTTCAGGACCTCACAGCTCTGGTAGCGTGGCTGTGCTTTGAGTCAGGCGGGGTCCCTGTCCCCCTTCTCCGCCTTGCCTCCGTAGTCAGGCCACATGAGTTAGTAACTAGTCCTCCGGTGATGCACCTTGGTGATGCACCAAGGAGGGCTGCCTCTTGGGTGACAGACATCAGGTCTCTGTTACTGGATCAAACTTGAAGGCTTTCTAGCTGGGAAGGCTTGGCCAAAGTTTGATCCACAGAGGCAGCTCCTTCAAGTAGGAAAGGTCATCTCCATGGCGCGATGAGAGAGCATGAGTGGAGGTCTTGTGAGGAAAGGGCTTCAATCATTCGCCCATGTGTTCATTTGACTAACATTTATTAAAAGCCTACTGAATACCAGGCACAGAGCTAATCACTGGGGATCCAGAGACAGAAACAAAACAGTTGATGTCCTCAGGGACCTTACAGTCTTTGAGGGAGAGCAACATATATGTAGATAAGTGAATACAAAATGTATACAAAAACACAAAGTAATTGGGGGGGGGGGATAACAGCAGGGGAGGTGGAGGCTGAGAAGCTCCTAATGTAGAGGGAATGCTTGAGCTGAGCCTACATGTAGGACTAGGCCCAAGGAGAGTCCCTGTAGGTAGGTGACTAGGTATGGCTCTCCACCTCTGTTCTAATGGTCTGTCACAAGGGCTAATCTACTACACTCCCCTTGACGGCCTAGATCTTAGCCCTATGGCGTTCGCCTTTAACTGCCTTGCATCTGTACAGTCTTTCACACGTCACTCTCACCAGAAGTAGTTGGATGCTGAGCTCCATCCCCTGGCCCCTTGACCTTTCCCAGGACGCATGGACAGGAGAAAAGGCCTTGGACAAGGTCATCTCCAGGACTAGTCAACTGGGAAAGTTATGACCCAGAGGACTGAACCTAGAATGAACCAAGAACCTTCATGCCCCTGCATGAAGGGATGCAGAAGCATCCCATCACTAGTACCCCACCAAAGTGAAGACTTCAGCCCCAGAAATGGCACCGGGGGGGGGGGGCCAAGAGCTGATCCCTGAATCCCCTTGAGTTGTTCTCTTAAAGATGTATGGGGAGACATAAATAGCAGAGGCCTCTTCTCAGTGAAAAGTGAGCTGGTGACACAAAGGGAAACAATTCCAATGAGGTGGAAAAGGGGGAGGGGTCTAACGAGACTCATGCGGATGCAAGGACATCTCGAAAACGATGGGGGGAGGGGGAATCGAGGGCCCATGAAGGTGCCAAAGCGTGGCACAGTCTGGTCAGAACCAGGCGGGTGCTGGGAGCCTTAAAACAGCCCCCTCCCAACTCTGTCCGCCCGGAGTGGGTGGGTGGCTGAGAGGGAGGAGGCAGGAGGAGGGAAGAGAAGGAGGGTCTTCCCTAGGTGTTCTCCTACAACTTTTTAAATAATCTGTCCTAGATTTTCCTAACACTCTAAATCAAACTCACTGGTTTATGGTTTGCAGATTCTTCTCTCTCTCTCCCCTCCCCCCTCCTCTCTCTCTCCTCCCTTCTTCTTCTTCTTTCTTTCTATTTCTTTTTGCCTCTCTCTTTTTCTCTCTTTCTCTGTCTCTCTGTCTCTGTCTGTCTCTGTCTCTGTCTCTGTCTATCTCTGTCTCTCTCTCTCTGACATTTGCCCTTCTCTAATACTGAGGCACCTCTCCTATTCTCCATAATCTCCATTTTCCATAATATCACTGACAGTGGTAAAACAAATTACTAATCTCCAATCAATCTACAAGCATTTATTAAGCACCTACTATATGCCAGGCATTATTCTAAGAACTGATGTAAAGATAAAAGTCTCTGACCTCAAGAAGTTTTCATTCTGGGGGGTGGGGGTGGGGGTGGGGGTGGGAGAACATAGGTCCACAGTCCACAAGACCAAACCAAGTAATTAACTAAATTAGTACTAGCATCTGGTAGTATCATATAGTGGAAAGAGTGCTTCAAATCCCTTCTCTACTATATGTTACCTGTTATTTCCTGTCTCTGGGACTCAGTTTATATATCTATAAAATAAAGGAATTGGACAAATAATCTTTGAGGTCCTTTCTAACTCAAAATCCTTTGGTGGTTTTGTTCAAGGTCTTCCAAGATGCAAAGTTGGAAGAATGACCTGCTGGGGACACGCACATTCCTGGCCTTCCTCTGTGGAACTGGCCATTTCTTTGCAATGTTTCCCCAGAGGAAGCAGGCCCTTCTTCTTACAGCCTCAGGGGAAAAGGCAGCTTCGTCGGTTTGCAGCAATCCCCAAGAAATACTCACAGGGATGGAGAGGGAGAGAGCTGGAGCAGATCTAAGGCTGGACACTGAGCCTCACCCCCTTGAAGCCTAGGGACCCATCCCAGCTGGAGGCAGCACTGGGCGGTACACAGCTGTCCCTCTGGGAAGGGAGGGGACCACCTGATCTGGCCTGAGCCATCACTGGCTGGTACCCGACCACACCACACCCTGCCCTACCCCAGGACCAGGCAGGAAAAGTAAATGGTAATTGGGGAAGCTTTGGACTTATTCAGAAGCAAAAGAGAACTCTCAGAGGGAGATGGAAGTTGGGGAGGGGAGCCCCATGGTGCCTATTAAAATCCCAGCAGTGAATAGGGAAAACCCAGCCCAGGGTGTGTGTACCTGAAGCTCCCCGGGTGTTCCTCTCTGATGCTCCCAGGGTGAGGCTATAAGCCCTACTGGTTCTGTGGGATCCCAGTCCTGGTGATGCCACTCCCTCAAGAGTAGACATGACTGGGTGACAGCTCTTAAGGTGGCCCTTTTAAAGATGGAAGACGAATTAACTTCCTACATTGTCTTTTTTCAATTAACAACTATTTATTTTCTCTGTCTTTCACCTCTCCCCCTACCCACATATAATGGAATAAAAAAAGGAAAGAAAAACAAAAATCTATTTATATGCATAGTCAAGCAAAAACAAACCCCAGCATTGGCCCGGTCCAAAATCTTGCCATCGGACTCAGGCTCAGCTTCTGTCTTTCAGTCGCCCCAGAGTCCCAGGCTGAAGGGAGAAGCCAGATCATTCAGCAGCTTCCAGGGCTAGAAGGTCAGGGTGAGTGAAGAAAGAACTTCCCTCCACCTGAGTGCTCCACCAGTATCGATCAATCTACCAATCAGCACCTATTTATTAGTTACCTACTATATGCTAGGCAGTGGGGATACAAAGAAAAAGAATGAAACAATCCCTAATCACAATGAGTGTTTTAATGTAATAATAACTCCCTACCCTAGGAGAGGGAAGGAACCGCTTTTGGAATTTTGTTCAATTGGGCAGAAACCAGTCCCCTCACTAATTCTTTGAATCTTTACAGATGGATGGAGAGACAAAGGAAAGAGGAGAGGAGAGAAAAGTAGAGGAGAGGAAGGAAGAACAGAGGAGGGGAGGGAAAGGGAAAGAAGAAGAGAGAGGAGGAGAGGACAGAGGGGAAGAGAGGAGAAGGGAAAGAGGAAGAGAAGGGAGAAGGGGAGGGGTGGAGAAAAGGGAGGGGAGAGGAGGGAAGGGGAGAAGAAAAGGGAGGAGATGAGAGAGAAGAGAGGAAGGGAGAGAAGAGAGGAGAGGAGAAGAGAGGAGAGGAGAGGAGAGGGGGGGAGAGGAGAAGGGAGGGGGGGAGAGGAGAAGTGAGGGGAGGAGAGAACTGAGTGGAGGAGAGACTGGGCTCCATAGTGGTTAGAACTGCCTAAAACTTTTCCTTTAAGATCTGAGGGAAATCTGTGATGTGGATAAAAGAGTACTGGATGCAGTGTCAGAGACCCTGGCTTTGAGTCTCATCTCTGCTTATCTCCAGCTGTGTGGCAGACCCATCACCTCTCTGGGCCTCGTATTCCACCTCTGTAAAATAGAAATGTTGGATTCGCTGGTCTCCTAGGTCTCTCGTGGCTTGGCCATTCTATGAACTGAAGGTGGAGGAGGTCGTCTTTAGTGTCTCCTTGCACTAATCTATGTTACCTACCCCTCTCAGAGCAATCTTTCTTCCTCAAAAATATTCATCGATTCTTCATTGCTGCCCATGAACAAGTCCAAAGTCCCTGGCCTGGCACGACAGCCCACCTGTAGCCTGCTGCTCCCCTCTCCATCCCATCTCGCATTGCTCCCCTCCACTCTCTGCCCCCTGTGTGCTCCCTGACTCCCCATCCGTGCCCTTTTTTCTCATCTCATGCTGTTCCCTATGTCTGGAATGCCGTCTCTCTCCCCTTCACCTGTTGGGCCCCCACTCCTCCTTTAAAGCCCAAGTCAAGTGTCGCTTGCTTCTTCAAGCCTTCCCTGTTCCTACCGGCTGGTGACCAGGAACTTCACGATGAATTGTATTCTGCCCTTAATCAGGACAGCACAGCCTGGGGATCGACATTTGTGTCTCTTGAACTTGGTGTCAGGAGATAGAATCCCCCTCCCGCTAGCTGTGTGACGGTGAGCAGGTCAGGGAATCTTTCTGAGCCCCCTCAAAATTACCTCCGATTTATCTTGTGTCTCTTGTTTGTAACTAAGTACAGTTACCTCCACTGACAGAGTGGAGGCCCCGTGAAGGCCAGGGATGTTTCACCGTCTTCTTTGTACACTGTGCCTGGTATGCAGCAGGGGCCCAGCAGATTCTTGTCAATTGACCGAGCCCAATTTTCCTTATTTTAAAAATGGGGATGACAATAATTGCAATAATTTTCCTCTCCTCTCCTCTCCTCCTCTCTCCTCTCTGTCTCTCCTCTCCTCTCCTCTTCCCTTCCTTTTCCTCATCTCCCTTCTCCTCTTCTCCCTTCTCCCCTCCTCTTTCTCTTGTCCTTCCATCCAGGCCTTAAAAGGCTGTTGGGAGGCTTAAATGAGTTAATGTGGATCAAGTACTTCGTATGCATCAAGGCACTATCTGTCAGCTGCTACGGCTACTAGACCCTAAGCTTCAGAAGGGCAGGAGGACTCCACAAAGGCGAGACAACAAGCATTCATGAAGTACTTACTATGTGCACCAGGCACTGTGCTAAGCACAGTGAAACAAGTGAAAAGAGAGACAGTCTCTGCCCTCAAGGAACTTCCATTCTAATGAAGGAAGACACAAAAAAAGAACTGGCAAGGGTTGGAGTGGCCCAAGGGCACCTGTTGGAGGGATGGTGTTGGAGTCTAGAAAATTGGAAGTGTAGTCCAGAGGGAACAATGGGCTGGCCTAGGCTCCTTCTCGAAATGGAGGCCCCATGAGGAATCCACCAATGGGGAGGACAAACATTTCTAAAGCTCCTACTATGTTCATGGTGCTGTGCTGGCCCTGGAGATACAGACAAAAAGAAATATGGTTCCTGCCGTCAGGGAGCTCACATTCTACTAGGACATAAGTAAATACAAGCTTGTTTGAGGAGCATGGAACAGTAAGAAGGCAGGGAGCTGGGGAAAAGCTTCCTGCAGGAAGTGGCCTTTGAGCTGAACATTGACAGGAAGATCTTTCTCTCAACATTTTATCTCCCTGGAGCCTATCACTGGGCTCTGAGCAGGATAGGCACTCAACCAACACTTACTACATTTGTTGAATGAATGAATGCATGAATCCTAAGACAGATTCTATTCCCCATAGGGGTCAATACCCAGAATCCATTCTGTACAGGCAGCTAGGTGGTACAATAGATTGAGCACTGGGTCTGAAAGTCAGGGAGACTGGAGTTCAAAGTCAGTCTCAGATTACTCACTAGTTGTGTGACTCTGGACAAGTCACTTAACTTCTGTTTGCCTTAGTTTCCCCTTTGTAAAACGGGCATAATAAAAGCACCTACCTCCCAAGGTTGTTGTGAGGATCAAACAAGATAGTAAATGGAAAGCATGGTGCCTGGCATGTAGTTAGTGCTATATAAATGTTAATTATTACTAGTCCTCTTTGAATCAAAGTGGGAGAGTCACCCCCACTTCCCATCTTAGAAGGGAGGAAATACTCAAGGTCACAGAACTGAAATCAGAACCCAGTCAGATACACCTTGAACTCAAGCCCAGGTCTCCAGATGCCCTAAGCAGATTGGACACCCTCCCACCTCCCCCATCACAGGTAGCTGAATTGCAGCTGAAGCCTTTCTGGGTTTCATCTTCTCCATTAAACTGAGGGCTTCTTGAGGGTAGCAACTGTCCTACTTTTCTGTGTGTATCCCCAGCACTTAGCACATCGCTTGACACATAGTACTTAAACGATCTTTTCATTCATTCATTTATTCATTCATTTAGAAGGCACAGGTGGCCTTCAATGGTCAGGAGAACTGGAAATAAGTCATCAAGATGAGAAAGGTTCCTATCAGGCTTGGGTAAGGGAGAGAGACATGGTCAGCACTAAGCAGATAGACTAATAGTTGTAACAATAGGGGACTCATCCTAGGGTCCAGGATGTTTGATAATGAAACTCAGCATAGATTAGGGGGAAGGGTAGAGAGAGAGAAAACAAGGCAAGAGTGGCTTCACCTGCAGGAGGCAACCAGCATTGAAAGGGGTTAAGTCAGCTGTGTCCTTGGGGCAGTCTCATTGGTTCTGTCAGCAGCCCCAGCCCCATTGCCATCTAAGGCCATCTGCTTTAGGGTTTTATGGGGCAGCTGCCTGAGCAGCTCCAAGAGGGGAGGGGAGGGGGTGGGCATTGGGGGGACTAGGGGCAGGGACCTCTGTACAACCGAGATAGGACAGGGTCACCGACAACATCAGAGGGGAGTTGAGCAGGATGATGTCAGTCTGGCACTATCCTCCTAGCAGGAGCCAAGGGATTTGGGCCCACTGAGAGAATGCAGGGGGCCCTCCCATCACTCATGGCTCTTATTTCTTCCCTAAGACCATTAATGTCTAGTCGCCCAAATGGGATCTGGATGTTCAGGCTCAGCTTTAATGTGAGAGAGTAATAATTATTATGATAACTCACATGTATATAATACTGATGTCTGTGTGAATATACAAACATATGTGTGTATGTATGTATGTATGTATGTATATGAGAAAAGGAGGAGAAAAACAGAGGGAAGGGAAGAGAAAGGGATAGAGAGGCAGAGAAAGATAGAGAGAGGCAGAGAAAGATGGAGAGACACACACACACACGGGGGAAAGGTGAAAGAGAGAAAAGAAAGGAGGGCAAGACAGAGAGGGACAGGAGGGGAGAAGGAAAGAGAGAGAGAGAGAGAGAGAGAGAGAGAGAGAGAATTTAACATGTTTTAAGCCCTTTCCTAAAAAGAACCCTGACAAGATTAGGAATTTCATTTTAACAAGTCACTTAACTACGCCTATTTCTCTTTTGCTTACATAGGAAGATATTCCCTTTATCCCTTAAATGCTTAATGTGTGGCCCACATGAAGGAGAGCCAGGTAGAAGCCTCTTGAGATTTTTATCAAAAAAGTATTTTTAATGCATGCCATCTTGGGGTGGGGGGAAGGGCGAGATAGGGTGAAAATTTGGAACTCAAAATCTTGTGGAAGTAAATGTTGAAAACTAAAAATAAATAAATTTATTAATAAAAAATAAAAAATGAATGCTTAAAAATTAATAAAAATAACTAAAAAGAAAAAAGAAAAAGAAATAAATAAAAATTAAAAAAGAATGACTAATTAATAGAAAAAATATTTTTATCCAATTACTCAGGAAACCAACAGGGTTTGACCACCTGAAATTTATGAAACTAAATTCCTGCTCCTCCTACTTATATCCCCACTGCCTAGCACAGTGGTCTGGCCCTTCTTTTTCATTCATTCATTCTTTTTTTTTTTAATTAATTAATTTATTTTTAGTTTTCAACATTTACTTCCATAAGCGTTTGAGTTTTAAATTTTCTCCCCTTCCTCCTCTCCCTCCTTCCCAAGACAGTGTGAAATCTGATATAGGCTCTACATATACATTCTTATTAAATTTATTTTCACATTAGTCATGTTGTAAAGAAGAATTAAAACCAAAAGGAGGAATCATGAGAAAGAAGAAACAAAACAAAAAGAGAGAGAGAGAGAAAAAACAGTATGCTTCAATCTGCATTCAGACTCCATAGTTCTTTCTCTGGATGTGGATTGCGTTTTCCATCATGAGTCTTTTGGAGTTGTCTTAGATCCTTGCATTGCTGAGAAGAGCTAAGTCTATCAAAGTTAGTCATTGCAGAAATGTGGCTGTTACTGTGTACAATGTTCTCCTGGTTCTGCTCACTTCACTCAGCATCAGTTCATATAAATCTTTCCAGGTTTTTCTGAAGGCATCCTGCTCATCATTGCTTATATTATCTTCCTTTTTATCCAAATCATGTACCCATTTTGACTTTATCTTGGTATTCAGTGTAAGATGTTGGTCTATGCCTAGTTTCTGCCATACTATTTTCCAGTTTTCACAGCAGTTTTTGTTAAATAGTGAGTTCTTATCCCAGAAGCTGGAGTCTTTGATTTATCAACACTATAGACATTGACTATTATGTCTATTATGACTATTATGTCTAGCTAACCTATTCCACTGATCCACCACTCTATTTCCTAGCCAATACCAGGTAGTTTTGATGATTGCTGCTTTATAATACAATTTAAGATCTGGTATGGCTAAGCCACCTTCCGTTGCATTTCTTTTCATTAATTCCCTTGGTATTCTGGACCTTTTGTTCTTCCAGATAAATTTTGTTAATATTTTTTCTAGCTCTATAAAATAATTTTGGTAGTTTGATTGGTATGGTACTAAATAAGTAAATTAATTTAGGTAGAATTGTAATTTTGATTATATTAGCTCAGTCTACCTATGAACAATTAATATTTTTCCAATTATTTAGATCTAACTTTATTTGTGTGAAGTGTTTTGTAATTGTGTTCATATAGTTCCTGGGTTTGTTTTAGCAGGTAGACTCCTAAATATTTTATAATGTCTACAGTAACTTTAAATGGAATTTCTCTTTCTATTTCTTGCTGTTGGGATTTGTCAGTAATATAAAGAAATGCCCATGATTTATGTGGGTTCATTCATTCATTCTTTCAGTCATTCAATTCTCTTTCATCCTATTCTCTTCCATGATTTAGTAGAAAGAGTATTGGCCATGAAATGAGATGACCAGGGACCCTGCCTTTATGCTTATTCTATCTCTGCAACCTTGAGAAAGTCACTTAACCTCCATGGGCCTCAGTTTCCCTATCTAGAAAAGGAGTGGATGAGACCAGGAAGCCCTTAAGGCCCCTTCCAGCTCTAGGTTTAAAATCCTATGAATTATTAAATAAAAGTCAAGGGCCACCATCTGGGATCTAAACCTGGAGTCACCACTGAGATATGCCATGAATGGATATACTTCCCTGGTCTAGGGATTGGTTCCTTGAATTGAATGCCAGGATTCTCATCATCTTAATCTATATCGGTTCATGGCTGGCTGTAGGCCTAAAAATGCATACTTTTTTTAAGCAATGAAATTAGACTGTATTTTTGGACAGCTCTTGTGTTACTTCTTAAAATTCGTACTTTTGAAGAGCCAGCAGACTGTACTTTATGATTGTGAAAATTCGTGCATCCCCCAGAAATACGGCTTTCTGTTCATGTGGCCCATTACTGAAAAAACTCAGATGGCTTTGACTTAGATATTAGGAAATGAATTCTGCATGGCATTCAAGGCCTCATTCCCCCTCTCTGACTTCTGTCCTTCCCTTTACACACATTATATTTATTCCTGTCTGTATTTCTTTGTTCCCCCTACTCCCCCAGCTTTCAATGCTCTCTTAAAAAAAAAAAACTCTTATTCTGAATATAACAAACATCATCATTTTCACATACAAAGAATAAAAAAAGAGAATTATATGTGAAACCACAAATTTCCATTATCTACAGCCTAGCTTTTTTTAAAATTCTATAAGAAATTTAGCACATTCATTCCAAAGCTTCCTGCTTGTCTGTATTTCCTGCTGAACCTCCTTCTGTTCTGTTCTGTGCCTTTTAAGAAATGCTTCACTGATTCTTTACTTTCTGTTATGCTCTTTTTTGGCATTCCTATTGCTGGCCCCACCCTCCCAGTTGTCCTCCACTAGAAAAATCTATCCTTGTAACCAACAAGCAAAATCAAGCAGAAACAAAAAGTCTGTCTCATTCTGCACCTCTAGTCTCTCACTTCTGAGTTGCGAGGTGGGCAGTATACTTCACTATCCGTCTGCTGCTGTTATGTTTGGTCATTACTTTAATCAGAGTTCTTAAGTTTTCAGTGTTGTTTTTCTTTACAACATTATAGTCACTGTATAAATGGTTCTCCTGGTTCTGCTCACTTCCCTCTGCATCAGTTTATATGTTATTCCGAATCTTTTCTGAATCCGTCCTTTTCATCTATTTCTCACAGTGAAATACAATTCCATTATATTCATATAACATGATTTATTCAACCATTCTCCAATTGATGGACACCCTCTAATTTCCTCGAACTAGTGTCCAGTTCTTTGCTATAACAAAAAGCACCGCTATAAATAAATTGCATGCTGTCTTGAGGAGGAGGGAGGAGAGGGAGGGGGAGAAAATTTAGAACTCAAAATCTTGTGGAAGTGAATGTTGAAAACTAAAAATAAATAAATGAATGAATAAATAGTTTTTAAAAGAATTTTATCAGAGAAACCTGACAGAAAGCATTTTTAAACCAGTTAACTCTTTCTCTTCTAATTTTAGCTACGTCGATTTTGTTTCTGCAAAAGCTTTTCAATTTTATATAATTAAAATTGTTTGTCTTCTATGAACTTCTCGATCTTTTGTTTGGTCAGGAACATAGTTGTGAAAGCTATCTCCTTCCCTCTCCTCTTATTTGCTTATGGTATTACTATTTATATCTAGGTCATGTATCTATTGGGAACTTGTTGTGGTATATGGTATGAGATTTTAGTCTAAATCTAATTTCCGCCAGACTGCTTATGAGCTTTCACAGTAGTTTTTAATGGATGAAGCAATTGAAGGAGAAATCAAACAATCAATATTTTTAAGGTATCTATTATGTGCCAGACACTGGGAGATATAAATACAGGATTTTAAAAGACTTTGAGCTGAAGGAGCTTACATTTTACTGGGGGGAGGATACAATATATACGCGTACATTTATATACAAAATAGTTGTACAAGTAATAATAATTGGTGGCATGGATGGAACTAACAGCCAAGGTTAGGAGAATGAGGAAAGGTTTCATTTAGAAGATGGCTTCTGAACTGAGCTTAGAAGGAAACCAGGGATTCTAAGGTGAGGAGGGAGGGCATTCCAGACATAGGGGACTGCCAGTCCAAGGCTCAGAGATGGAGTGTTGTGGGTGAGGAATAAGATCACTTTGTCTGCAGAGTATAGAGTGCATGGAGATAGGTAATGTATAATCAACCTGGAAAGGTAGATTGGGACCAGGTTGGGAAAGATGTTACATGTCAAGCAGAGAAATTTATATCTGATCCTAGAAGCAATAGGGAGTTATTGGCAAGTATTGAGTAGGGAAGTGGCATGGTCGGACCTGCACTTCAGGAAAGTATTGGTAAATGTGTGGAGGTTATATTGGAGTAGGGAGAAATTTGGAGCAGAGAGGCCAGTTAGAAGGCCATTGCAATAGTCCAGGTGAGAGGTAGTGAGAATCTGAACTGAGGTAGCAGTTGAGAAGGAGGTAGATTTGAGAAGTGTCAAAGATGTAGAAACAACAAAGTTTGACAGTTGATTAGGGCAAGGATGGTGGGGCCCTCAACAGACATAGGGAAACTCAGCAGAGAAATAGGTTAAGAGGGTTAGCTGATGAGTTATATTTTAGATATGTTTGAGATGCCTATGGGATATCCAGTTTGAAATGTGACAAGATGCTCAGGAGAGAGTCTGGGGTTGGGTATGTAGATCTAGGAAGCAAATGTTAATGTGTTTGATCCTGGGTACAGAGGAGATCACAATTAGATAATATCTGGGACTTCTTGTGTATCTTGAACAGTTGCAGAAAATCCTTGGTGCTGGCACTATCCTTTCAAGAATGCAACTCGTCTATATCTGGAGGGCAGATGCCAGAGAAGATAGTCAACTATGGGCACTCTATTCCTATTGATAAATGAAAGACTACCCAAGGGGAGAAGACTTGGATGTGGAGGGATTGGAAATAATGCCTTAAGAGAAGGTTGAAGGAATTGGTTATGAATCTGGTCTGAAGAAGAGAAGGCTAGGGGAGAGTTCATGGAAACATTTGCTGTTTAGGCCTAGAGGCCAGAGCAAAGAACAGTGGGTGGAAACTGCCAGCATTGACTTGACACGAGGAAAAACCCACAAGAATGAGAACCACCCCAAAGTGGAGTAGGCTTCCTCCAGGGGGTGGGGCTCCTTCACTGGATCCGTTCAAGCAAAGGATGAGTTTGGGGATATCTTGTGGGTGTTCTCGGTGGTTCCCTTCCTATCTGAGACTGGCAGCTTTGTAGACACTCATCCCTTATCTTGGTTTCCTTAGCAATGCCTCCCCCAAAAGGAGAAAAAGCATTGGCTGTAGGGTCAGAGGAGCTGGGTCCAAATCTTACCTCTGATGCCTGTTATGATCTGGGTCACCTTGCTTGACTGACTAAAGTGTCCTCAGCCTCAGTTTCTTTATCCATAAATTGAGAGGCTGGGGTTAGATGGCCTTTGAGGTCCCAAATCCTATGAATTCTGGGGCCACTGCCAGCAGGTGTGATCAGACCCCTCCAGCCAAAACACAGGAATTTTTCTGGTTTGGGGACATCTAGGTGTCACCTCTTTTATTCTTTCTGTACCAGAAAATGTGGGACAGTAGAAAACCCTTAATACCACACACGTAGGGAAAGGGAATAAAATGAGCTTGGATTTTATCCTGGGTGTCAGGTGTCTGTGGTCCTAAGAACCAGAGAAGTCCCAAAGGGTGTACAAAGGTAGCTAGTTCCTCTATCCCATCATCCTGTGGGGCCCGAGTCCATCTGTCGACCATCATTTATTAAGCACCTACTGTGTTCCAGGTGCCATGCTAAGCATTGGGTATAGGAAGAAAGTAAAATTAGTCCCTGCCCTTGGTCGAATGGGGGAGACAGCATGAGTACAACTCGTTCAAATGAGATAACGATGGGATGATTTAGTGATCTCAGAGGGAAGGCAGAGTTTCGCTCTTTCTTCCCATTCCCAACTTGCCCATCAGTGCAATCAGGTGAAGAAGACTTTCTTCTCACTAGAATCGACTCAGCTGTGCTCAGACCCGCTGTCAGAACCCCAGCGTGTGTCCACGGGCTCAAGGGCAGGAACCGAAACAGGGCCAAGAGGGGGAAAGAGAAAAACAGGGGGCCAAGAGTGAGGGTAGGGCTGAAGACTCAGACAGGTAGGTGGTTTTTTTTCTTTTAAGTTTTATTGATGCTATTGGTTCTCTACACTAGTTATCTCCTGATATCCCCTCCCCACCCCCACATTTAATCCTCCCTTGTAACAATAATAACACATATACAGAGTTAAGCAAAACCAATTGACAAAAAATGACCATATCCAACACTGTAGGATCCTGCTCCTGTGGTTCCTGATGGGACAAATGGACTCTACTCTCCTAAGCCGAGGTTGATGATTACAATTACTCTGACCTTGGCTGTCTTCCTGTTCTTTCTCTATCTCCATCCAGAGAGGCTCAGTGACTAATGAGCTGGCCTGGGGAGCTCTGGGCAGGAAGCCCTAGAAACCGATGCCTGCAGGCTGCATATTGACTTTGAAAACCTTTTATTAACATTATCTATGTTCCATTGCATTTTTATTTATTTAGGGTTTTTTTTTTCAGGTTATCCAGTTTTATTTTAATTTTGTTCTGGCTTCACTCAGGAGTTTTGCAGGCTGCCAGCCACGTATAAGGCACCTCTGCTCTCGGGCAGCAACTCTAGTCACAGAGATGGTGAACAGACTTGGTAGAGGGAATTTCCTCACCCGGAAGTTCTCTATGCCAATGAAATCCCAACTGTCCATGCAACACCATCCCACTGGCAAAACAGAACAATGGCGAGGGCTTCCATTTCACCCGTGGGGACTTTTTTTTCATGAAACACGCATTAGAATCAGAGAAACCTCGGATAAATTTAAAGAGATTATAATGGAAGCCAACCGCAAGCACATAGGGTTGGTGCATCCTTGTTACACATCAAAAAATGGAGATTAACCCTGTCAACTGTGAGACCTATTTAGTCATGGAGGGAAAATGGAGAGAAAACAAGATTATAATATTTCAAATAATCTTGGCGTGACTCAAACATCCCAGGCCAAATCCCTATGCTTTTATCGCTGAGTGGTCACCGCTTTTTTTTAACGGCTTATTTTCAAAAGGATACAAAACAACAGTAAACTACCAATGAGTAGTAACATAAAGAAACTGCACTTGGGAGCAGCTGGTCAAATCATGTCCCAGTTTTTCTGTCGTCCTGGAAATACTGGGGGGGGGGTGCTGAATATTGCTTGGGAGAGCAGGGCTTGAGTGTCATGTTCTAGAGAGGAAAGGAGGGGGCCTTATCCCCGCTGGTAGAGGGCTGCAGAATCACAATAGGGCACCAGACACTTGGCAACAACATCTAACGTGTTTTGATTTCCATTTTTGTGATGTAAGTGTGAAGAAGTAGACACATAACCAAAAGCACAGAGTGGCGAGTGACCTCTGGGCAGGGTGCAGAATTGTATTTATATTTGAAGATCCAGGTTGGGGAGCAGGGTCCCTGTCTGTGAAAATAAACAGCACAGATTTGTCAGGAAGGAAGATCCATAGGAGGCCTGGCCTCTTGCCCTAAAGGGAAGGACCAGGGTCTTCAGAAGCAGATCATCAGGGATTCTGGGACCTCTGCGGGTGAAAGGTAAGGTTAGAAAGTCTGGTCTCCTTTATCCACCTTTGAGGCCAAGCCAGCCTTAGTTGCCTGACTTTGGGTAAGTCAAGTAACCTCTCCTGACCTCACTTTCCTTATCTGAGAAATAGGGATAATAATACATGCTATGCCTACCTGGCAAGGTTATCAGGCTCCAGTGAGTTAGTGTTTGTAAGGAATCTGTAAATTTTAAAAGTGAAGGCTATTATTTAAAAGATAAAGTCATCAATGTGCATTGGCTGCCAAAAACCTGATGGGACCCTGGATTGCATCAGCAAACATATAATGTCTACAGCTTCCAACAGTTCTTAATCCAGGGTCTATGAACTTTGTTTCAAAAAATATATATCTTGATAACCATATTTCAGTATAATTGGCTTCCTTTGTAATTCCACATAGCTTATTTTGTGCATTCGAAAACTATAATCTGAGAACGGATCTATAGGCCTTACCACATTGCCACTGGCGTCCATGACACAGAGGAGGTTTAGAACCCTTGGGAAAAGGAGGCAGTGGTCCCTTTCTCCTCTACCTTCATCAGACCACATCTGTTCACACATCTGGTGTTCAGTTCTGAGCACCACATTTTAGGAAGGACATTGACAAACTAGAGTGTGTCCTGAGGAGGGTGGCCAGGATTCTAAGGGGACTAGAAACCAAGCCAGGAGAAGATCAGTTGAAAAAGCCAGGCCTCTTTAGCCTGAAGACCTCCAGGGAGCATGATGGCTGAGAGGAGCCGTCATGGAAAAGGAGATTAGACCTGTTTTTCTTGGCCTCAGAGGGCAGAACAGGGACCACTGGGGATAAGCTATAGAGAGGCTGATTTTGGCTCAATGTAAGGGAAACCTTGCTAACCATTGGCGCTATCCAAGGGAGAACGGGTGGCCTTGTAAGGCTGTCAGTGAGAGACTTCTTACTGGAAGGCTCCAAGCAGAAGCTAGATGAGAACTTGTCAGACACGCTGAACAGTAGGGGTGAGGGAGGGGGGGAAATTCATTCATGCCCCAAGTAGGGGCAAGACCACCACAGGCACACAGGTCAGATGGATGACCCTTCAACACTAGAGGTCTTTGCTTTTCTGAATACCCTATACCTCTATACTCCTCCTTCTTTAGCCAGAATCAGATAGAAGAAACTGACAGGCAAAAGACTGGCATGTTTTTCTTGAAAGGGATCACAGAACCACAGACTTAGAGCTGGAAGGGTCCTTAGAGGAGATCTATTCCAACACCCTTATTTTACAAATGAGAAACTGAGGCCCAGAGTGGTTAAGGGACTTAGCCAGCTAGGTGGGACAAAGGATAGAGCACTGGACCCAGAATCAGGAAGGTTGGAAGGAGGTCTAGAGTCTGAAACTGTCCTCAGATATTTACCAATTGTAAACAATATTTACCAACCAACTGTGCAACCCTGGGCAAGTAACCTCTGTTTCCCTTAGTTTCTTTATCTCTAAAATGGGGATAATAATGGCACTTATGAACAAGCTGATTATGAACTTCAAATGAGTTAACATGTGAAGTGCTTGGCAAACTTTCATGTTAACAGTTAGCTGTTATTATTGTTGCCCAAACTCACATGAACAGTAAGGAGCAGAGTCAGGATTAGAACGTGTGTCCTCCGGATCTCAGATCACTGAGCCTTGGCACACGGACAATCAGAGGGGATGGGGAGGGGTCTACCTCTAAAGGAGGGCGCCTGGCGTCAGAAGATCTGTATACAAGATGTTTCAAGTAGCCCAGAATATTTTCTTCTCTAGCTCTGATCCATGTTCCAATCTCTCACTGGGCAGATGAAGGTTGACAGCTGTGGTTCTTTTTATAGGGGCCAAGTATTTTTTGTGACATGCTGAACACCAGGAGAGTGAGATTCACACATGCAGGCGCCCAATCACCCTACAGTCTTATACAGTAAGGACATTGGCAAAGACCCTCCCCCCCCAAGTCCAACACACACTCTTAGATCTGGTCACCTCGTGTGTGCCATGCCTGCACTCAGACAGACATGGGCAATGAGCGTTCAGAGTCACACACTTCTTTAAAGGGTATGCTCGAAAAATAGATATACCATTTACACTTCTTTCTCTGTGTGCCCAGGCCCTCTGGCAAAGTAGGGATTTTAGGCATTATTAACCCCATTTTGCAGTTGAGGAAAATGAGGCTCAGTGGGGTCAAGTGACTTGCTCAGGGGCACGTAGCTAGCAAGCATCAGTCCTGACTTGTGCTTTGAAATCATGGCTTCCCTCCTAGTTTTATTGTTTTGTCTTTATAACACAATAAGATACATGCACAACCTAACACCAATTATAAATCCACTTACATTTACGTACAGATAAACCTATGCAAAAACACAAAAACATAACCTGTGTACTCTCTATCTGTACCAGGTAGAAAATTGGCTTGATGGAGACCCAGAGCCCCACTAAGCAGCTGGGCTCCCTTAAGGCACAAGGCAGAATAACAACAAAGAAAAATAACTGGAGAACTGGGAGAGCCAGCAGGGCTGGCCCTTCCCACTTGGCCAGGCTGACCTCTGGGGTGTGATAGGGGGAACTGAGAAGGTCTCCCTGCTCAAAACAGCCCCCCTGCCTGCCTGCCACCTGTTGCAGGGCTGGAAATCCCACCCTTTGAGTCCCTCCTTGGTGAGGTAGGGCTTTGTCTCCAGCTCCAGCTTTCCTCTTTCCCACTCTTACCCCCATTAAAATGTAAGTAGGTTGGCCTGTAAAAATTATTCCATTTAGCCAAAGTTGTTTTTTGTTTTTAAACACAGATACTGGGGAAGTTTGGTGGAAAACTTCCCTTGGGGGCGGGGGGAAGGTGTTAGGAGAGGCAGGGAGTCCTTCATGTCCAGGGACTGGGAGGGGAGTGAATAAAACCGGGCAATAGGAGGATGCTAGACCCCTGAAAAGGAGGAGATCCGGGTGAACCAGGACATTAGGAAGCTACTGCTACTCTGGAGAGGAGGGTCCAGAAAGGAAAGAAACAAAAACCCACTTGGGTGACTTGTAAGGAAAGGGATACCTGTTTTTAATTTGTGGTAACCTGTAGAAGGCAAAATTATTCTGTATATGAAGTGACCTGGAAAGTTATGTGGAATTGTTCATTCCCATTTTAGGGCAGAAGGAATGATATTTACTAAACTAAGCAATTAGCTACCAGTAGTAAGGCAGAACACTCACCAACCACCATTCAATCAGTAGTCTTCCAGATTACTGGATAGTGAGCCTAGGAGAGTGACTGGCCCTATGGGCTCCATCCAGGGAGTAGAGATAGGTGAATCCCCGAACTGGGGAAGGGGTAGAGGGGAGTACCATGTTCATATGGCTTCAGGAAGGCACCAGGTATTGTGGCTTGGGGTTTCTGGTCTGATAAGGATAGTGAGCCCCACCGGGCTTGGGTAACTATAGGTAAGGATTAAGTTAGCAAGTATAGGTGCCACTCTGTCTGGACCAGGGTAGTTCCCTTTCATACACCTCTCTGATGACCTGAGCCTGGTATTATATTTCTGAATTTGTTTATTCTTTTTTTCCTAGTACATAAGCCCAAGAGAATGTACTCCTGTGGTCCAGAGGGGCTGAAGGCAGGTGATAGAACGGGAAAAGGGAGAATGACTGTTCATGGCAAAACGTGGCTGGGGCAGAGAAAGGGGAGTGGGTAATTGGGGCATGGTACAGTGGATCTCTGAACCCCCAAAGCTGGGCTGGCTCAGGAGCTATGGGTTGGGGTTTAATGATTAGAACAATTCCCAAAACAGTAAAATGGTAAAAGCCTTGGGTCAGAAAGCAAAAGTCTCCTAGACTAGTTCCATGAAGAGAAGCAAGGGCCCTGAGATATCAGATTGTTTAAGTGGGGCACAGTATTAAGCATACTGGCTCTGGAGTCCAAAGGTCCTGGGTTCTAATCCTGTCTCTGATGCTTATCACCTATGTGGCCTTGAGTTGTCACATAATCTCTCTGGATCTCAGTTTCCTTACCCTTAAGATGAGGGGGATTGACCCTTCTACTTGGAGAGCAGGGCCTCTTTTCACCAGTCCTATACCCCTAGTTCAGGTTGGTGAAGTCTATGGATCCCTTACCAGAGTCCGGTTTTGAAATGCATCAACTAAAATACATAGGATCACAAAAGAAACCACTTCTATTGAAATAGTGTATCAAAATATTCTTTAAAAGCTCGGGCTTTGGGTTAAGAACCCCTACTGTTCTGTGATACAGGCTGAAGGCCCAGGCTTCGATCCTTTAGACAATTTCCCCTTGTGCTCTGGGCTCATGGGGGTGAGGGGAAAAGCTTAGGTCTTTAAATATTTCCTCCAGACTCCCCAGAGTCACAGAGCCTCCTGAGAGCTTCTTAATCCAAGCCTTTAATGGTCCCAAGGCCTTCAGCAGCAATGTTGGGAGCTGGCCAGCTGGCCAGCTGGGACCTTTTCCATAATCTCAGCCCTTTCCTGGGGCCACAGAGCTGAGGTTACTATTTACTGAAGGTTCACCTACCTCGGTCTTTACTCCTATTGAGTTTGTGACTAGGAGCATGAGTCCTGAAGCCTGCTTGGCATTCCTTACTAAACTCGGGACTGGGTGTTCCAATTCCTCTGCTCTGTGTTACAGGAACACTTTTGTGGTTGTCCTATGCAAATTTATGCAAATTAAAAGTCATATTTCTCTGAACCCATAGCCTCATGGGCACTCCTAAATCAGAAGTGGATATAGAAAGTTCATTGGCCTGCCCCTATACTGATATGTGAGAGCAAGATGGGGCTTGAAGAGGCAGACAAGTCTGCTGTCAGATAAATAATCATTTCCCCCACATCCCTGGTGGCCCCCCTCCTGCTTCCCGGTGAACCTCCTTGGCATGAAACCTCTCTTCCAGCCCTGGGTTTAGCCTTACCCTTGGCACCTAGATGTTCTTGAGAAGTCTGGCTCCTGGTTTGACCTACTTCTGGTTGGCATTTTTGTTTGGATCTCAATATTGAAGCCCTCTTTCCCTTAACATGGAGGGGATTCCTTAAGACCCATGGTTCCTGGTGCCATTTATATAAAACAAAAGGTAGGGGAACCCCCTGAACTCAGATGGTGGTAAAGTCTTCTCCCACAGAGAAGATATACAATTAGGCAAGGAGGGGTCTACTCCCAGCTCAGTCTGGCCAGGAGACCATGAGGTATCCTGGTTAGGGTATTATTCATCTTATCCCCAAGAGATAGAGTAAGCTACCCCTCTGCAGCTTGATCTAGAGTAGGCCAGGCAGGTGCAGATAGCTTCAAGACTGGAGTTTCCTGTCCCTGGACTGTAAGGTCAACCTCGGGGCTGACAGAGTTTGGGCAGACTGAGCAGCATCTCAGGCTTCAGAGTTTGGGCCCCCACACTCACCTCCAGGAGAGATAAGTCATCCATCTCTTCCAGTGTCTAAAGGCAAAAAAAAAAGCAAGAGTCAAAAGCCCTAGCAGTTGATATGCTTCCAGAATCACTATAGGGGTATTGCCGAGGAAGATGACAAGATCAGCTGGAGCCATGGGACATGGTCGTACAGTGAGCTCAGGGCCCATTGCCTGGAAACTCCCAATTCAACATCATGAAATGCACTGATTCCTAAGCCTATACTTCCTTGACAGTGACTGGCACATAGTAAGCATTTAATAAATACTGATTGACTGAAGATTCACTGACTGACCTACTAGGGTCAAAAGACCTGAGCATATATATGTTCTAGTTCTGTCACTAACTATCTGTGTGACTTTGGGTAAGTTGTTTAACTTCCCTAGGACTCATTTTCCTCATCTGTAAAATTAGAAATGTAATCACAGTAAGGCATTCCCTATCAATTTCAGGGAATCATAAAGATCAGGTGAGATATTATATGAGAATTACTTGGAAAACCCTAACATTTGGTACAAATGTCAGCTAGTTTTATTGTACTATTATTATTAATTATGGGCGTGATTGGGGATCAGCACTTACACCCAAGGAGGACCTGAGCATCTATCCTTTCCTAGGCCTCCTACTTTAGCCAAAAGACACCTTGAGTGCTGGAGATGTTGACTCCTCAGACAGTGGCCCCTGTGTAGGGTACCAGCTGAAGACAACTTTGACCTTCCTCTCCTCCCCAAGTAGTGCTCCCTTCTCTCATCTTCCTTTCCTCTCCTTCCGCTGGCCCACTCAACTTCCCCTGCCTCCATGTCTGTCTGGGGCCAAGGCCTGAGGCCTTGAGAGGTAGCTGGTCCCTGGAATTAGGGAGGTCAGTGGGCTCAGCCACCACATCAGCCTGACTCTGCCTACATGCCCCTCCAGGCAGCACCCTGGCCCCTGCTTAGCTCAACATATTCCCTTTCCCTCCTTCTGGTCCTGCCCCCAGCATTGTAGATGCTAGATTTAGAGCTGGAAGGGTCTTTAAAGGCCATTATTTTATATATGAGAAAACTGAGGCTTGGAGAGATTAAGAGGTCACCTACAGTTATACAACTACTAAATGTCCAAGGCAGGATTTGAAGCCAGGTCTGGCACCCTATATACTACGCCACACTGTCTCCAGGGACACCCTCTAGCTTGGGTACGGCCTTAGAGCTACCATCCTGCCCCAGTCACCTTGGCCAGAGTCTCCCAGCTTCGACCCTTGGCCTTGGCTGTGACCATCGGCTCTCGTGTTTCCATAATCTCTTGGTCCATCCTGCAGGACCCGTCTTGGTTCTTCAAGGTCAGGCTTGCAGCACCTGCCTCCATGTTGTTCCAGCCCTGCAAGGAACTCATGAGGAGAAAAGTCATCACTCTGGGCTATCTACTTGGGTTCTGAGCCACTCTATTTCTTTGATGGAGGAAGGAAATGTGTCCCCTTGAAGAGCAGAAAGGAAACCTCTCCTTTCCTCTGGGCCCAACCCTTCTTTCACTTGGCTACAATATCTTCTAATGTGATCCTCTAAACCTAAGCCCTGCTCTCCTCTCTCCATGCTGCTCCCTAAAATATTCACCAGGTTTTCCTGGAAAGATTTGAGAATTCAAATCCTAGGCCTTATGGTTTCAGAATCTGTTAGATAGGAATGTGTGTGTGTGTGTGTGTGTGTGTGTATATGTATGTATGCAAAACTCTGTGTATCTATACATTTATTATGTCTACATATGTCTGAATTTATTGAGTTTGCATAAGGGTAAGTCTGTGTGTGTACCTGTGTCTGTAAATCTGTAATATGGGTGAGTGTGCTCAACCTGGAGGAACTGGGACAGGAGGCAGGGAAGGGAGTTTGCTGTCTCAGAGGGGCCCAACACCTGCAAGTCCAATAATGTGGCTAGTGGGTCATTGCCTTAGCCTGTGACTAAAGCTGGTCAGAAGTGTTTTCTTGGATTGCTCACAATCACACAGTCCATGCCTAGGACCTTGGCCCAGTGGACAGACCGCAGGCCAGCGCTAGTATCACTCCTGATGCCGTCAGCTTCCTACCTGATGGCTTTTGGTGAGCCCGCACTGGGTGTAAGGTCTATCCAGCCAGGGCACCTGGAGGTAATACACACAACGCTGGGAGTACAGTCCCTACCTTCAAGAAGCTTATGCTCCATTGGGGAAGACTGAAAGGATAAATCCACATGAAAGAAATGTTCAGAGCAATTTATCAGCAAATGGTAACTAAGAGAGACTGAATTGAGGAAGGAAGGAAGTCTGAAGGATGCTGGGTGGATAAGACTTGAATGCAGGCGATTTGTGGCTGCATCTTGTTCCCTCCTTTTAAAAGGCAGAGATGGGTCAGTGTCTTTCCCTGAATGTCACCTGTTTCTGAACCCAGAAACTCCAAGTTTACCTGCTTGTTGATCCTTGCAAGCTTAGTGCTTTTTCTGCTATCAATTAGCTGTATGACCATGGCCAAATCTCTCTCCTCTGGGCCTCAGTTTCCTTTTCTGTGAAATTATGGGGCTCGACTAGATGATCTTTCACATTCTATGATTCAATGGGCTAGTCCAGAGGCCACATGGTACAGTGGGAAGAGTACTTGACCAGGGGTCAGAGGACCCAGGTTCTGGTTCTGACCTTGCTGTGTAATTTTGGACAGGTCAGTTCATTTCTCTGGCCTTCCTCCCTTCATCTGTCAAATGGAGGAGATAATATCTGCCCGACTGCCTATGAATACTGAAGAAAGAATTCTGAGAGAGTCTCTATGCAATTTAAATTGAGTTAATGTGGATAAAAATACCTTGGAGAGGATAAGCTGCTAATACACATACAAAGTGGCATTTTTCCTATTGTAGGAATACAATATATATTGAATGTAGCAGCATTCAATTGGGTACCAATCACGTGCCCCAAAATGGCCCTAGGAGGCCTGGAGCCCAACCTGTACCTGAGCAGGTGTCTTCTGTACAACATCTCCAACAAGTGATGGCCTAGTCTTTGCATGAACCTCTCAGGGATAGGGAACTCATTACCCACTTTTTGATAGCTTTCATTAAGAACTTTTCCTTCCACTGTGCCTCAACCAGTCTCTCTGTTAGTTTTATCAGTTACTCCTAGTTGCTTGGCCCTAGAAGACAGAAATCCAATCTCTCTTCTCTGGAATAGTCCTTCAAACACCTGAAGACAGTAGTCACATTCATTCTGCCTTTTCTTCTCTAAGTTAAACAGGCCTTATTCCTGAACCTGATTCTCACCTGGCAAGGTCTTGAGATATTTCACCCTCCTCAGGACGTTCTCCATCTTATGAATGTCCTTAATAAAATGGGGTACCAAGAACCAGACATGAGACTCCAGGTCTTTTCTGACCAGAGCAGAACATAGTAGGTCTTTCTGGACCTCATACAGTCTAAAAACATTTTTTAAAATGTCAAACATAGAGTTAGTTCCAAAGCTGATGTTGATAAAGGTCCCCAAAAACTTACCTAGGTCCCTGTTCTCGTGCTCCTGAGGATGATTAGGTTCTGGCCCATTTCTAGGTGTGGACTTGGAATGAGGTGTCAAGGAGGAAGGAGAAGGAGGAAGGACTCTTCTACCCTGAGAGTGCTCCAAGGGATTCAGCCCAATATGTACCCCTACCTCTTTAGTCTGGAGGAACAACTCGACTCAGGTCCCATAAATTTTCATATCCCAAAATCTAATCTAATATTCATATTCTAGCCCTGATCTTCCTCTTCCCCTTAACTTTTGCTTCTTCCTTACATGAACTCTAGGTGCCAAAGTTATCTCATCACTGTCTTGAATACCACCACATTCATTTCCATCCCACACCTTCTTTCTGATCCTGCTCCTCCCTGCCTATCCAAATTCTACATCCCCTTTAAGGCCCAGCTGAGATCTGGTCTCCTTCATGGGACCTATATGCTAACTATGATTTCCTCTTCTTAAGAACACATACAAGTACTGACTACCAGAATCATACAGTCTAATCATTGATAATCTGGCTTGTATTGCTGTTGTCTCATTGTTTTATCGGTGAGACTCAACTCCCCTACTGTTTATGAGCTTTTTGAAGTACATAGACTCTGCTTTCTCTTTATCCGATCTGTCCCACATCTGGCACAGGGCTTGGCACCCAGGGAGGCTAGACACATTGAGTGGCTCAGGTCATCTCTTGGGCAGACTTGGGGTCCTGAGTCACCCTGGGAAGTGAAGATCTCTGCATGAAGCGCCTTCTCTATGAGGACCTTGGAGAGCACCAGACCCCAGAGGCAGCATAGGGAGCTAGCCCAGGAAGCATCAGGAATACTTACGACTTCACTCTCAGAACCCAAGGATAGCTGGCGTCTACCTCGAGACTGCCAGCTGATGGCAGACACTTGGCTGGTCATGGTCGAGCGATGGGTGAAGCGGTAACTACTGAAGGATGGAGTGCGGGGGTGCCTTATACCAAGCAAGGCCTTAAGGCATGGAAAATTCTGGGCGATGGCCATTCTGGTGATGAAGAAACACAGCTGGTTACACTTTGTATCATCATGGACCTCCCTACCATGAAAGACACTAAAATGGTGAGAAAAAGATACCCCATTCTCCTTCTCCCCAGCCCTCTCTAGGACTGTGAAAGCATCATGGTGTACACAGAGTAGCAGAAAAGAGCCATGGTTCGGGGTTCAAATCCTGTCTTTGATACTTGCTACCCATATGACTATGGGAAAGTCACTTAAATTGTCTGGGCTTAATCTATAAAATGAGGGGCCTGGACTAAGTGATCTCTAAGGTCCTTTTTTGCTCTAAATCTTATGATATCTATGATCCTGAGATGCGGCCTCAGCAGAGGAGGGGAATCCAGATCCTCCTCTATAATATTACATCCCTTCCCAAGGTGAAAGCCGGGACCTCAGCAAATATCACAGAATGTTTGAGCTGAAAAGAACCTCAGAAACCCCTTAGGCCAACCCCCTCATTTTACAGATGAAGAAACTGAGGCCCAGACAGTTTAATAACATAATCACATAGCTAGTAAAGGCTGGTCTCAAACCCAGACTTGGTGCTCTTTCCACAGTACTGTAGAAGTATCCCTAGAAGGAAGGAATGGACCAATGTCAGGATAAAAAAAGATCCATATACCATGTTTTGACTATGCCACCTACATGGACGCATGATTTTCTAGACCCTGGATGGTTGAAGTTTCCCACCTACATGGACGCATGATTTTCTAGACCCTGGATGGTTGCCTTAAATAGTCATGATTCTGGGAGCATCTTGTTAGGACTGAGTCACAAATGGAGAGAAGGAATTCTTAGGCCTCCTTAGGGAAAAAAAGCATAATAAATGGATGGATTTTCCCAACTCACTATCTGCTACTTTGGTTGATTCAGCAAGCCTTGGCTTTGACATCCCCTGATAAATGGGGTCCACATCCCAGGGAGATAGTTGCAAATGCCATTAAAAAAAAAAAGTGGATGCAGAAAAATTGGCTTCTCCTTGTCAACACACCTAGGCCGCTCCTCCCTAAATATGCAGAGCTTTCATCTGTGCAGAATATTCCCTCTGCAGATGCTTATTCAGAGTGTCAGGGTCCTATGCCTCCTGACTACAAGGGTTCCACATCTTCTTCCATAAACATCCATGAGAGACTAGGGAAGGGCCCAGGAGATGCTAGCAAGGACATAGCTATTGCTGAGCCAGTGATAAAGACTGGCTAGCCCCGGGGTGCATTCTGTGCCTAGCACCTCTAATAGCTTACACTGTGGCCCTGCGCCTAAGACTTTCCTGAAGGACACACCAAGCAGGGCAAGATAGATATGTACAAGGAAAGCTGTCCGGGTAAACCAAACTTCCCGGTGGTTTGGGACTGGATCAGAGAGTCTATGGGGCTCTGAAAGGAAGGCATGAAGAATGTGTTAAGAACAAAGAATGACTTATAAGTGAGTGCTGGTAAGGAGGAGAGGGTGGAGAGCTGTTGGACTTACCTGTACTTGGGGTGGCTGATGGCATAAATGATGGGATTGTGGATGGCGGAGGCCTTGGCAATGATGGCTGGCACTGAGTTCATGTATGGAGTTAGGAGGTGGGAATACCTGGGTGGGGGAAACCAGAGCTAAGACTGATGTTGCTGGCAGAGGAATATCTTGTCTAACTCTCTCCCACCCCCCCATTCCCTGAGTTATGAGCCTATCAATTGCCTGCATAGATCCATTTATTCAGCTGTATCTGTCATGTCCAACTTATCCCCTCAAAACTCATCTGTCTGGTTTGTCTTACTGGAAGTGTAGGAGAGCCGGTGGTCCGAGAAAGTGGAAATGTGTCTGGGTTAGGGGGGTGGAAGGGGAGGTCATCAGCAAGGGAGGCTGGAGGAATGTCAGCACCAAATAGGCCCCTTTCCTCTGGTGACCATTAATGGTTTCTAATGCATACTCATCTGAAACCTAGGATTGTGCTAGAGGCCTTGGAATGACATGTAGTTCATACTCCTGCATTTAGAAAGGATTATACTTAGCTTCACCAAGCATATGAGACTGTCCTCTTTGTAAAACATTCTGGCCAGAAAAGTCCATTCCTGTCTTTGGTTACCCATTTCATTGATTAATAACCCTTACTATATGACTAGTGGGCAGGTAGGTGGTGCAGTAAACAGAGCTCTGAGCTTGGAATCAGGAAGACTCATCTTCCTCAGTTCAAATCTGGCCTTAGACACTTACTAGCTATGTAACTTTGGGCAAGTCACTTAACCCTGTTTACCTCAGTTTCCTCATCTGTAAAATGAGCTGGAGAAGGAAATGGCAAACTACTCTAGTATCTCTGTGAAGAAAACCTCAAATGGGGTCATGAAGAGTTGGACACGACTAAAAAAATTACTTAACAAAAATGTGAATAGTATCTATGCTGTGCAATTGCCCTCTTGCTACATGTTCTTAATTTCCTCTGACCATCCTCAGAAAAGACTCACAGTAGCAAGGGCCTAAGGAATAACAGCAATAACACTTTCCAACACTTGCAAAGGTCCAAGAATTCACTGGGGCAGGCACCCCTTCCACTGCCCAGTTGTTCCATACCTAAGTGCATGGTCTTCATGAATTGCTGTGGTCAGAAAAATCCATCACCTGGTGGCAATGAGTTTCTCAGTACTCAGCTAGTGTAGTCCTCAGCAAGATACTCGGTCTGTCATTAGGCCTATATGCAAAACTTTTCTGGATTAGTAGGAGCTGCCAGAAACAACTTGGGTTCTGCTGGCGTAGACTTTGGAAACTCAGGACTACCTCCATGCCAGGCAAGGCATTGGAGGAGGGCTTTTGTGGAGGAATAATGATAATTAGGATAATGGTGATGGTAGCAGTCTTCCTGGGGAATGTGCTGGCTCCCAGCTGAGCTAATAATTGCTAATAGCTACATTATTATATAATATTTACATATTTATTTTTGTATTATCATATTTACATAGTACATTAAAGTTTGCAAAGCACTCTATAAATATCTCATTTTATCATTACAGCAACTCTAGAAATAGATGCTGTTATTATCCCCATTTTCTAGTTGAGGAAACAGAGGCAAACAAAGGTGAAGTGACTTGCCCAGGGTCATACAGCTAGTAAGTATTAGAGGCTTGATTTGAATTCAGGTCTTCCTAACTCCATATCCAGTGCTCTATCCACCTAGCTGCCTCTAATCCAACCTCCAACAAAGGTGCTCATTCCATTGAGTTCTCTGCTCATTGCAAATGAGCCCAAATGCCCTGCTGCCTACTGGTGCCTAAAAAAAATGTAAAGGATATACAGACAATGGGGTATAGAAATCTATCCTGCCCTACAGGAAAATAGAAAGTGAAGGGGATAAAAGAAGGAGGGTGTGATAGAAGAGAGGGCAGATTAGGGGAAGGGGTATACATGCCATCTTGGGGTGGGGGTAGGGACAAGATGGGGAGAAAATTTGGAACTCAAAATCTTGTGGAAGTGGATGTTGAAAACTAAAAATAAATGAATTGATGAATGTTTAATATAAAAAAAGAGGTAAGGACCTGGGGAAGGAGACACAGCCCCACATTAGCTTCAGAATCCCAACCATAGACCTCAAAACTTTTTTTATGTCATAGAATCATAGATATAATAAAACTGGAAGGGACCTTGGAGCTCATCACATCCAACTCCCTCGTTCTACAGGTGAAAACATTGAAGCACAGAGAAGTTAATGCTTGCCCAAGGTCACACGGCCTATTATGTGTCAAAGGAGGGTTTTGAATACAGTCTTCCTAATACAAGGCTAGCATTCTATTCATTACACCAAGGTTAACATACTACAAACTCTCCCTGCTCAGTAAATTCATTTTCTAGAGGAGATAACACTGTGTACCAGGATAGTGGTAGAAAACATAGACTCTCATCATTTATTTGATCTATACCCTAGCATTTAGTGGGACAGGAAGGGCCCCATACTGAGTTAGAAGATTGCCCAACCCTTCCTGCTGAGACAACCTAAGCTCTCTGCAAAGGTGGCAAGGTTGACTCCAGGGGAATTTTCTGGCAAGATAATTACCCAGCAAAGGCCACGAGGGCCACTGTTGAATAGGGGGCCCAGGACAGCACAAAGAGCAGGATGACCACCAGGGCGATCTTTGCCATCCTCCACTCATTCTTCATCCTTTGACAATGCCTTGGGGATGCCGTGCTCTCACTAGATCCAATGTTTTGAATAGTCCTAGGGATATCAGCATGGGAACACAGTGCTTTATCTCAGAACCGTTCATGGGATTAGTACATCAGCCCAATGGCCATTGGTGGGCATAGTAGGGAGTGGGGAGGTAGGTAATGACGATAATGGTCAACTCTTTGTATGGAAAAAGAAAGTCATATTCATTAGAATGAAGACAGATGGCTCTGAGCATTGGGAAGATGGTAACCATCCCCAATAGCTACAAAATGGTTGGACTAATGCTCATCTGGTTTAATCAGTAAAGGTCAACTTCATCTGAGCAGCTTAAAACTCAACATAAACACCATCCCTCAGGTAGGCTTTTCATTTCTGGAGCACATCCATGTCTCCAGCTTTATTTGTCTTCACAACATCCCTATGAAATAAATAGAACTTGGATGGCTTTGTCAATTTTATACATGGAAAAACAGGACCAGAAAGGAGCAAAGAATCAATGAATCAATGAATGATAGCCTAGATCTCTGGCCTTCTTACTTATTACTAATAAGGTTATAGTATATAAAGTCAGCAGGGATGAGATTTTATATATATATATATATATAGAGAGAGAGAGAGAGAGAGATAGATAGATGTATATATATATATATAATTTTTCATCTTACATAAGAGGAAACAGAGGTCCAGAGAGGTTATGTAATTTGCTCAAAGTCACATAGGTGGGAAAGAACAGGTAGGGGCTTCAAAGTCATGTCCTTTGACTCCAATCCAGTGCCCTTGCCATGCGTCCTTCCTCCCACTTTCCCCAGCAGGTAGAAGGGAGGGGCTGCCCCAGGAAGCTCACTTGTTGGTGTCCCGAATGGCCCTAAAGATGAAGATGTAGCAGTAGATGATTACAATCAGGGGAATGAAAAAGACAAAACAGAAGAGCAGCATGGTGTAAGCCCGGACAGATGGGGTGAAGGTTGTGTAATCCCAGGAACAAGACGTGAGCAGCCCTTCAGGAACATAGGCACCTTGGAAGGGGAACCAAAGAAGAAATCATTTCAAAAACTCCATCTACCTCAAGAACAGGACAACCTGTAGTTGAGTCTTCCTCAAATAGCTCTTCCTCTGACTGCCCTTCTATCCTTATACTTCATTCACCTGCCTTCTTCTTGACTCATCCTCTTCCAAATGCCTTTCCAATTTCAAACAAAGCCACAGAAGTCATTCTCTTTAGCAGGGGCCTGCTCAGTGCACTAATCTTACCCACTGGCTACATATCTTTAAGGTTCATCAATAGGAAGCAATCCCAATGATGTGGACATTTTCCCAACATCTAGCTTAGCTGGCCTACCCTGCTGATCTTTTCTTGTTCCTCTTCTGCCAACCCTTCCTTTCTTGTCCCATAAGTATACACCATTGAGGAAGGAAAAAGTCAGGCAAACACACTCAACTCCATCCAAAGAAAGGTGGAAGGCTCCAAGCCAGAGAGTACAGCCAGACTCCAATGAGGATGAGTCCAGTCTTCTTTTTCGATATCACACCAATAGAGGCCAGAGGGCGGGTGATCACAAAGTACCGGTCCAGGGCAATCGCCATCAGCGTTATCATGGAGGTGATGCCAAAGAGAGCCCCACAGAAGGCATAAAATTCACATCCTACATGTAAATGCACAGAGAAAATCCATTCCCAATCAGTTAATCAATAACATTGATCACGCATCTATTATTACACAACCCTTGCTAGGCTGTAGGGGAGACAAGGGAAGCTCAAAGGATCACATATTTAGAGCTGGAAGAGATCTTTGGAGTCCACTGAGTCAAACTTTAGGTCAGCAATGGGGAAACTGAGGCCCAGAGAGGTTCATGACCTGCCCAAGGTCACACAAGTGGCAGGGGAAGAATTCAAACCCAGGCCCTTTGACTCCAAAGCCAATACTCTTTTCATGGTACTACTCTAATAACATGACTCCTGAATGCAAGAAACTTACAGTCTAGTTTAAAAAATAAACCACACTTAAGTGAAATAGCAACATCTCTTTTCACCACCCTCTGGCTCCCTTGTTTCTCCTCCATCACCCTCTCAGCCACTTTTCTTAGTGATAAAAATACCTCATGTTTGCTTCCACTTACTGTCTCATTTGAGCCTCACATACCCTGTGAGGTAGGAGGTGTGAGAGCAGGAGGGATAATTTCCATTTTACAGATGATGAAACTTGGGCTGCTTGGGAAGCTTCAGTCACTTGTTCAGGGTCATGTGGCTAGGAAGGTGTGGAGCAAAAGCCTGATCCTAGGCTTCTGGTTCCTATGCAGGTGCTCTTTCCCCTCCGCCATCCTGTCTCCTTATTGAACGCCTATCCTGGGCCCTGCCCTATATCAGATGTTGTGAAGGATCCAGGGCCTCAAACACCAGCCAGCAATGTGAACAATATAATTAGGGGTGTGTGTGTGTGTGTGTGTGTGTGTGTGTGTGTGTGTGTGTGTGTGTGTGTGAGAAAGGTTCCAAGTGCTGCAGAGACGTAGAACAAGAAGAGATTGATATGGGCTGGGGTAATCAGGAAGGGCTTCCTGAAGGAGGTGGTACTTGGTTTGGGCCCTGAAAGATAGGTAGGATTTGAACAGATGGGGAAAAAAGAAGGAAAGGGTTCTAGGAGGGGGATGATCCCAGAAGTAACCAGGAACATACTGTATTTGTGGAACAGTGGAGGGACTGGTTAGGTGGCAGAGTGAGGTAAGAACCTAGAGAAGACAGAATGGGGTAGGGGAAATAGCATTTATATGGAGTCAGAGAATTTGAGTTCAACTCACATAAGAGGTTAAGTGACCTTGGGCCATTTAACCTCCCTAGGCCTCAGTTTCCTGATACATAAAATGAGAGAGGTGTTCCCTTCCATCTCTAATTCTAGGGTCCTGTGACCTCTCTGGGACTCAGTTTCCTCCTCTGGAAAATGAGAGGGTTGAACTAGATTGTTTCTGATGGCCCTTCTGGTCTCAGATCTGTGATCCCACGATGCTGTGAGGGCTGGGGGAATGAGTTGGAGGAGTCTGGAAGTGATGCCATCAGCAGTAGGGTTGTACATCTAGGAATGGAGGACAAGACCCAAATGATTCTCAGGTTGCTCTGTTTTCCTTCCATAATGTGTACACAACAATACCCCCCACTCCACAGATGCCTAATGGTGCTAATCAGCACTTGTACTTGACTCAGTGAGGCAAAGGAAGAGTGAAAAGCCCGCCTTACCTTTCTCTCCAAAGATCCAGCGTTTGTGTAGGCTGCTGGCGAAAAACACTGGGGCTTGGGTGAAGGACATGAAGAAGTCGCTGATGGCAAGGTTGATGATGAACATGTTAGCCGGCGTGCGAAGGCTGCGACTCCTGCAGAGGCCAGGTTATTGAAAAGCAGATTACTGGAGGCCTTTGTGGAGAACTGGCCTTTCACCTCTCCTTAGACAAAGATTCTTCACCTTTTCTTGGGTCAGGAACCCCTCTGTCTGGTGAAGCCTGTGGACCTCTTCTCAGAGTAACATTTTTTTTTTGTCTTTTTGGTGAGGCAATTGGGGTTAAGTGACTTGCCCAGGGTCACACAGCTAGTAAGTGTCTGAGGCCGGATTTGAACTCAGTTCCTGCTGACTCCAAGGCCGGAGCTCTACTCACTGCACCACCTAGCTGCCCCCAGAATGACATTTTTTAAATGCATAACATAAAACACACTGGATTTACCCAAAAAAAAAAAAAGATGATACTGGAATATAATTTTTTTTAAATAAAAATATTTTTTAAAACCCAAGTTAGTGGACCCTAGGTTAATGTATCCCCCAGTGGAAGGAGTCAAGGAAACTCACTATTCAAGGTGTATTTATCATTTTATTAAGGTTACCTAGGGAAGTAGAGGCAGCTGGCTGGTGAAGTAGATAGAGAGTTGGATCTGGACACATATTTTAGATGTGTGACCTTAGGCAAGTCACTTAAACTTGATCTACCTCAGTTTCCTCATCTGTAAAATGGGGGTAAAAACACAATACCTGTCTCAAAGGATTGTTGTGAGGATTGAATGAGATCCTATATGTAAGCCTTTAAGTACTATGTTAATACTAATTATTATTGTTACTCTTATTGTTACTAAGTGTGGAGACCTTTCTACCCAAGGATAGCCAGTGACCCACTAACTACCTATCACCCTCCTGGAAAGATGAAAGAGATTCCCTGGAAGAATCACAATAGCTAGTAAAGTCAATGTCCTAGGATGGAAATATGGGGATTTCTGATCAGCTCTTCCTAAATAACACCAGTTGAGCCGATCTTTGAGTTAGGCTCTATTTACATTAATAACAGAACATAAGCTTGTTGAGGGCAGGGACTGTTTCATTCCTATCTTTGTATCCCCAGCACCTGGCCCATAATGGATGATTAGTAAATGCTTGCTGATTGATTAAGATAAGAAACCTGTATTCTTGGAAACAAAGTAGCTGCCCATAAATTGGGGAATGGCTAAACAAATTGTGATATGTGAACCTAACGGGATTTGATTGCGTTGGAAGAAACAACGACTGCGCTGAATACAGAGTAGCATAGGAAGACCCATATAAACTGATGCAAAGGGAAGCGTGCAGAACTAGGAAAATAACATGCACAATGACTGCAAAAATATAAGAGGAGAGTAGGAGAACAGCAGAACAGCAAAACTGAATGCTGTGAAATTATAATGACCCAGCTTGGCCTCAAAAATGAGACGTGAGATAACTCCTTCTCTACTTCTTTACAGAGGAGGGAGACCATGGGTGTGGAACACTGCACATGTCAGACTTTTTTGGTATATTGGTTAGTCTTAGTGAACTTTATTTTTCTTCCTTATTATAAGAGACAGCTCTCTGGGCACAGTGTCTGGCACATAGTAAGTGCTTAATAAATGATTATTGATTGATTGCTTGGTTGGGCAGGGGTCAGAGGAGGACTACAGTGGGAAATGTAGGTAAAGTAAAAAACAAATGATAGCAATAAAAACTTATTTTCAAAAAGAGAAGTGTGTTCTGTAAACTTGTCTATTTCCATGTTTTCTGGTTTGATTTTTTTCCTCCCTTAGGTTTCTTGGTAAAAATTTCTTTTGAAAAATTTCAGCTTTGTGGGAGCAGTAAGGTGACACAGTGGATAGAGTACTAGCCCTGGATTCAGGAGAACCTGAGTTCAAATCTGGCCTCAGACACATAACACTTACTAGCTGTGTGACCCTGGGTGAGTCACTTAACCCAATTGACTAGCAAAAAAAAAAAAAGAAAGAAAAATTTCAACCTTGAGTTGGTAAGATGGGATAGCAGGTGCTGCTTCTGGATATGGGAGAACGTTCCCTCTGCTGTTCTCCCTGCTATGGGGTCACCAGATTTGGGGAGCAGTTCATTTCACTGCCCTTTCTGCCAGGGTACCTGGCAGGACCAGATGTTCAAAAGGGTGCTATTGATTGTACCAGTGACTTAGGGGCAGAGAGTTTATATTTTTAATGTACTCACATATGTTCATGTTGTCTCTCCCAGCAGAATGTTCCAGGTCTACTAAGGAGCCAACCACTCTGCTAGGTACTGGACATTCAAAGAAAAAAATTGAAGTTCCTGCCCTCAACAAGCTTACGTTCTATAGGAAGAGACACCAGATACAACATCGACTCATATAAGTCTATGTAAAATCAACGCATAGCATTTACAACTCAACAGACGCACTAGTGGGCAGAGCATTGACTCAGCACCTCCTCTTTCATGCTGGAAGGCATGGCCAGAGTGGAGCAAAGCTTCTGAGTGGTTTCAGGGGCCATAGGAGGAGATTGACAGGGTTGGGGCTTAGCCCTCTATAAACTATCTTGACTGTCTATCCTCCCCTGGCTGCTCAGCAAGGGCTTGCAATGATTTCCCTCCCCATTTCTGAGGGACAGCAGGAGGAGATATGAGACTTCCTTAGGAAGTACCAAGCCAGTGATTTCTCAGATCTTTGGGGAGATTGGGAGGAGCTGTCCTTGACTGGGCAGTGCCTTTGATGGAGGAAGGAATAACAATGGTGAGCATGACAATAGCTAGTGTTTTAAGATTTGCAGATCACTTTTATGTATTTTCTTATTTGATTCTCCCAATAATTCTGGGAAGCAGGTGCTATTGTGATCCCTATTTTCAGATGATAAGAAGGGTGCAAGGGAGCATCTGGGTGGCATAGTGCATAGAGTATTGGACTTGGGTTTGGGGAGACCTAAGCTCAAAGGCTACCTCAGACACTTGCTAGCTGTGTGACTCTAGGCAAGTCACTACCTTTTTCAGCCTAAATTTCCTCATCTGTAAAATGGTGATGATATGATACCACCTACTTCCCAAGGTTATTGTGAGGATCAAATGAGAAAACATATGCAAAGTCCCTTGCAAACCTTAAAGTCTTATTTAAATGCTATTACAGATGAGGAAACTGAGGCACATAGAGTTTAAGTGACTTGCATGGGGTCTCATACCTGGTAAGGATCAAGAAAGAGGAGTTAAACCTGAAGTCCCCTAGACTCGAGGTCCAGTCCTCTATTTACTCTGATACTTAGCTGCCTGGGGGGACCTCAGAGGGGAGAATGATGCTTCAGTCAGCCATGGACATAATACCAGCGCTGCCATTACAGTGTTAGGCATGAGCAGGCTAAGAAATTAGTGGTGGTAGACAGAAAGGAATCCTGCCAACTAGCAAGAAGAGGTGGTAATGGAAATGTTTAAGCCAGGCTTGACTAATGAACTTCAAGGTCCCACTCCAGATAAGCTGGCAGGACTGATGGGCATCCTCACCAAGCTCACTGATACACTGGCACGTGAAAAGAGGGGGTGGGCATGGCACCAACAGGAGTATTGATGGATAGATAAGAGAGACCTTGCTGTGTCTGGGAGCCGGATGGCCATGGTAGGCATCGTTGGTATCTTATTCAGGTGCGTCAATCAATCAACAAGTATTTACTAGGTGATTATCATATGCCACGCACTAAACTAAGCACTGAGGATGCAAAGACAAACACAAAACAGTCCCTGCCCTCAAGGAGCTTCCATTCCATCAGAGGAGACAACATGAATACAAAGGTTGTTGTTCAGTCATTTTTCAGTCATGTCCAACTCAGTGACTCTATTTGGGGTTTTCTTGGCAAAGATCCTGGAGTGGTTTGCCATTTCCTTCTCTGGCTCATTTTACAGATGAGGAAACTGAGGTAAACAGGGTTAAGTGACTTGCCCAGGGTCACACAGCTAAGGAAATGTCTGAGGCCAGATTTTAACTTATGAACATGAGTCTTCCTGACTCCAGGCTTGGTGCTACCATCCACTGGGCCCCAAGCTGAGAGGCAGTGGCTCTATAAATTTATTGAGTAGGGAACTCCTGAATGAGAAAAATCCCTCTACTAATGCAGATCAGCATTTTCTCTGCAACTTATTATCAGACAGTTGCCTAGAGCACAGAGAGGTTGAGTGCTTTGCCCAGGGTCACACAGTCAGTATGTGTCAAGGTCGATTTGAACCAAGTCAATACCATGGAAATAAATTCTGCCAGCTGGAAAGAAGAGGTTCTAAAAGAAATTTTAAAGAAAAAAATTGCCCTATGATTCCGTTCTCCACGCCCATGACTTCTCTGTAACAGATACCATTTCCTGGTCACCCTTCCCCTCTATTTGTTTCCCCTATTAGAATGTAAATTCCTTGAGGCCAGGGACCGTTTTACTTGCTTATATTTGTAACCCCAGCATTTAGCACTGTACCTGGCACATAGGAAGTGCTTAATTATTGCTTTTTTTTCATCAATTTTTTTCATCTTCAAGTCCAGCTCTCAATTCATTATACAATGGTGTTTCTTAAAGGGAGTTTCTTTGCTGGGTCAAGATAGAAGAGATGAGAGCATGCTAGACATTCCTGCCTCTAGAGATGGTTTCAGAAGTAGGGCACAAAGAAAACATGAAGAAGGAGAGAAATGAGGACAGCACAGGGCATGAATGCCTCCTTCTCTCCTCATAGACTCTCTCTGGGCCAGTGTTCACACAAGGACACATGAAAGGCAGTGAGTAAATACTTTTTGCTTAGTTGATTGGTTAATGAGGAGGGCGGTGCTTGACTGGCAATGGCAGAGAGAAGGCTAGTAAGAACTCACAAATACCTTGAATTCTACTTCAGCCAGTTTTGGTCCACGGTTGGACCCTTGACTGGTTTGGGATTTTGAAGGCTTGCTCCGTGACAGATAAATTCCCTGTGCCTTATGTCCAAATGACCAAGAAATCAAAGGTGATTTGTCCTATGGATTGCTTGGATCTGGGTCAGGTGTATCTGAGGGACTTTTTCCACCCCATGTAGGATAATTTAGAGGGCTAGTTTTCTGTCACTTTACTCATAGTCTGCCTATAACAGACAATGACCTATCAAAGCTGTGGGGAGGGGCCTGAAGGCCTCATCTTGGCTGTCTTGTCCAACAGACCCTATCTAAGGTGGGGATATTTGAAGCCAGTTTGGGTAGATGGCTGGCCAGGGACTGATGGACCCCAGGTAAAGAAAAAATGGCTTACTTTTTGACTGAGAGTTTGTCTTCTTCCCTTGTCTCCTCCTTGGGGAGGGGTAGCTAAGGTGTTTACCCGCTTGTCACAGTCAACAAAGCAAACTTCCACTTGGCCCTTGCAACATCTCAAGCGCCAGAGCTAAGTCACCTCAGCTGGTGGTGACCGCAACCTGGACTCAGAATTACCTCTGACATTTAATCTATTTGGGTAGGGAGTGAGACTCATTTCTCAATGAAACCTGTTCTTGGTCAAACACTGGGCAGTGAGTTCATAGGGTTGCAGATGTATGAGCCAAGATGGCAGATTAGAGGCAACCCAACAGAACTCTCTCAACATTCCCCTCTAAGCAACTTTAAAATAATGCCTGAAATAAAATTTTGGAGCAGCAGGACAAACAAAAGGTCAGGGTGAGACATTTCCAGCCCAAGGATATTTAGAAGGTTAGCAGGAGAAGTCTGTGTCACTGGGATGGAAGCCTGTCCAGAGCCCATACACACAGCTGTGGCAGCATTAGCTGCAGCAGCAGCTTTGGGAGCTTTCATCTCAGAGATGGTAAGAGGGTCAGATAACTGGTCTGACCTTTACTCTTTACTGGCACTGAGTATAGCTGGTGTTAATGGGCAATTCTATTGCCATACGCAGTTCTGGGTCACATTTCCAGGATGGAGAAAAGTGCTGGTCAGCGCAGGGGCCCTGGTCACAGTTCCAAGGCAAAGAAGGTACTAGTGCTTGCAGCTGCCTGGGAGCAGGGGCTTTTCCTGGGTAAAGACCAGAGTACAGACCAGGAAAGCAGTAACCACACTTGTCTCTGGATCACACCACCTTGGAAGCACCAACAACTTGCAGACCCCCAGAACTAGCTCTGAAAACAGCAGCACAAAAAAGCCAGAAGCTTGGGACAGAACCTCCCTGGCCCCAGGTGAACATAAAGTTCATAGTGAAGAAATAGGCTGGGAAAATGAACAAATAATAACAACAAAAAAAACTTGACCATAAAAAGCTACTATGTGGCAGGGAAGAACACGACATAAATTCAGAAGAAGGCAGCAACGTGAAAAACAGCTACAAACAAAGCCTCAAAGAAAAATGCTAATTGGGGGGCAGAGCCAAGATGGCAAAGTAAGAGCAGTGACTTGCTTGAGTTCTCCCCCAAACCCCTTGAAATACCTATAAAAAATGGCTCTAAACAAATTCTAAAGCAGCAGAACCCACAAAAAGACAGAGTGAAACAAATTTACAGCCTAAGACAGTCTGGATGGTTGATCAGAAAAGCATACACACTGGGCTGAGAGAGGAGTGCGGTTCGGCATGGGCACGTAGGCCGCAGTGAACCTGGAGCTGGCCTCAGAGGACTGAATTGCAGGCAGCTATGGCAGTTTCCAGACTTCTCAACCCAGAAATGACAAAGACAACTTAGAAGGTCAGTGGGAAAAGTCTGTGTCTGCGGTGAGAGAGAGATGCGTGGCAGCCCCAGTCCCGGGGCAGCGGCTGCCTCCAGAGCTTCCAGCCCACAGACTAAGGGGGAATCCAGTGGCTGATCAGAGGGGGATTGCAGGAATCTCTCTGTTGGTACAGGATTCTCTTGCTTTCCCAAGCTTGGATCTGGGTCACAGTTCTGGGTGGCAGTCCTGGGGAGAAGAGGAGGGCTGGTGTGGTGGAGCTTGTAGTGGAGTGGAGAGGAAATCCTCCTCATAGTTCCAAGACAGAAAAGAGCGCTTGTGGTCACTCACAGACCAGAGCACAGGCCGGGAAAGGAGTAAACACTTTGCCCTTGATCATAGCACCTTGGAAGAACTGAAAATTTTCAGGTCCCTAGAAGTATCTCTGAAAACAGTTGCACAAAATCCCCAAAGTTTGGGATGGTACATTCTCCACACTGGAAGCCGACTCCTACCTTAACAAAGAGTTTATAACTCAAGTAATTGGCTGGGATAATGAGCAAGCAGTGCAAAAACAATCAGACCATAGAATCTTTCTTTGGTAACAAAGAAGATCAAAACATACAACCAAAAGAAGACAACAAAGTCAAAGCTCCTACATCCAAAACCTCCAAGAAAAATACGAATTGGTCCCAGGCCATGGAAGAGCTCCAAAAGGATTTTGAGAAGCAAGTAAGAGAAGTAGAGGAAAAACTGAGAGTAATGCAAGAAAATCATGAAAAACAAGTTAACAGCTTGCTAAAGGAGACCCAAAAAAATGCTGAAGAAAATAACACCTTAAAAAATAGCCTAACCCAAATGGCAAAAGAGGTCCAAAAAGCCAATGAGGAGAAGAATGTCCCAAAAAGCAAAAGTGGCCAAATGGAAAAGGAAGTCCAAAAGATTACTGAAGAAAATACTTCCTTAAAAATTAGAATAGAGCAATTGGAAGCTAGTGACTTTATGAGAAATCAAGACACTAGGAGGGCGGAGCCAAGATGGCAGAGAGAAAGCAGTGACTTGCTTGAGCTCTCCCTCAAACCCCTCCAAATACCTATAAAAAATGGCTCTAAACAAATTCTAAAGCAGCAGAACCCACAAAAAGACAGAGTAAAACAAATTTCCAGCCCAAGACAACCTGAATGGCTGATTGGAAAGGTATATCACTCCAGGCAGGGAGAGGAGAGCACAGTTCGGCATGGGCGCACAGGCCTCAGTGAACTTGGAGCAGGCCTCAGAGGGCTGAATTGCGGGCAGCTGTGGCGGATTCCAGAACTCTCAACACAGAAATGCCAAAGACAACTTAGAAGGTCAGTGGGAAAAGTCTGTGACTGTGATGAGAGAGAGAAGCTAGGTCCAGGGCAGCAGCTGCCTCCAGAGCTTCCAGCCCACAGACTGAGGGGGAATCAAGTGGCTGATCAGAGGGGGATTGCAAGGATCTCTTTGCCAGTGCTGAGGCAGGAATCTCTTGCTTTGCCTGTGCTTGGATCTGGGTCACAGTTCTGAGGGACGGTCCTGGGGTGAGGAGGAGCACTGGCATGGTGGAACTTGTTGTGGCAGTGGAGGAAACACCCCTTATCATAGCACCTTGGAAGAACTGAAAATTTTCAGGTCCCTAGAAGTATCTCTGAAAACAGCTGTACAAATGCCTGAAGCTTGGGACAGTACATTCTGCACACTGGAAGCAGACTCTTACCTTAACAAAGAGTTTAAAACTCAAGTAATTGGTTGGGATCATGAGTAAGCAGCACAAAAAGAGTCAGACTATATTATCTTATTTTGGTGACAAAGAAGATCAAAACATACAACCAGAAGAAGAAAACAAAGTCAAAGTTCCTACATCCAAAGCCTCCAAGAAAAATGTGAATCAGTCCCAGGCCTTAGAAGAGCTCAAAAGGGATTTTGAGAAGCAAGTAAGAGAAGTAGAGGAAAAACTGGGAAGAGAAATGAGAGTGATGCAAGAAAATCATGAAAACAAGTTAACAGCTTGCTAAAGGAGACCCAAAAAAATGCTGAAGAAAATAACACCTTAAAAAATAGCCTAACCCAAATGGCAAAAGAGGTCCAAAAAGCCAATTAGGAGAATGCCCTAAAAAGCAAAATTGGCCAAATGGAAAAGGAAGTCCAAAAGATTACTGAAGAAAATACTTCCTTAAAAATTAGAAAGGAGCAATTGGAAGCTAGTGACTTTATGAGAAATCAAGACACTGTTAAACAAATCCAAAAGAATGAAAAATTAGAAAACAATGTGAAATATCTCATTGGAAAAACAACTGACCTGGAAAATAGATCCAGGAGAGAGAATTTAAAAATTATTGGACTATCTGAAAGCCATGATAAAAAAAAAGCGCCTAGACATCATCTTTCAAGAAATGATCAAGGAAAACTGCCCTGATATTTTAGAACCAGAGGGCAAAATAGAAATTGAAAGAATCCACCAATCTCTTCCTGAAAGAGATCCTCAAAGGAAAACTCTTAGGAATATTGTAGCCAAATTCCAGAGTTCCCAGGTCAAGGAGAAAATATTACAAGCATCCAGAAAGAAACAACTCAAGTATTGTGGAAACACAATCAGGATAACACAAGATTTAGCAGCTTCTACATTAAGGGACTGCAGGGCATGGAATATAATATTCCGGAGGGCAAAGGAAATAGGATTACAACCAAGAATCACCTACCCAGCAAAACTGAGTATAATCCTTCAGGGGAAAAAAATGGTCATTCAGTGAAATAGAGGACTGTCAAGCATTCTTGATGAAAAGACCAGAGCTGAATAGAAAATTTGACTTTCCAATACAAGACTCAAGTGGAACATGAAGAGGTAAACAGGAAAGAGAAATCATAAGAGACTTATTAAGGTTGAACTGTGTACATTCCTGCATGGAATAATGATATTTGTAACTCATGACATCTTTGTCAGTATTAGGGTAGTTGGAGGGGGAAAAAATTATATGTATGTATGTATGTATAGATAGATAGATAGATAGATAGAGGGCACAGGGTGAGTTGAAGATGAAGGGGTCATATCTGGAGAATAAAATTGAGGGGTGAGAGAGGATTATACTAGAAGAAGGAGAAAGGAAGAGGTAGAACAGGGTAAATTATCTCACAAAAAAGCAGAAAAGAAAAGGTTCTTACAGTGGAGGGGAAATGGGGGAAGGTGAGAGGGCATGAGTGAATCTTATTCTTATAGGATTTGACTTAAGGAGGGAATAACATACACACTCAATTGGGTATGGAAATCTGTCTTACCCTAGAGGAAAATAGGGGGAGAAGGGGACAAGAGAGTAGGGGGATGATAGAGAGGAGGGCAGATTGGGAAAGGGTATAATCAGAAGCAAATACTTTTGAGGAGGGACAGGGTCAAGAGAAAGAATAGAATAAATGGGGGGGTGGGATAGGATTAAAGGAAATAGAGTTAGTTTTTCACAGCATGTCTACTATGGAAGTGTTTTGCATAACTGCACATGTATAGCCTATGTTGAGTTGCTTGCCTTTTCAATGAGGGTAGGTGGGGAGGGACGAAGGGAGAAAATTTGGAACCCAAAGTTTTAAAAACACATGTTTAAAAAAAATGTTTTCACATGCAACTGGGAAATAAGAAATACAGGAAATGGAGTACAGAAATCTATCCTGCCCTACAGGAAAATAGAAGGGAAAGGGGATAAGGGAAGGGGGGAAGAAATAGAAGGGAAGGCAGACTAGGGGAAGGAGGGGCAAAATGGGGTGAAAATTTGGAACTCAAAATCTTGTGGAAGTAAATGTTGAAAACTAAAAATATATTTATTAATTAAAAAAAATCAAAATAAAGAAATCAAGACACTGTAAAACAAAACTGAAAGAATGAAAAATTAGAAAACAATGTGAAATATCTCATTGGAAAAGCAACTGACCTGGAAAATAGATCCAGGAGAGAGAATTTAAAAACTATTGGACTATCTGAAAGCCATGATCAAAAAAAAGAGCCTAGACATCATCTTTCAAGAAATGATCAAGGAAAACTGCCCTGATATTTTAGAACCAGAGGGCAAAATAGAAATTGAAAGAATCCACCGATCTCTTCCTGAAAGAGATCCCCAAAGGAAAACTCCTAGGAATATTGTAGCCAAATTCCAGAGTTCCCAGGTCAAGGAGAAAATATTACAAGGATCCAGAAAGAAACAATTCAAGTATTATGGAAACACAATCAGGATAACACAAGATTTAGCAGCTTCTACTTTAAGGGACTGCAGGGCATGGGATATAATATTCTGGAGGCAAAGGAAATAGGATTACAACCAAGAATCACCTACCCAGCAAAACTGAGTATAATCCTTCAGGGGAAAAAAATAGTCATTCAGTGAAATAGGGAACTGTCAAGCATTCTTGATGAAAAGACCAGAGCTGATCTAAATCACTATTGATTAGAGAAATGCAAATCAAGACAACTCTGAGGTACCACATCACACTTATCAGAATGGCCAACCTGACAAAACAGGAAAATGATAAATGTTGGAGAAGATGTGGGAAAATTGGAACACTAATGCATTGTTGGTGGAGTTGTGAAATGATTCAACCATTTTGGAGAGCAATTTGGAACTATGCCCAAAAGGCTATAAAAATGTGCATACCCTTTGACCCAGCAATAGCACTTCTAGGGCTATATCCCAAAGAGATCACACAAATGGGAAAAGGACCTACATGTACAAAAATATTCATAGCAGCTCTTTTTGTGGTGGCAAAGAATTGGAAATTGAGAGGATGCCCATCAATTGGGGAATGGCTGAGCAAGTTGTGGTATATGAATGTGATGGAATACTATTGTGCTGTAAGAAATGACGAACAGGCTGACTTCAGAAAAACCTGGAAAGACTTGTATGGTCTGATGCTGAGTGAAGTGAGCAGAACCAAGAGAACATTGTACACAATAACAGCCACGTTGTGGATGACTAATATTGATAAACTTAACCCTTCCTGGCAATACAAGGATCTAAGACATCTCCAGAGGCCTTGTGATGGAAAATGCTATCCACACCCAAACAAAGAACTATGGAAGCTGAATTGTTATTTTTTTTTTCTCTTCTGTTGAGTTTTGTTTTCTCTTTCTGATGGTTCCTCCTATTGATTTTAATTTCTACTTACAACATCACTAATGTGAAAATATGTTTAATATGAATGTAAATGTATAGCCTATATCAGATTGTGCACCGTCTTGGGGAGGGTGGTGGGGAGGAAGGGGGAGAAAAATTTTAAACTCAAAAGCATATGAAAGTGGTTATTGATAAATCAAAAAAAATTAATAAAAAATATATATATAAAAAGAAAAGACCAGAGCTGAATAGAAAATTTGACTTTCAGATACAAGACTCAAGAGAAGCATAAAGAGGTAAACAGGAAAGAGAAATCATAAGAGACTTATTAATGTTGAGCTGTTTACATTCCTGCATGGAAAGATGATATTTGCAATTCATGAGACCTTTGTCAGTATTAGGGTATTTGGAGGGTAAAAATTACAAGTGGATAGATAGATAGATAGATAGATAGATAGATAGATAGATACATAGATACATAGATACATAGATACATAGATACATAGATAGCAGGCACAGGGTGAGTTGAAGATGAAGAGGTGATATCTGGAGAATAAAATTGAGGGGTGAGAGAGGATTATACTGGGAGGAGAAAGGGAGAGATAGAATGGGGTAAATTATCTTACATAAAATAGACAAGAAAAGGCTTTTACAGTGGAGGGGAAATGGGGGAGGTGAGAGGGAATGAGTAAATCTTATTCTCATAGGATTTGGCTTAAGGAGGGAATAACATATACACTCAATTGGGTATGGAAATCTATCTTACCCTACAGGAAAACGGGGAGGGGGGAAGGGGACAAGAGAGTAGGGGGATGATAGAAAGGAGGGCAGACTGGGAAAGGGGGTAATCAGAAGCAAATACTTCTGAGGAGGGACAGGGTCAAAAGCGAAAATAGGATAAATGGGGGGAGGGATAGGATAAAGGGAAATATACTTAGTTTTTCACAGCATGACTACTATGAAAGTGTTTTGCATGATTACACATGTACAATCTGTATCAAGTTGCTTGCCTTTTCAATGAGGGTGGGTGTGGAGGGAGGAAGGGAGAAAATTTGGAACCCAAAGTTTTAAAAATACATGTTAAAAAAAATTGTTTTCACATGCAACTGGGAAATAAGAAATACAAGAAATGGGATATAGAAATCTATCATGCCCTACAGGAAAATAAAAGGGGAAAGGGATAAGAAAAGGGAGGGGGTGAGATAGAAGGGAGGGCAGGTTAGGGGAAGGGGTATACAGAACGCATGTCATCTTGGGGCAGGGGGAGGGACGAGATGGGGAGAAAATTTGGAACTCAAAATCTTGTGGAAGTGAATGTTGAAAACTAAAAATAAATAATAAAAAATTTTTAAAAAAAAAGAAAAATGCTAATTGGGCCCAAGCCTAACAAGAATTCCTAGAAGCATTAAAGAAAGACACAAGAGTGATAGAGGAAAAATTGAGAAAAGAAATGAGAGTGATGTAAGAAAACTATGAAAAAAGAATTGGTTAGTTGATTGCTGTCCTTCATTCTTGAAGAGAATCAAAATGACATTGCTACATTGGAATCAAGGTACAGTGTGTCCTACTGTGGCTAATCAGAGCAATACGAGCTTTGAAGGCTCTGCAATAGGTTGGGCACAAATAGTCCACATAAACATTTGTCACTACAAATATCAAAAAAGCTGCTCAGACACCTGTGGGCTGCTGAATCCCACTGCTGCTTCAGTCCAGTGAGAAGACAACCCTATGGCCTAGGCCACCTGTGTGCAGGGTTATGACTACAGATTCTAGGATATTCACACCTGCTGCTTCATCATTTGCCTGTCACCACAGATCTTTGAGGTAGGTAAAAAATGGTAAAGTGTTATGGATGATGTATTTTGATTCATGCGCAAACTGGATTTAAGTGAGACAGAGTTGCATGAAGTAGTCAGCTTCACACTCTCTTCCAGAGTCATCAAAGCATTGGCAAGACAAAAGTCAAGATGACTGGCGATGGCTCAGGATGCAGTAGGTAACCTTGGCATATTTGATGTCTAACCAAACTCTCAGCACTCCACAATGCTACCTTCAGCCACTTTCATTGGAACAAATTGTTCTCATTTGCCTATTCTGCTGGAGGAAGTCTTCACTGTTTAGGGTAATAGTTTAATATAAGAGGCATAAAAATTCACTAAAGAAAAGAACTCCTTTAAAAAAGCAGAATAGGTTGAATGGAAAAGGAAGTACAAAAGATTACTGAAGAAAATTATTCCTTAAAAATTATAATTGGACAGGTGGAAGCTAATAACTCCACAAGACATCAAGAAACAATAAACCAAAGTCAAAAGAATGAAAAAATAGAAGAAATTGTGAAATATCTCACTGGAAAAATAACTGACCTGGAAAATAGATTGAAGAGAGATAATTTAAGAATTATTGAACTACCTGAAAGCCATGATCAAAAAAAGAGCTAAGACATCATATCTCAAAATATTGTCAAGGAAAACTGCCCTGATATCTTAGATCCAGAGGGTAAAATAGAAATCGAAAGAGTCCACTGATCACTACCTAAAAAAGATCCCAAAATGAAAACTCCTAGGAATATTGTAATAGCCATATTCCAGAGCTCCCAGGTCAAGGAGAAAATATTGCAAGCAGCCAGAAAGAAACAACATCATGAAACCACAGTCAGGATTACACAATATTTAGCAACTTCCATGTCAAAGTATTGGAGGGCTTGGAATTTGATATTCCAGAAGGCAAAGGAGCAAAGATTACAACCAAGAATCACCTACTCAGCAAAACTGAGTATAATCTTTCATGGGCAAAAATGGATTTTTAATGAAATAGAGGACTTCCAAGCATTCCCAATGAAAAAAACCAGAGCTGAATAGAAAATTATCCTTCAAACACAAGACTCAAAAGAAGCATAAAAATGTATTAATGAAAGAGTAAACAAAAGGGTCTCAATAAAATTAAATTATTTACATTCCTATATAGGAAGATGATACATGTAACTTCTAAGAAACTTTATCATTATTAAGGCAGTTAAAAGGAGTGTACGTAGATAGAGGGCATGGATGTGAGTCAATTATGTTGGAATGATCTCCAGAAAAATGAAGGGGTCAGAAGGGGATGCACTGGGAAAGGGGGGAAGGAAGAGGTAGAATGGGGACATTTTTTTTTCCACCTCAAAGACATGCAAGGAAGATAGATTTCTATACCCAGCTGAGTTTATGTGTTCTTCCCTCTTTGAACCAATTCCAAGGAGACTGAGATTCAAGCATTGTCCTCCCCCACAATTTTCCCTTCCTTGCATCACTCTCATTTCTTTTCCCAATTTTTCCTCTATCACTCTTGTGTCTTTCTTTAATACTTCTAGGAATTCTTGTTAGACTTGGGTCCAAGTAGCATTTTTCTTTTTTTTTCTTATTTATTTTTAGTTTTCAACATTCACTTCCACAAGATTTTGAGTTCCAAATTTTCTCCCTATCTCATCCCTCTCTCTGCCCCAAGATGACATGCATTCTGCATACCCCTTCCCTTAACCTGCCCTCCCTTCTATCAACCCCCTTTCTCTTATCCCCT
>NW_020954907.1:4834224-4980061 GCF_900497805.2 Vombatus ursinus | reverse complement strand
TATCTTACACAATAGGGAAATGGGAGGTGAAGGGGATAAGAGAAAGGAGGAGGGAAGATAAAAGGGAGGACAAATTAAGGGAGGCAGTGGTTAGAAACAAACTAGACTTTCCAGGAGGACAGAATAAAGAGAGAGAAGAGGAAACAGAAGAAAATGGGATACAGGAAAATACACTGTTAGTAATTATAACTGTGAATGTGAATGGGAACCCATAAAATGGAAGTAGATAGCAGAATGGATTAGAAACCAGAATCTAATCGTATGTTATTTACAAGAGAAACACTTGAAATAGAAAGACACACACAGAGTTAAAATAAAAGGTTGGAGCAGAATCTAATATGCTCTAACTGAACTAAAAAAAAACCAAAACAAAACTGCAGGAGTAGCTTTCATGAATTCAGACAAAGCAAAAGCAAAAATAGACCTAATCAAAAGGGATGATCAACAGCAAGGTGGCTGCCTATGTGTATCAGGGGAGGCAAGCTTTCAAGTCTACCTCAAAATCTCCACATCTACATGAGTGTCCTTAGGTGACCCAGGCTCCCCAATTTCTAAGGCCAAGGGTTCAGAGGAGCAGAGCAGATGGGTCCTCTCTGTCAATGGGACCTGCTTTTCCCTGTTGTGCGGGACTCCAGGGTTACCTGAAGGCCTTCACTCTGATGACCCGGTCTGCCTAGCAGTGCCAATAGAGAGAGGCCTTCTCAAGTGTGAGGAAAAATAGAACCCCAACTAAGGCCATATATGCTGGGAGTGCTATCCATAAACAATGGAAGGTTACTCTCATTGGAGATTATTGTGAAGGGGCTGGGTGACTTCTTGTCAGGAGATGTGGAGGGGACTCTTGGTCTGCAATGGGTGGACCAGATGACCTCTGAGGGCCCTTCCATTAGTCTGAGAGGTCTGTCATCTGGCCAGATATCCAGGATGTCTGGCTGTACTGGAACTGAAGAGTAAGGGTAGAGTAGGAATAAATATGGGCAGCTGAGGGGTGCAATGGATAGAATGACAGGCCTAGAGTCAAGAAGACTTATCTTTCTGAGTCCAAATCTGGCCACAGACACTTACTAGTTGTGTGATCATGGCAAGTCACTTAACTCTGTTTGCCTTGGTTCCTCTTCTGTAAAATGATCTGGAGAAGGAAACGGCAAATCACTCCAGTATCTTTGCCAAGAAAAGCTCAAATGATATCCCAAAGAGTAAGACATAACTGAAATGATTGAATATCAAAAAAAGGGATAATTAGAGAAACTACATTTTATTAAAAGGTATCATAGGCAATGAAGTAATATAAAAAACAATTATAGTAAGTTTATCTGATAAAGGCCCCATTTCCCAAATATATATTGAGTATAGAATTGAGTGAAATTTATAAAAATATTTTTATAAAAATTTATAAAAATAAGAGCAATTCCCCAATTGAAAGCAAAGGTATCTATAGTCATACAAAAAATGCCCTAAGTCATTATTGATTAGAGAAAAGCAAATTAAAACAACTCTGTGGTGCCACCTCACACCTATCAGAAACAAATGATACAGGGGATGAAGGAAAATAAGCACATTAACGCTGTTGGCAGAAGAGCAATTTGGTCTAACCACCCTGGAAAACAATTTGGAACTATGCCTAAAGAGATATAAAACTGTGCATGCCATTTGACCCAGCAATACCACTACTAGGTCTGCATCCCAAAGAAATCAAAGAAAAAGGAAAAGGAAAAGGACCTATACGTACAAAAATATTTAGAGCAACTCTTTTTGTGGTGGCAAAGAACTGGAAATTGAGGGGTTGCTCATCAATTGGGGAATGGCTGAACAAATTGTGGTATATAGTTGCGATGGAACACTATTGTACTATAAGAAATGACAAGGGGAAGGTGATTTCAGAAAAATATGGCAAGACCTATACGAACTGATGCAAAATGAAATGAAAAGAATCAGCAGATGGGCAGCTAGGTGGCACAGTGGATAGAGCTCTGGCCTTGGAGTCAAAAGGACCTGAGTTCAAATTCGACCTCAGACACATGACACTTATAGCTGTGTGACCCTGGGCAAATCACTTACCCCTGATTGCCTCACAAAAAAAAAAAAAGAATCAGGAGATCATTGAGCACAGTAACAGCAATGTTGTAACGATGATTAACTATGAAAGACTTGGTTACTGTGATCAATACAATGATCCAAGATAATTCTAAAGGATTTATGATGAAAAAATCCAACTCCAGAGAGAGAACTGATGAATTATGATGCAAGATGAAGTATAATTTTCTCACTTCCTTTATTTTTCTTGCTTTTAAAAAATATGTCTCTAATATGGAAGTCTTGCATGATTTCACACGTGTAATTGATATATTGCTTGCCTTCTCAATAGGTGGGAGAGGGTGGAAGGGAGGGATAGAATTTGGAACTCAAAATTTTAAAAGAAAATAATGTTAAAAATGAATAAGTAAAGGGGCAGCTAGGTGGTGCAGTGGATAGAACTCCAACCCTGGAGTCAGGAGGACCTGAGTTCAAATGTGGCCTCAGACACATAACACTCACTAGCTGTGTGACTCTGAGCAAGTCACTTAACCCCAATTGCCTCACCAAAAAAAAGAGAAAAAGAAAAGAAAAAAGAAAAAAAGAATAAGTAATAAGTTAAAAATAAAACGATTGCTCATTTAGAGCTGGAAGAATCATCATCTAGTTCAGTCTCATTTACAGATGAGAAAACTGAGTCTCAAAGAGGTGTGACCAAAGGTGACAAGTAAGAGATGTGGGATTCGAACTTGGGTCCTGGGACTCTAAGTTCATAACTCTTTCTCCTGGACCACAAACTATTGCTTTCCTTTCTAAACCAATGATCCCACTTCCTCACCGCCCTCTCCAGAACTCTGATGTTTCAGGCAAGAGGAGTTCATCATGTCAGTGTAAGAATGGATTCCCATGAGAAGGGGGCATGGGAGGTCTTGGCTACAACAGGTTATGTAGAAAATGGAGGCCTATGAAGGCCAAGCAGAGCAGTGAGTTCCAAGAGCTCAATTCACCAGGATATCACACTAGCACAGCCGTCCGTCCTTGGAAAACTTAGAATAGTTGGGCCTGACCTTGGGAAAATTTTTACCTATAAAACAAAAGTGGATAGCAGAATGGATTAGAAACCAGAATCCAAAATTTAGCTTAAGGTCTTTGATTCAGTCACCAATTGGATGGGACTGGAAAGAATCCCATTCATTCTTAAATTCAGGCTAGGCCTGGCCTTCAGCAGCATTAAGAGTCAGAGAACTGTCTGTAGTCCTTCCTATATCCCCATTTCTGCCCCCTTCCCTCATTCAAGTGCACTTCCTATGACCCCTCCAGTTCTTTAATGCTTCTCTGCCCTCAGGTGAGGGAGGAAAGTGACTGAGAAACTCATTCCCCACAGAGGTATGAGGGGATGACTGAAAGGGTTCTGCAGACGTGTGTGTGTGTGTGTGTGTGTGTGTGTGTGTGTGTGTGTGCATGTCTGGAGTAGCACGATGTAAGAGAAAAGTTAAGAAGGGGCAATGAAGATGCCCCTGTCACCCAAAGAAACAAACACAGCAGCTCCTGCTATGAGCCAGAGGCATCTAAAGTTACCCAAAATCACAGAACTTTTCCAAATTGGAAGGGACCCCAGTGACCACCTAGTCAATCCACACCTGGAAAAGAATCCCCATTACGATACACCTGACTGACCATCCGGCCTTTGTTGGAAGACATCCCTGCCAGAGATACATCATTCCACCTCTATTAGGATGTTTCTCCTGGTATCAAGCCTAAATTTGCCTCTTGGCAGCTTGCTCCAAGCTTTCTGCCCACCTGCCCTGTTGGCCATTCCAATGGCCTGGGCAGCCTCGTTCACTGCTCTTAGTGAGTCTTCCTCACGTGTTGGCTGGTTTGAGAATCCCACGAGTTCTCTTTCCACTCTCCTTGCTGAGTGTGAAACCAACTCCCTTTGTGCCCAAGGCCAAGTACCTGCAGAATGTGTAGATGACCAGCAGGTTTCCCAGCACTCCTGTGAAACCCACAACCAAGATGGTAGCACCAATGGTATAGTGGGCATGGTCCGGGGCATCTACTGTAGGGAAGATATTCCGGGAATGGGGTGGCAACCCCACTGCCTATGGAGAGAGACAAAAAGAACAAAAATTCATAGACCTAAAAGAGAGCTCAGAGGCCATCTGGTCTAACCCCTTCATTTTACAGATGAGGAAATTGAGGCATGGTGAGATTAAAGTGAGAGTGTGATGAGACTTGCCAGGGGAAAGCAGATGGCCTAATTTTCTGGGAGCGGGGACAGACAAAAAGGACTCTGTAGAAGGGAGAAAAGGAGGGAGGTCCTTTCTGCACGTTTCTCCTGCCAGCTCATCTCCAGACAGCACCCTACGCCTCAGTGTCTCCTGCTGGAAGCAAAGAATGTCCTATGGTTTCATGCTTTAACTAGACTGGAAGTTGAAGCAGGCTAAGGTGATGAGCACAATTGTGGAAGGATGCGTGTATCCTGCAAATACATCCAAGTAAGAGACTACTTTGTTTTTTTTAATTAGGAGTCAGAGAATTGTCTTTGGTCTTTCCTATATCCCTATTTCTTTTTTTTTTTAAATTAAATTTGTTGTTAAATTTTTATTAAATTTATCAAATTGACTACTTTTTTATTCAATTTTCTTTTCTTTTAAGATTTGTATTCTGTCCCTCCCACTTCTCATTCTCTCCTCTCCTTCCCATTGAGAAAGCAGCCAACCACTTATTTCTAATCAAGCCCCTGAGACTTTCATTGCAAAGACTCCAGAGCCAGTAACCATGGAAAATCACCAGCTGGGCAAACAGGCTCCCATCTTCTTAATTCCCAAGCATGACTGATCTCGGATTCATTACCTAGGGCTTTGCAGGAAAAATTATCATAGGACTGACCCAAAGTGAGAAAGACACCTGAGGAACCAAAGCCTCTTGAAAATCTCATGTGAGGGAAGCCCCAGGGCTGGTGTTGAATAATTGGGCCTCTAAGGAGGAGGGTAATCTTCAGATTGCAATTAGAAAAATGATTCAGACCACCCAAGATTTTCTGAGGCCCAAGAAAACATTCTACTTACCTGCTCTAATAATAACTCACATTCCAATGAGGCTTTAAGGTTAATAGATGCCATCACCTGCCAACAAACCATGGAGGTGGTGCAGGTAGGCTTTTTTTAAATGGTTTTTTGACTGCACTTATGATTCCATCAGGAGGCAGTGTGGCGTAGTGGGCAAAAAGCTGGCCTCAGAGTAAGGATGACACATACTGATTGAGTGACCATGGGCAAGTCACTTACCATTTCACAGACAAGACTCGGATATTGCAGAGCAGGTCCCAGCTGCCTTGATAGAGAACTCTTCGCTCAGAGTTCTCGATTAGGATGAACTCGCAGTGCAAGCATTGATTCTGATTTTGGAGTTACATGTCTTGCCCAGGTCATCTAGCTAGGTGACTAGAGCTAGGACTGGAAACTAGGTTTTTCTTTTTCTTTTTCTTTTCAATAATTAAATTTTGTTTTCAAATGAAGCTCCACCTTCTCTCTCTCCCCTCTCCCTTCGACTCCAGTGAATCCAGCTTGTTCTGACTCAGAATACGGCTCTGGACACTCTTTTCAGTCCAGTTCCCATCGCAAATGAGGAGCTAAGTGCAACAAGATCATTAGAAGAGTTGGGGAGTTGTTTGTTTGATTTTTTTAAATAGGCCTATGAGAGAATTTAAGACAATTCCCGGGCCTCTTCCATTTCCTGGCTCCAGCATTATCAAGATAATGTAGCTCAAAGTCAGCTTCTTTTTTGAATTGGGGGTAGGAGGGGGAAGTCAAGTCTAAGTCAAGCTAAGTGCTGGCAATATAAAGAAAGGTGAAGATAGACCCTGCCCTCAAAAGGCTTACGGTCTAATGAAGGAAGCAACAGGTAAAGAACTAGATAGACACAAGATCTGTCTAGAGTAGATAGAACGTCCTCTGAGAGGTCAGAGCATTGGAGGGATCACTTCTTTTTTTTAGGGGAATCTGAAGCCATCCTCCTACCTTCAAGTAGGGGAAGCAACGTCATACAGCCCTGGTTTTAGAGTCAAAGGACCTGAGTTCCGATCCCACCTTTGATGCTTACTACCTGAGTGACCTTGGGTAAAGTACTCACTGCCTTGAGGAACTCAGGTTCCTCAACCGTACAATGAGGGGGCTGAGCCATATGATTCACAAGGGTCCTGTGAACACCTCCAGGTCTATGATCAATGATCTAATGATAATCTGGACCTGTGCCCGAGGCCCCTTCCTTCTCCTGGTGAAGCAAACACAATCCTTCCCACCTTTTTCTCCACTAGTGATAATCCTTTACACCTGGACACTACTTTGCACATTGGAAAATATATTCACCTCTGTTATGACACTTGATTCCAACCCACCTCCCCAGGAGTGGTGCAGGGCAGAGAGTCTTACTCTAATTGGATAAATCAGGAAGTCTCGTTTATCCCAAGAAAGTCTTGCTGTGCTGTGGATTCCTGACGGAGCTGAGATAGGGATGCATGCACTAAACCCCTAAGCCTGCCTTCCAGTCTCCAGAAGCCAGTGAAGCACAGGCCGGCAACAGGAGGAAATGACCTTGGGAGGGGAAGGGGGACCTTCCTCTGTCAGAGGTTTGTGGCTGAGCGGGATTGATCCTAGCTTGGCTCGAAGCCACAATGCTGGGAGGTGGCTGAATTAAAACAGCAACGCTGTCCAGCTCTCATCCCATCGGAGGAAAGTTGGGGAGAGGTTAGCAGCTTCCATCAGCCAGGCTTATAAAGGGTAAGAATTTAGGGCAGCCCCTGCCTCATGATTATCCAGGTAATCTGGCCCACGCACATTTTCTTTTCTAGTACCTAGCTGCTGTGCCTTGCACTTAGTAGACATTTAATAAACGTTTGTTAAAATGAATTTCGTGTTCTGAGTAGCCCAGACGATCGTTACTGTGTAGCCCAAGCCCGGGGGCCTCTGGGAGTAGGGGGAAGCTCAGGGAAAGAGTGCAACAGCATGAAGAATGGAAGAGCGCTGGGAGGTCGTGAGGATGGAAGGATGCCGTGGAGGCGAGGTATTTGGCAAACCCTAAAGTGCGACATAAATGTCAGTTGTTATTATCATCATCTCCTTCTCGCTGGGAGCATTCCTGCGTGAGAAGGAGGCTGTCCGTACAGAACTTCCCTTTATAGTGCCCCAGGGAATCCCCCCCAGACCAGGGAGAGGGACACTCTGGGTCATTCCCTCCCTCCTTCCTTTGTTTTTAGGGGATGACCTTGGTTTTGGCCACATGGCTATCTGGTCACTCTGCTTTGGTTACTTTGACTTGGACAGGAGGCCAACTATTAGGGCAAAAATACAGCAAGCCACCTGGACTGGTGGCTTCCTCCTTTCTTTATAAAGTGACCTAGTACTGTTCTCCCCACTCCCCTCAAAAATTAGTTCATAGGATTGTAGATTTAAAAGGGACCTTAGAGGCTGTCTTGCACAAACCCCTTATCTTACAGATCAAGAAACAGGCCTGAACTGAAGTTAAGCGGCAAAACCAGAATCTGGCATTGTTTTTGCCTTTCTCTGTATCCTTAGCTCTTAGCACAGTGCCTGACTCATAGTAAGGACTTGATAAAGGCTTTTTGACTGACTGACTGATTGCCCACGTGACCCAGTTATTTAAGGGTCTAAGGAGGGACTTGAGGCCAGATCTTCTGGACTCTATGCTATTCTACCTATATCTATCCATGCTATCAACTGCCAACCTCTTGCCCTCCTCATTATCTGGGTTCTGAACCTCTCTCGAGTCTCCTTTTTTCTCTCCCATATCCCCTCCCTCTTCTCTGAGGGAAGGACTGGCTGAATTCCAGAAACAGTTACGGGCTGTTCCTCCCTTATTCCTCCTTTCTCCCCCCCCCAGCCCCCACCTTCTGAAAATATCCACTCTTCTTATAGTAAATTCTAGGAAAATCTGATTATGTAGCATGGAAAATCTGACTCAGCCTTTCAAGGCTGATTTTATATTGCTCTCAACCCCAGCAAAGATGGGCATCTTTCCTTGTTCCCCACCAAAAACAAATAAACAAAGAATGCCTCAGTAAACTCCAGTGGCTCCCTATTACCCCAGGAAATAGGCAATCTGCTATTTGGCATTTAAAGTCCTGTACAGCCTGGCCCCCTCCTCCCTTTCCAGTCTTCTCTCACTTTATTCCCCTCCATGTACGTTACATTCCAGTTATACTGGCTATTCCTAGTACAGGACACTCTATCTCCCAGCTCTATCCATGTCTTTTCACCGGCTGTCCCTCATGCCTGGAATGTTCTCCCTCCTCCTCTCTACTTCCTGACTTTCTCTGTCTCTGTCTCTCTGTCTCTGTCTCTGTCTGTCTCTCTCTCTCCCTCCCTCCCTTCCCTTATCTCTCTCTCTTCCCTCATTTCTCTCTTCTGTCATCTATATCTTTTCCCTCCTCTCTCTCTCTCTGTTCCTCCTTATCTCCTTATCCCTCTGTCTCTCTCTCATCATCTACCTGTCTCTATCTCTGTCTCTCTCTTTCTCTGTATCTCCCTATCTCTGTATGCGTGTCTCTCTCTGTGTCTCTCTGTCTCCGTCTCTCTCTCTCCCCCTTACCTCTCTTCCATCACTTCTCTCTTCCATCATCTACCTTTCTCCTCTCATCTCTCTCTGTGTGTCTCCTCATCTCTCTGTCTCTTTCTGTCTCTGTCTTTCTCATTGTCTAGCTGTTTCTCTCTCTCTCTCTCTATCTGTGTCTCTCTCTTTCTCTGTATCTCCCCATCTCTCTCTCTCTCTGTCTCTTTGTCTCAATCTCTTCCCATCTCTTTCTGTCTGTCTGTCTGGCTGACTCTGTCTCTGTCTCTCTTTCTCTCTCCTCATCTCTCTGTCTCTCTGTCTCTGTCTGATCATCTCTGTCTTACCCACCTCCCCAGCTGCTAAAGCCTTCCTCTCTGAAATTGCCTTCCTATTGTACACATCTGTACCTATCTTGTAGCTTCACAGTTATTTGCATGTTGTGTCCATCATTAGAATGTAGCCCATCAAGCTCAGGGACTGTGTTTTTGCCTTTCTGTGTACCCCTAGCACTTAGCTGAGTGCCTGACACATAGTAAGCACTTACTAAATTCTTGTTATGAGGGTCATTGATGATGAATGTGCTTTCCTGCCTGTGCCTTTGTTCACATTTCCCTCTGTACCCGGGATGCCCTACCTCCCCCTATTCATCTATTGAGGCAATGGGGGGAAATTCTGTATCTGGAGTTTGGGGACCTGGGGTCAAATCCTGGCTCTACCACTTACTACTTATGTGACCTTAGAGAAGTTAACTTAACCTCCATGGACCTCAGTTTCCTCATCTGAAAAATGTGGGAGTTGAATTAGATGATCTCCAAGGTTCTAAATCTCTGATCCTATGAGGACAGATCACAGAAATTTAGGATTAATAGAATTATAAGTGAAGTTAAGTGACTTGCTTAGTGTAACACTAATAGATAGAGGGGCTAGGAAAAGTCTTGGTGCAGTCTAGTAAAGCTTCCTTCTGTAGCTGGAGCTTATTTATTGCCCACTGGCTAAAGTTGAGATAGGGGCAATCATCTTGACCTCCTTCCTTTAACAAGGTGTTAGAAAGATGCCAGAAAGGGACTCTACCACGCTTTTGTCCCTTCTGAAGAGGAACATGCCCATACAGCCACACCAATAAAGTTCCATGATAACTTAGGGGAAGATCTGGGGTCCTTGTTCTGGGTCTAGCAAACTAGGTGCCCAATTTGGATTCTAGGGCTCTCCCTTCAAAAATCTCACCATCTTATTCCCTCAAAGATGCCGTGGGGGAATTCCAATTCACCATTCTCATGCTTGACTCTGGGGGGACTCTGCCCTTTTCTGAAATGACTGACTTGACAAAGAGTAGTTTTCTAGATGCTTCATTGACCTTTAACAACCATCTTTTTTCACCCTCTGATCTAGGGATTGTTTCCCTGGCAGGCTCAGGTGTAGAGTGGGGGTGGGGAAAGTTACAGGAGATGTAAGTGCTGTCTGCCTCCCAGATAGCTATGGTCTAATAGGACCAAAAAATGATTCCATGACCTGGCTTACCGTGGGAATGCTGGGAGGAAGATCGAGCACACGGTAGGCATCCACTTCTGTGCTGTTCCACTCACTGATGGAAGTCATGATCTTGGTGCAATTGGTGTCCTGAACTGGGCAGGAGAGACCCCTTAGCCTGGGAGAAGGATTCATGTTCAGAGAGCAACGTTCATTGCTGATGCCCTTTGAGAAGATACTCCGGCTTAGTTCAAAGCATCTACATTCAGTCCCGGTTCATTTGCTGTCCCCTGGCTTCTCTTCCTTTTGTCTATAGTAGACTTCAGGGCTCCTTCTTCCTGGAAGGTGAGACCCTGCCCTGGGCTGCTCGGTGGAGTTTTGTGACTGTGTCACATCGTCAGTCCAGAAGATGCAGCAGCCAGGGTCTGCCCCTTTAAATATCAAAGCCTGAGGGACTGGCACATGCCCAGTCGGGACCTGGGTCAACTGCATCAAAACTGTAAATGTTATCCTTAACTAACAGCCTGGTTTGTGCTAACATCAGATGAAGGAAGGTGTGTGTGCTTTGTGAGCAAACAAAGAGGGAGCTGAGATGGGGGTATTCCACAGCCGGTCCAAGAATTAGTCCTTGATGGTACATTTGTGGCTGCTGGGTGACATCACCCTTCCTTAATCTGTAGGGAAGGGGGGCAAGTCAGGCTTAGAGAGGGGAAATTCAGGGCATCTCAGCACCTGAGCTAGAACCCAACGAGACCATTTAGTTGGGAACTGGAGTAAGGGGCAGTGATGGTGAACACGGATCCATAAAAAATCAATTCTAGTTCTCCATGAAGAAAAATGAGGGATCATCAGAAAATCATGATGCCAGGTGAATTCTTGGGCACATTCCCCAAAGCCTGAGGCTAGTGTTTCTTTTTATTTGGGAAGATTTGACCAGAACCACATCTTCAGCTCCCTGACTCTGCCCAGGATGGTGATTGTTGCTGGCCCAATAGTCATTTCTAGAGTTCCAATTCAAAGCTGAATTCATTCAGAGTCACGTTTAAGGGAAACTCTTGTTTTGGCCAGGTCAATCTTCTAGAGTCACTGGCTAGAGTAATTTTTTACAGTAGCCTCTGGGCATAAAGGCCTGAATGGCCATGCTCCAGCGTAAGTGGGCCCACAAGGTTTCCATCCAGCAGATTAGAATCTAGATTTGTATTGACAGGAAACCAATTCTGTAATTGTATCTCACTAGAGATCTTCAAGTGATGGGTCAGTCATAGATCTCAAGCAGAAAGAGGCCTCATATGTCTTATCTCATCCAAATGCCTTGCTTTATAAATGGGGTTCCTGATGCTCAGGAAGATACTCAAGGCCATAAAAGAATCAGTCAGAATTTGAACTCAGGTCCTCAGACTCTGCTCTTTCCAGTGTACCTCCTGGTTGACCAACGGATAGAGATTGACTAGAGAGAGATGGGGTTGGGCTAAATGACCTCCTGAGTCTCTGATTCTGGGACTTGTTCTGCTCTGCCTCAGAGAGCAGAACTAGGGAGAATGGTGAACTAAGCAAGAAAGAAGCTTCCCTCACCATCAGGCATCTTGTACCATGCAGTGGACTGCCTTGGGAGGGGTGGGTTTCCCCTCACCAGAGGTCTCCAAAGCAGATACTGGATGGGAATCTTGTGCAAGGGATTTTTATTCAATTACATGTTAAATGATGTGACTTCTGAGGTCCCTGCTACCTCTGATGTTCTGTTATTTTAAAGAAGGACCAAGAAAACATTAGCTTCTGGAGGCAGCTCGGTGGCTTAGTGAATAGAGCTCTGGCCTTGGAGTCAGGAGGACCTGAGTTCAAATCCAGCCTCAGACGCTTAACACTTACTAGCTGTGTGACCCTGGGCAAGTCACTTAACCCCATCACCTCACCAAAAAAGAAAAAAGAAAAGAAAACATTAGCTTCTAAGAATTTAAATAAGGCAATAGATAGATAGATGGATGGATGGATGGATAGATAGATAGACAGACAGACAGACACAGATATTTAGGGAAGACATCTGATTTCCTGGTCACTGACAAATACCTGTGATCTGTGCAATGTCCTGGCTTTCTGCCCATCCACATATGCTTCACATCCACTCAGACAACGAGCAGGCATATAGTTATTGTTTTGCCTCTACACCTTTGGGGACGGGTCGGTAAAGATAAATGGACCATTAACAGATGGGAGAGAGTCAACAAACCCACAGAAATGGAGGCAGGTGTGTTCAGTTCCAGAGGCAGATAAAAACCAGTCCAAAGATCAAAACTAGAAATCCTAGAGGTAAAATATTCTGGAAAACAAGCTTTGAGTTTGAAAACATCAAGTCTGAAGTCAGCAGCAGGATTAGTGTAAGTGGTATTGGATTACGGAGAAGAGAACAATCCCAGAATCCCAGAAGTTCAAGGAAAGAACCTCAGGGGTGGTTTAGTCCAACCCAGACCTGACCATGGATGGTTCTCTGGATTAAAATCACACAAAGAACCTACCATTTGATATTTACCTTGTATGTGCTCTCTCTCTCTCTCTCTCTCCCTCCCCTTCTCTCTTTCCTATCTCCCTCCCTAACTTCTCCTCTCCTTTCCTCTTCTCTTCTCTCCTCTTTTCTTCTCTCTCTCCATATCTATATCTATATATACATATAATATGTATACAAACAAGTAAATACATTTTAGATATAAATAAATATTATATATATACAAATTCTATTTGTTTACTTATCTGTATATAAAATACATTTTAGATATAAATAAATATATATTTACTTATTTTTGTACATGTTGTTTCACCCTAAAAGATAAGACAGAGACATAAAAGACATAGAGATAGATAGGTAGATGGAGGGATATAGGGATAGAGACAGATATGACAGATATTGACATGATAGAGATAGAGGCTAGATATGATAGATATGATGGCTAGAGATAGATAACTATGATAGAGATATAATATGATAGATGGATGTCATAAATAGATAAGAGATACAAGAGAGACATAGAGAGAATATTTATTAAGTAATTACAACATACCAAGCACTGTGCTGAATGCTGGGGATATAAATATAGGGAAGACAGCCCCCGTCCCTGCCCCCAAGGAGCTTCCCTTTTAATGGGGGCAGTTAAAACATGAAGGGGGAGGGGCATGGTGTGGAGGTAGCCTAGAAGCAGTTTGGAGTCCCAGTTCTGGGTGAGATAAGGCAACGCTTCTCCATAAGAGCCTGGCCCAGAGCTGAGAGTCCAAGGTTGAGAGAAGAGGATGAAGATGGGAATGATGGCGGGAGAGAAGGCAGCATGGGGTGAAGACAGCCAATCGTGCAGGCATGGCTCCAGGCAAGGCAAGGTGAAAACTCACCTATCAAGGCCTGCTAGAAGCTTTTTGAGGGCCAGGACTGGTTCAGGTTATTATTTGTTTGTTAGTTAGTTTTGTCCTTGTATTCCTAAGTGGCATGGCACCTGGCACAAAGCAAACACTTAACAGGTAGCATGTTGAATAGAATGCTGGACTGGGAATCATGAAATCCTGAGTTCAAATGTGGCCTCAGACACATGCTATTTGTTTTCTTATCCATAAAATGGGAATAATAATAGCACCTACTTCACAGGGTTGTTGTTAGGATCAAATGAGATAATATTTTTTGCACTCCTTAAAGTATTCTATAAATACTAGCTTTCTTATTATTTTTATGTTATTATTACTGGTCATCTAATTCAAAGTTGAAGAAAACCTCAGGGGATTAAAAAAAATCATAATGCATAGATTCCAGAGTTGTACTGTCCACTCTAACCTGATTTCCTGAAACTTTCATTGTCATGGTTCGCCCACTCTGTTTCTTCTGGGGCTGGTATTTCTCTGACTCAGCCTCCACTACTAAGCCATTTGCCTACCAATCACTTTTCACCTACAGATACCTCCCTGGAACTTGAGGTGGTTATTCAGCGGAGTGTTCCTAGAAGACCTCTGCAACTTGTAGAGTATGCACATTGCCTGCTCTCTTCCATAGGGAGTCTCCCCAGGCCTATGTCCTGGTCAGTTCACTAGGTACTGTTAGCAGCCTTATCATCTCTGTGAATCAAGGAAAGGGTGGTGGATGAGGACTTGGAGGAAGAAGTCTGTGGTTAGGGTGAAGCCATCATAGGCCAGTGCGACCAGAGTGGACATGGACTGGGTAATCTCATCCTTTCAGGAAGGCCATTAGGCTATCTGAGAATTATGAAGAAGATGCCTGCTGTCTTCCCACCCATTTCTGAAAAGTTTCAGTAGGTGCAGTGGTAATGGGAGAATAGTCAGATCTGATCGCCTATATTCAACCATAGTTTGCACTTTCTAGGTTCACGTATAACCTAAGTTGTAACAGAATTCTGTGGGTGGGTGGCCTAGTTGTCCTAATGGTAGAAGCTGTTGCACTGGAGATGCTGTCTCCAGGGTTCAGTTTATGTCTTCTGTTTGCTCATTGGTCAAGGAATGATGTGCAATGGAAAGGTGAATCTTTATCCTAAAGGTGATATGATAGGGCTGTGCAAAAACTAGGTGCCTGATTAGAGGGTCTGTGGGAACATTGGCGATGAGAAAGTTCTGGATGACTTTTTTTAGAAAAGGGTGAGTGGCCTTGGCCTTCGTGAGAGGTTTAGCACATGGGAAGGAATGATTCTTTTAGATGAGCATGCCTACTGCGAACAAGATGGCATCATACCTGAGACAAGGGCAAGTGTGTGATGACATCTAACCTGACTGTCACCCAAGGTCATGGGGGAAGTTGACAAGGTCAAAACAAACTTGTTGGTCCCTGGCCTGGATACCGATTTCAAATGTACACATTTGCCAGCTGACACTGTACTAAAGTTGTGATCACAAGTCATGGATAACCACGTGTAAAGTCTTGAACAGGCCTCCATGGTCTGCAACTAGACGGTCATGGAAGAGATGGACTACTGATCACTGAATCCTTTCTTCTTCCAAATAAATTCATATTAATACTTTTCTTTTACATCATCTACTTATCCTAAAATATTCCTCCTTTCCCCCCCCATGAGAAAGCTCCCCTTTGTAATGGAGAATAAACAAGAGAAACAAACAAAAAAAAAATTCAGCACAGCCAATACATAAAAAAAAAGATTCTATGTAATAATCCTTGATCAAAGTCCCTCCCCTCTGCAAAGAAGTGGGATGAAGTTCCTTCTCATATCTCTTCTTTGAAGCCAACCTTGATTATTATAATTTCTCAACATTCCATTCTGATTGTTTTATTGTGGTGGTTTTTTTCATTTTACATTGTAGTCATTGTATAAATTGTTTTCCAGGTTCTGCTGATTCTACTTTGCATCAGTTCCTATAAGGCTTCCCATGTTTCTCACAGTCATGATTTCTTACAGCACAGTAATGAAGAAGAATCTCATTTTTAGGCCTAGGGCATGTTTATGCAAAAACATGGAGGCAGATGTGAAATATCAGGTTCAGGGAAGGGCAAGTATTCCAGTTGGGCTTAAATTTAGCGTGCATAAGTCAGTCATTCAATCAATAACACTTATTAAGCAACCACTATATGCTAAGTACTGTGTTAGGTGCTGAGAGACACTAAAACAAAAATGGAACAGTCTCTATTTTCAAGGACTTTCTATTCTATTAGTAGAAACAACATGAAAATATAAGGTATATTTGGTTCCTTTGCACATTATGTGTGTATCTACATGTTTTTATCTACATGTGGCCTGCAGAAAAGAGTAAATAGATATCTCCCAGAGTCTCTTCCACCCAACCTTCTCCAAAGAAAACTTTGATACCTGCCTGGAAGGAAGCAAGGGATTAAGGCCACAAGGCTAGCTCCTCACTCTTCTAGAGAGAAGAAACTAGACTAAAATTATATCTGTCCCCCTTAAATATTGTTGGTCTAGGGAAAATAATTTTTATGTTCAAGCTATGCTCCTGATCATTGTCTCTTAACAGAGAAGTAGTGCCCCGTCCTATATCTGAAGGCTTGATTTCCTTCTCACTAAATGAGAGTTACACAAAGACCATCACACACAGCGAATAAACCCATTTATCCAAGCTGATAGCAAATAGAAATCAGAGAAGTTATATGTATTAAAACATACCAAACAATACGCAAAATAAACAAAATCTTCCACTGGGAGAACGAGATAGTGAGAGAGACACACAGAGGCAGCGGCAAACTGGGAATAGGACCATGGCTGAGACATTGAATCCTCTCCACGTCTGCTTCTTCCCAGGGCCTCTCCTTACAAGGAGCCTAGAACCTCATGTGTCCTGTCAGACATATAAGCCAGAAGATCAAGATCTCTCCTCTCCCAAGGTTTTATGAACTCCACCCCTCACCCTTCATGCAGACACAAAGCACTAAGAACTATTTTCTCCACCACTTAGGCAAACGCCAGTTTTGAGCATATTACTGGATTACATATATGTGATTATGTGCAAAATATGTAAAAATTAAATTTCAATATACAAAGTAATTGCAAGATGTAGGCAGCATTAGCAGTTAGGAGATGTTGGAGGTAGCATTTGAGCTGAGCCTTTAAGGTAATTAGGTATTCTAAGAGTTAAGAAAGAGTAATGGGAAATAAGGCTGCCAACGTTAAGTGAAAGTCATATTATTGAAGGCCTTCAGTGTTTGTCCAAACAGTCTAAGTCTTATCCTAAGTACTGATTTTCCTCCCTTCTCTCAAAATCCGAACAGCATTTGCACATCTCAAGTGTTCTAACACCTCTCTCATTTTCCCTGCATGCTTACAGGTCACAAGTAGCAGTTCACTTATCACATCTCCTAGATCTTTAATACCTGGAATATAATTCACCTGGGAAAGGAGACAAACTTATTTAAAGTTACTCCAAACTGGCCACACCCCATCATCCTGTGCTGTGTCTACTCCCTCAGGGATTTCTGCAGTGAAATGTCCATAGACGCTCCACCTGTCTTGGGCTTTATTTCTCTCTTAATCAAGCTTGGTCAATCCTTTCCAACTTGAGGATAATTGTTCTGTACTGAGGAGATACATGTTTTGCTTTTTCTATCCTCTCTGGGCAATGGACCTTTCCCTTTCTTACTCTTCTTTCCCTAAAATGGAGTATTTTTTTTTTTAAGTTTTTTGTTGCCCTTGGAAGTTTTTAAAAGCCTCAACACATTCTGGGCTTTGGACCTTGTAAACACCACCCTCATAGCTCCAAGCCATGCTCACATTTTTGTTCTTGGTTAAATATCTTTTCTTTTTTTTTTTTTTTGGTTAGGCAATGGGGTTAAGTGACTTGCCCAGAGTCACACAGCTAGTGAGTATTATGTGTCTGAGACCGGATTTGAACTCAGGTTCTTCTGAATCCAGGGCCTGTGCTCTATCCACTGTGCCATCTAGCCGCCCCAAATATCTTTCCTTTCATCTTTCATCCTGTTCCATTTAAAATATGAGCTCGCTGGAGAGCTCCCTATCATATCAGCCTCCTTAGTTATCTCCTCCCTTTCTTCTTCATTAGGATGATTTGTGATGATTCCATTTCTATTTTGTTCTTGAGTTTTGCTCATCATCTTAAAACAGTAATTTAAAAAAAAAACAAAACTCTCCTTTTGGAGTCTTGGGTCACTGGGCTGCACTTACCCAGTTTCTGAATGTGTTCTGATTGCCTGCCCTGGCCCAGCAGGTCTGGATAGTTTCTGGATTGCTACCATCCTTCCAATTCTGTTATGACACTGTTATTCCCCAGTGGCTATCCCAGGGGAATGGCACCCCGGAGCTGGTAATTGGCCTGTGCTATTTTTAATTACTGCTGTTTGGTTTTCAGTGGATGTTTTCATTTTAACTTGTATCCCAAGGCATTCGAATGGTCAAGAACATGGCGCTGTGAATTAAAAAAGTAATGATGAAAGAAAATAAACACATTACTTTCATGTTTTTCTCCAAGGATCTTCTGTACTCATATGTATGTGCATTGGGGATGGGGTGGGGAGTGGCAGCGGAAAGAGGATAATGTAATCTCTCCATGGAAGGAGTTTTCCTCTCTCTTTATTCCAATTGTTTCTGAGTTGTGAGGTTGTCCTGGCTTCCCCATGTGTTATTCATACACAAACCTATAAGAGTGTCAGAGGTCAAACTTCCCCAAGGTTTGCCAAGGTATAGGCATTGTGCATGTCTTGTGCCTAGAAATTTCTCTTTGAAAATTGAACACCTTGGGGCACCTAGGTGGCTCAGTGGATAGAGCACTGGCCCTGGAGTCAGGAGGACCTGAGTTCAAATCCGGTCTCAGATCAGACACTTGACACTTACTAGCTGTGTGACCCTGGGCAAGTCACTTAACCCCAGTTGCCTTGCCAAAATAAAGAAAAAGAAAAAAAGAAAATTGAACACCTTCTTCTCAGTTCTGGAAATAAGGGTGGCTGTACAACCCTAACACTAATGAGAAGGAAGGTTTCTTTGTTTTAGGGACAGATAACCTCACCCTAGAAAGTTTGATGTGCAGCCTACAATCCTACAATCTTCAACCCTACAAACAAGAACAGCTATACTTCCCCAGCCTTTCCAGGCTTGTTTTTCCAGGTCCGTGGAAGTTTCTCCTTGAAAAGCCACCATTTGGTTTTATTTCCTGAATATCCCAGAACACTTCTTCCCTGAGGCTGGCCAGAAGGAAACCTTCAAGACCTTCTAGGACCCTAGGTCCTTACCCTGGACTACATGCTTTTCATGCCAGTCCTCTGAAGCACTTCACTGCTGATGACTAGCGCTTGTCTTCAAACAAACAAGCAACAAACACTTTTTAAGCACCTACTGTGGGCTACATCCTGTGTTAGGCCCTGGGAGCATAGATACAAATAATAAAACAATCCCTATTCATGAGAAGCTTCCTTCTAATGGAGCAGACAGCAAGGACATACATAAGTATATTCAGAATAAATATAAAGACAATAAATGCAAAATGACTAAATGTAAGTTAGTTTGAGGAGAGATAACTAGCAGTTAGGGGATCAGGAAGGGCTACACATCAAAGGAAAAGAGGGATTCTATGAAGAAGAAGTGAGAACAGATGGTATTCCAGGCATGAGACACAGTCAATGCAAAAACACAGAAGCAGGAGGTGGGCTCCGGAAAAGAGAGAAGGTCAGTTTAACTGGATTACAGAGCATGAGGGGAACCTTAATTTCATTAAGGTTGGAAAGATAGACTGGAGCAATGCTATAAAGGGCTAAAAGCTACACAGGAGAGTTTATATTTTAACCTGTAGGCCATACAGAGCCATTGGAGTTTGCTAGGTAGGGGATGACACGGCCATATCTATGCAGAAGGATAGTCATTTTGGGGGCAGTGTATGAGATAGCCTGGAGAGGTTTAGAGACTTGAGGCAGGGAGACCAGGATGAGGTGGTTGTTGCTGTTGGGGTCAGATGCAAGAAATATTGTGGAGGTCAAAACAGCAAGATTTCACAAATGAATGGATGTGCAGCCGTGGTAAGGGAAGATGAGGAGTCACGAACTTTGAAGGCTAGAAGGAAGGTGGCACTTTTGACAGAAACAAGGCAGTCTGGAAGACCAAGGTTTTGGAGGAGAGATACTAAGTTCAATTTTGGCCATGTTGAGTTCAAGATACCTCCAGGATATCCAGTTTGAAAGGTCCAAAAGGCAATGGGTGACATGGGACTGAAACTCAGGGAAAAGACTGGGGCTGGGTATGTAAAGCACATATAAACAAATGTTACTTATATTGTCCAAGCTGGAAATAAAAACACATGCATCATCGGTATAGAAATTGTAATTAAATTAATGAGGTCACCAGATGAGAGGGTATAGGAGAAAAGAGGGCCCGGGGCAGAGCACTAGAGAGCATCCAGAGTTAGGGGATGGAAAATGGATGATGAACCAGCAAGGGTGCCTGAGAAGTAGCAGTCTAAGAGATAAGGAGGAGAGCCAGGAGAGAGGTGTATCACAAAAGCCTATCAAGGAGAGGGCATTCAGGAGAAGAGAGTGCTCGATAGAATCAAATACCACAAAGAAGCTGAAAAAGAAGATAGATTGTTCATAAATGTCAGACATCTATTCTCTGTCCTCTAGCACAGGTGTGAAAATATTACTAACCCTCAAAAAGCTAACTCAGTTCAATAAACATTTATTAAGCATATAGGATGTTCACAGGTTACTGCCAGGAGAGAGATACAAAAATCAACAAGGTGTCCCTTGCCCTCATGAAGGGGGTGATGGTGGATGAAATGGAATATGGTAAGTGCGTAAGTAAAATTAGAAATGCTATTTGAGAAAGATAATCCCTGACTGGGATATCAGCAAAGGGTTTTTGGAGGTTAGAGGATCCTAGATTGAGAGAGGGAAGGTCTAACTCTTAGACCTTAGAGGTCACTTATCTAATGCTCCTATTTTCTTCCTCCCTCCCCCACTTAATAGTATTTTTTTTCCAATTACATGTAAAGATAGTTTTCAACATTCATTTTTATAAGATTTTGAGTTCCAATTTTTTTCCCTCCCCCCCACCCAAGACAGAAAACCATCTGATATAGGTTATACATATACAGTCATGTTAAACATATTTCCACATTAGTAATGTTGTGAAAGAAGAATCAGAACCAAAGAGAAAACCACACAATGTTCCCTTTTCTGGATGAGGAAAACTGAAACCTAAAGAGGTTAAGTGAATTGCCCAAAGTCACCTAGGCAGCAAATGGTGGTGTTGGGATTTGAACTCAAGTCCCATGCCTCTAAGTGTTAGGCACTTTCCACAGAGTGAGGCTTTTCTTCTTCTCAGGAATGATGAGTAAGTAGTCTAGTTTCAATGAGGCATCAAGTGCATGGAGGAAAATGAGAGCAGATTGGGAAGGAGCTTGATTCTAAGCTTAGGAGCAATTTTTTTTTCCCCAAGAGCAATTGGGAGACTTTGAAGGCTTCTGAGCAGAGTAAGCCCCATGATCAAGTCTGTGCAGCAAAAAGATGATGTTGATGGTTACGTTGCAGGAAGAGCATCAGATACTAAAGTCCCTGTCATGTAGGCTAGGCTAAATTTATTTTTAAAAGGCAACAAAACTGCCCTGAAATGAAATTAATCCAGGGGACTGTGGATAGAACCATTAACACAGCTTCCTGGATGCCTAAGACATCAGTGCCAGGGAGTCTGGACTCTTCAGTCTCAACTCACCCTTCTACATCGGCAAAAAGAACGTTCCCACCTGAACCAATGCTATATCTGTGCAGTGCAGTGTATTGGATACGGCACTAGACCCAGAGAGAGGAAGACTGGATTGGAGTCTTGCCTAAGAAATTTAGCTGAGTGACTCTGGTCAAATCACATAACCTCTATGTGCCTCAGTTTCCTCATCTGTAAAATGTGAGGTATGAAGACCTCTAAGATCTCTTCCCACTCTAAATCCATCATTCTGTGAATATCCTTTCCATCATGCTGAGAAAATCTTTTTGTTAAATATTATATGGTCTAATAGTGTGTCATTTCATCCTAGTTCCAAGCCAGAACCATTGGACCAGCCTGAAGTAGGTCTGGGCCAGAACACATGTGAAGTCTGAAGGTAATGGAGGCAGAAAATAGTTGAGAAATGCTGAGGGCCTGAAGTAGGATTGTGACAGTGAGTCTTAGAAAGGAGGGGACCCATAAGAGAAATTCATCAAAGACAGAGTCAGCTCCACAGGCCAGGGCTGGAAAGGATGCCTTTGTGCTCATGAATCAATCAACGATTGTCACTCCTGGCTCCACAGTGGGATGTGGGGGAAGTGGGGACGGGGGAAACAGAACCGTCTCAAAGACTCCTCAAATCTTGGCTTCAGACAGGACTTCAGAGGCCCAGTCTTTCCCAAAGCAGCCTTCTCCTCTACAGGATGACAGGTGGTCATCCATCCCACACCTGGAGACATAGGGGCCAGGAGGAGGGGGAAGGGCCTTCCTCCAGGGGCACTAGCCACGTCTGGACAGCTCCCGGGGGTTGGTGGGGTTTGCTCACATATCTCTCTGAAACTTTCACCAACTAATCCTGGTTGGGGCCAAGCAGAACAAAATTAATCTATTTTCCACATGACAACCCTTTCAATTAACTGTCTTCAAGTGCTTAGCCTGAGCTACAAGGGTTAGTCCCAGTTTAGGTCCCTGAATTGTTTCCAGTGTCTTTAGCTGTTTTTTCCTTAATTAGTAATAATAATAGCTCACATCTGAAGAGCACTGAAGGTTGGCCTACCTCTTCCCATGTATTATCTCATTTGAGCTTCATGATAACCCCTGTAAAAGAGGTGCTTTTATTATCCCCATTTTATAAATGAAGTTTAAAGAGACTTAGTGACTCACCCAAAGTCACTAGTAAGTGACTGAGGCACGATTCAACCTCAAGTCTTGTTGATGCCAAGTCACGGAGACCTGGCTCACTCTGGATGACAGCCTCTGGGCTGCCCTTTCCAGCACCGCTGGCACTTTCACTCCTTCCTTGACTCACTGTTTGAGGTGATGGACTTGGAACACTCGTTGCTCCATAGGATTCCTTCCAGGCTCTCCCCCTACCACTATCACTCAGTAACCTCTCCTTCTTTGAGGTTCATTCAATCTGTATTTACCACACAATCAAGATGCCAACCTCCAAGACACTCTTCTTTCCTCAGTGAATTCAGTGCCTGGTTCATAGTTTTCCTCCCTCAACTCTTGCCTTTATACCAAGGGACTTCAACATACATTGCTGACGTATGTCCTTCAAACACCCATTACAGTGTTTCCAGTCCGTCAACTTACTTATTTCCCATGACCTGCTCCTTCAGCCCACCTCAGATCCAAACAAGGATGACCATACCCTAACTCTCGTCACCACCCACAAATGCTCCATTTGCATGATCGTGAACTCAGGAATTCCCTCATTTGATCACAATCTATTTTCATTCCACCTCTAGCAACTCCAAACCCTAGTCTTCTTCCTCATCATGACCTCCAAACCTTTGACCCTTCAGGTCTTTCTCAGGCCATCACCCTTGGACTGGCTACAGTGTCTTCTCTATCCCCACCTTCATACCTTGATGGACTAGTTCACCTTTACGTTGTCCACTACTCTTGAGCTCCATGCCCTCTTAACCTATTGCTGACTTTGCCCTGCCAAATTCAGCCTCGGATTATTGCCACTATCTACTGCCTTTACTTTTATTTACTTGCTGCTGAATGAAGTTGGAAAAAATCATGAAACGGGGCTGATAGGTTCCACTACCAATTTATATTACATAATTTCAACTGGGCACTTCCTTACCGTGGCAAGGCAATCCTTTAACATCTCCTTAATTAACTCACTATCCCACTGACCATCACTGAAAGTGAGTATCCTCTACGGCTCTATATTGGACCCTCTTCTCTTCTCCTTCTATATTATTTCACTTGGTGATCTCATCTCTCATGGATTCAACTTACTTCAGACCTAATCGTTCTCATAACTTCCAGACACTTTTCTAACTGCTTATTGGACATCTTAAGCTAGATATACCAGAGACATCTTAAGCTCAACATGTCCAAAACTGAACTCAATATCTTTCCCTCCAAACCCTACCCTACTTCTAAACTCCCTATTTCTGTCAAGGCTACCACCATCTTCTTTGTTACTCAGCCTCACAATTTGGGTGTCAGCCTTGACTCCTCACTTACTCTCACCAACACTACCATCCTGCCCAGTCGATAGCCAAAGTCTGTCAAAATTACCTGAGTAACATCTCTCTATACACCCTTCTGTCCTCTGATATTGCTACCACCCTGGTTCAGGCACTCATCACTTCATACTCAAATTACTGCAATTTGCTGCTGGTTGGTCTCTCTGTCTCAACTTTCTCCCCACTTCAGTTCTCTTCTACTCAGCTATAAAATCCTCTGTTTGGCATTCAAAGTCCTTTACAATCTGGCCCCCTTCTACCTTTCCAGTCTTCTTATGCCTTAGCTCTTTGATCTACTGACACTGGCTTCCTTGCTGTTCCTCAAACAAGACACTCCATCAGCCAACTCTGGGCATTTTCACTGGCTTTCCCTCCCCCCATACTGGGAATCCTCTCCATCCATGTCTCTGCCATCTGGCTTCCTCCAAGCCTCAGCTGAAATCCCACCTTCTATAAGAAGCCTTTCCTGATCCACCTTAATGCTAATCTCTTCCCTCCATGCTTTATCTTCAATTTATCCTGGATATATCTTGTTTGTCCTTAACTGTTTGTATGCTGTCTCCCCCTGTTAGACTGGGAGCTCCTTGAGGGCAGGGACTACCTTTTGTCTTTCTTTGTATCTCCAGCTCTTAGCACTGTCCCTGACCCATTGAAGGGCTTGATAAATGCTTATTGATTGAGTATCTATATTGCAGGCCACCTCGCTGCCTAATTTTTATATTGCATTTTAAGATTTGCAAAACTTTTTACAGATTTGATTTTCACAACAACCCTGGGAGGTAGGTGTTTTATTATTATCCCCATTTTACAGTTGAGGAAACTGAGGCAGGCAGAGATTAATTGATTTTCCCAGAGTTACACAGTTAGAAAGTGCCTGAGGATAAATTTGAATTCAGGGCTTATCCACTGTTCCACCTAGCCAACCTAAGATGTAATTAAGAAGTATGTTCTTAATGACAACAACTGTTTGTCCTGTCTGTGTCTAAGGCAGGGATGGGATCACAGGAGGGATAGATATTCAGCTGTATGAGATGGGGAAGAGGAAGGGACATCGAGCTATCTCTCTCTCTCATCATCTCTGCTCATTAGAGGTGGGATTCTAACAGAGTCTAAGGCTGAGCCAGGCACTCCATAATTGCCTGACTCAGGGAAAGAGGACGCCCGACACCCAGCCCAGGTGCCAGCCTTGCCCAAGCACTCGGGAAACACTTGTTTAACTGAATTCACACCCAAGGCTGGGAAGTTCCCTGTTAAAGCCTCCTTTTCTGGGCATGGCTAGCTCCCTCCCCAGTGACTCCCCAGAGTTCCCAGCAGGCCGCCCAGCCCATCTCCCGCCAGTGAAGTGTCTTTGCACATTTTCCCTCTTAGGCCCTCAGACAGATGGCCAACTGACTGGGTGAGATCTTCACATGTTTATCGTACTTAGCAGGGCACAGGAGAGGTAGCCTCTGCTACCTTCGGTGCTAACCGGCATTTTACCCTTCACTGGCTCTGCCACTTTGCCTGCAGCCCCAGGGCTAGACGTGGGAAAAGCTTTTCCATCAATGCACCCAAGAGGACATTGAAACCTTTCTCCTCTGTCCCCAGAACCCAGCCCTCGCTGCAAGGAACTCGGAGTAGGACATGGTGCCTTGGAGTGGGCAAGCACGGGCACAATAGCTGACCGCTGATCTAGCCCACAACCACTTCATCACTGACCCTGGTCTTCCTACCTCAAGGGCAGAGTCCCCTTTTCAATCTACCCCTCTACTCAGCTGCCAAAGTGATTTTCCCAAAGCCCCGGTCTGACTGTGTTACTCTTCCACTCAAAAAACTCCTCAAACTACCTTTTGTATTGGCATCAATTTTGCATATATGTATTATGGGTTTGGAGGAGAATTGGGGAAAGCTCCAGAGAGTCCCTGCCTTTACTCCTTGGCTCTGCCCCATAGTACAAGAGTATTCCATCACAATCATATACCACTTGTTCAGCCATTCCCCGACTGGTGAGCATCCTCTCAGTTTCCATTCTTTGCCACCACAAAAAGAAGTCAGCTAGACTTTAAAGTTGGCCAAGTGCTTTATGGATTAGCACATGTATCCCCACTTTACAGATGAGGAAACAGAGTCTCAGAGGTGTCAAGTGATTTGACCACAATTATGCAAAGTGTCAGAGGCAGGATTTGAATCTTAAGGAGTCTGATAGAGTTAAGGAGAGAGCAGAATGGAAGGACAGCTTCAGCAAAGGTACATAAGTGGGGGATGGAACATGGAGCTCAGAAAACAGCTGCTTGTCCAGTCTGGTTGAATTGCAGAGTAATTGATGCAGAGTACTTTAGAATAAAGCTGGAAAGGTTGGATAGAGCCAGATCTCCGAGAAGCTTAAGTAGTAACCTAAAGAGTCTGTATTTTGTCCTGGAGGGAATAGGGAGCGCCTGAGGGCTTTTGATAATGTGGTCAGACCTGTTCCTTCAGCAGATTGTTTTGGTAGCTGTTTGAAGGATGGATTGGAGAGAGTTCAGAGGGGAGGTAAGGAGACCAGGAGACCTAGTGTGCAACAGCTGATGGGGGCTGGAACTAGTATGTTGTGTGCATAAATAGAGAAGAGGGGGCACGTGTGAGAGAATAATAGATTTAGAGCTAGAAGGGGACTTAAAGATCAACAAGTCTGCCTGCCCCCCCCACCCCCACTCTACTTATCTTACAGAAGAGGAAACTGGAGCTCAGGGGTTGTCAGGTCACTGCAGATAGGAAGGATCTGACTCAACCCCAGCTTGTCTTGGCTCCAAAGCCAGCGCTCTACCCACTGTACCACCCAGCCTTTCTGGGATTGAAAGGCGTTGACAACTTATTGGATGTGGGGAGTGAGGGAAAGGGAAGACCCTATGATGACTCTGAGCTCATGAACGTGGGTGATTTTGTTTTTCTTTATATCCCTAGGGTGGCCAGCAGGCATACAATAGGCACTTAATAAATGCTTGTTGTTGTTATTAATGATGAGGAAGATTACATTTTGAAAGATGGTGATGTGTTCCACAGAAATAGGGAAATCCTGACAAGGGGTCCATTAGAATATAAACTCCTTAAGAAGAGGGACTCTTAGAGTTTGTATCAGCAGCCTGGTATACAGCAAGTACTGAATAAATGAGCATTGATTGACTAATGAAGCAGGTCCCCAAACCTGATGCGTTAGGTCCTGAGATGAACCAGGGCCAGAGGGAGATCAGAGACTGGTGGGCCTCCATGCAATAGTTTCCATCTCTGTGGGAGGAAGGAAGGTCTGGCTAATGGTCTAGAGATCTCTCACCTCCATATTTCTACAGAACACCCCCAACAGGTGGTCTCTCCACTCTCCTGTCTGCTCTCCCTGCTTCATCACTTCCCAGGATGGAGCATCCCAAGGACATAATGGGCATCTGCTGTACTGCTCCAAGGGGGTGTTCTGTCCAATGCCCCGATCAGATCAGCCTCTCTCCTCTTCTCTCTTTCTCCTCCCCAGGTGAAGCTCAGAAGTCATTCTCTAATGGAAGGCTGCCTGCATGGTGTCTGAGCTTCTCCACTGGACTGGGGCTGACAAGAATGAAGCCGCATTTTCAAATGATGTGGGCACAGCCTGGCTCATTCATTTTAGCCCCAGGAAGTAGTGAGGGTGAGGGCAGGAATCCTGAACACAGACAGGAGGAATGTGATCTCCTTCTGACAGGGAGGGCTAAAAACCAGTACATGAGGCCAATAGCTCTGCTAATGGGAACCAGCCACATGCTGCACGATAAACATAGGGTTTCATCTCCAGATGCAGAGTAATAGTGACTATTACAGGGAATGTGCCAAGAATAGTCTGTGTTGGGCATGGTGCCAGATGTGAAGATAGAAGTACATCAAAGCATCCTCTAAACTCCCCATTCTCCGTGTTCTCCTTCTGAAGTCCATGCAGGAACAGAGGAGTAAGGAGCTGAGAAAAATAGGGTAACACTGTCTAGCTTTACATAGCAAGCTAAAGGAGACGCCCCAAACGGCATTAAGGGTCATCTCTCCCCAGCTTCCCCTTGTCCCAGGGCTCTGGGATCTACCTGGCTCTTTCCCATTTTCATGGGAATTCTTGCCGTTCACTAGGCTTCCTTTAGGGAAATCAGCTTGGTTATTTCATGAATGCACACTCCCTTGAGGGCAGAGACTGGTTTTGCCTTCCTCTTTTTTTTTTTTTTTTTTTGACAAGGCAATCGGGGTTAAGTGACTTGCCCAGAGTCACACAGTTAGTAAATGTTATGTGTCTGCGTTTGGATTTGAGCTCAGGTGCTCCTGACTCCAGGGTGGGTGCTGTATCCACTGCTCCACTGCACCACTTAGCTGCCCCCTTGACTTCTCTTTCTATCCTCCGTGGCCCAGTTTGCTATTCTGGGCAGCAAGGTGGCACCATAGTGCCTAGAAGACCAGGCCTGGAGCCAGGAAGACTCATCTTTGTGAGTTCAAATCCAGCCACAAACACTTATTAGCTAGATTAGCCTGGGCAAGTCACTTTTGTAAAATGAGCTGGAGAATGAGTACCTTTGCCAAGAAAACCCCAAATGGGGTCATGAAGAGTCAGAAACTACTTAAATGACTTGAGGCGGCTAGGTAGCGCAATGGATAGAGTGGTGGGCTCGGAATCAGGAAGACTCCTCTTCCTATGTTCAAATCCTACCTCAGACACTTACTGTGTGATCCTGGGCAAGTCACTTAACCCTGTTTGCCTCATTATCCTCATCTGTAAAATGAGCTGGAGAAGGAAACGGCAAACCACTCCAGTACATCCACCAAGGAAACCCCAAATGGGGTCACAAAGAATTGGACACAAAGGAAAGACGGAACAATCACAAGAGATCACTCAGAGCCCCGAGATTCAAACCAGCAACTTTTAACTAGAGGGCTTTGTGCTTAAGAATGTTCATTTCTTATTTTGCTATCATATTCACTTAACTATGTTCTGTGGTACGTTAGTGCTATAGCAATGCTTGCTAATTGTTTTGCAAAGGTTCCTCCTTAAGGTGTATTTATGTAGGCCTACTGATGATGTTACTATTGCGGCTAGTTAGCGTTGTCTCATTAGTTAGCCATACTTTGCTTTGTTTATGATTGATTGCTGTGTCCTATGGATATCCATGTACTTCTGGAATACGCATGCGTTTTGTCCAGCACGTTGCTGGGCATATGGTCACCTCAGTACCCTCTCGGTGATGATGCCGTGTCTATTGCAGTTACTTTTAACACTCATTTGTTTACTTATCTGAGATAACAGGAAAATTGCCCTTGTTGTTTTAAAGTGCTGATGTTTGTGTTTATACTGTAGAGTTACAAGTTTCAAGCTTGTTTTGGCTGATTTTCATAAGGGACTGAAAAGTTTTGACCCAGAGGAGGAATGTAACTCAGGGCTCAAGTCTCATTTGCATGAAGCTCTCCTAACTGGTGAAGTTTGATAATTCAAACTTTAGAGGGCTATATAAGTACTAGCAATCATCATCATTAATAACATCCATGCCTGATCTGAGATGTAGAATTGGTGAGAGCTTGGGAGGAGAGACATCCTGTTCTTCTGGCTTCCAGCTTCAAGAGAAGGAGTCTAGGATTCCTGATTCTCTTCAAAGAGAGGTCTCTGAAGAGAGAGAAGAATTCTGGGAAGAAACCAACATTGGTTGGAATCATTGATACCTCAATCATATCCCTATCCCCAGCTTACTGTACCAGAGGATCTGGGGAACTTCCCCTTGGGTGAGATCTGGGGCTCCCTTGATTGAGCTGAGATATTTTACTTCTGATGGGAGTGCTCATTAATTCTTTGTAATATCTGATATAGTCTGACATATATATAACTTCTCTGATTTCTGTTTGCCACCAGGTTAGATAAGTGAGTTTATTTGCTATTTGATAATGTGTGGTTTTTGTGTAATAGATACTTGGTGAGAAGGGAGTCAAGCCTTGGTTGCATAACTTGGAGCACTAAGAGATAGTGATCAGAAGCATAGCTTGAACCTAAAAAAAATTTCCCCTAGACTAACAATATTTAGGGGGGTGGATAGATGAAAATTCCAGCCCAGTATCCCCCACTCTGGTGGTCCCAATCTCTTTCTGATAGGAATTAAAAGTATCCCTTGGTGAAAGTTGAGTCCAGGAGATGCTAGAGGCAGCTATGTGGCAAAGTAGATAGAATGCTGGACCTGGGAACAGGTAGACCAGCGTTCAAATCTAACCTCTGAAACTTATTATCTGTGTAACCCTGGGCAAGTCACTTGACCACTGTCTCAGTTTCAGCATCTGTAAAATAGGGATAATAATAGAGCCCACCTTCCAGGGTTTAGAGAGGAAAAAGAATATTTGTAAAGTATTTTGCCAACTTTAAAGTGCTATATAAATACTAGCTAGCATCATCATTGTTGATACCTAATCAGGCCTTTCTCTGAGGCACATCTTGACACACCCATGTGGACACACATAATTTACAGGGTTACCACCCACACCCCACATTAAAAACATATTCAAAAAAATACCCTCAGAAGCAGTTCAGGAGGATTTTTTTTTTAAGTCACAGATAAAGAGGCTCTCTAGAGTGTCAGGAACTACCTAACAAAGTCCTAAAAGTGTTATTCAAATTGCCCAAAGGTTCCATAACTGATCCATGCACCTGAGGGCAAAGTTAACTCAGACTAGCCCAGACTTCACCATCAGCTCTTTACACGTCACAGACCCTTCTGGTATTATGGGAATTTGTGCAGTTAACTCACCCCACCAGTAGCCTGGCCCACAACACCAACACTTAGTACAGAACCAGGCAAAAAGCAAGTGACTAATAATTTGTTGATTGATTGGTTGGAATGTGACCTGTTCTGATGGTTTCACTAAAGGATTTGCTTTTGCTCATGCGCACCATAGTTCATATGCTGGATCTCGGGGACTAGAACCCTAGGGGTGCTTAGCTTGGCAAAGAGAAGGCTTAGGGCTGACTTGATAGCTGTCTTCATGTATTTGTGGAAAAGGGATTCAATTTGTTCTGCTTGGCCCCAGGAAACAGATCTGGGAGCAGTGGGGGGAAATTGCAGACTCAGATTAAGATCTGACACAAGCTAAATCTTCCCTGTTAGAGCAAGGCAAAAAGCAAGTCAACTAGTAGTCATTCAAGGCATATTAAGTGCCAAGCACTATGCTAAGGGCCAGGGATACAAACACAGTCAATTCTGCTTTGTTTTTTTTTTCTTCGAAAAAGCATGAGACTATGTAAAATCGCAAAATAAAAACCACAGGGTTTTGATATGGAAAAAATGGGGAAAGGGATACAACATGGTGACTAGCCTCCCCCACCCCCTTAAAAAAAGAAAACCTTATAAAGAATGGATATTCCTTTATTATAAAAGAACCTTATAAGAAATACATAAATACTACAACAAATAGTGGCAGCTTCTGAAATCTTGGGCTAATGCTCAGCCTGCACCCCAGTTCCCAGCAGCTGGGCCAGCAAAGTGTCATAAAAGTCGAGCTGGCCACAACTCCCAGCAGGGTTGGAGGCCATGTTGGAAGTGGGGTGGGATGTAGACTAGCCCTTCTTTCTATTCACAGTTTCTTCTGAGATATAGAATAAAGGCCACATTATCATGAAAAAGACCTGAAGTTTGCTTGTGGAAGGGGGTGTTGGAAGGGTGTCAGCTTGTGAGTTATTATGAAGTGGTGCAATTTTCTGCATTCTCAATGTTTCTTGAGAAAGAAATCATGCATAAGTCAACTTGAAATTTGCTGTATGCTCAAAATTTTCCATAACTCAGTTGTGTCAGAACAAATTCCCATTTTTGGAAACAAGAATTATGGCTGAACTGAATATACAAGCAAAAAAGAAAGATCGTTCCTGCCCTCAAGAAGCTTATAATCTAATGGGAAAGACAACTTATAAAAAAGGAAATGAAAGAGGGGATGGGCATGTTGTTGAAAGCCAGAAAGCCAGAAGAATGGCTGAGAGGGGAAGGAAGTTTGACTAGCTTGGGCCCCTCCTCAAAATTTCTCAGGAGGAAATTGCCAATGAGGAAAGAGGGCTGGCAGAGCAGAGATGTTCCAGGGTGAGGAGATCTAAGGAATGTTCTAGGGTGAGATTAGAGCTGAGGCAAGGTGTCAAAGTCTAGAAAGTCAGAAACACAGTCCGCAAAATTTGTCTAAAAGAGGAATGAGCCATTTCTGGAGCCTTCACTGAAAGTCTTTGAGCAGAGGCTTTATGAATTCCAGTTGAGATTTGTTAAAGGGATCCCTATTCTGTTATGGTTGAACCTCATCTTTGAGGTTCCTTTCATCCCTAGGATTCTGGGACCACATAGGGCAAGAGCATAAAGGAACCTAAAGAAGCTAGCAAAAAATTTTTTTTGCAATGGAGACAACATTGAGGCCACAAAGGCCTCAAAGGGTTTGGTCCAGCGCCATGTGGTATTGATGGAGGAGGGAGGCCAGTTTCCACAGCACTGCACAGTCATAGTGGCTCTGATGAAAACCATGGCTGCATCCAGGGCAAGACTGCTAAGTCATGAGGATTGATCACACCCAGGTATCAGTTTCATGATTTTATTTCATTATTTCATCTATGTGACCACCCCTCATTTGCTTAGGGCCAAATGAATGGTAACTGTGGTAAATGCTCTAGGAACTCTGAGTAGAGGGAGGTTAGGATGGTCAGAGAAAGCTCCACAGGAGAGTTTGGGCTGGACTGTGCATGGCAGGACAAGTAGGATCCAGATCAATGGGCACCGTGTCTGTAGCATGTCTCTCGTGACCTGGGAGTCAAGGTGGGTGTCATACTGAAGCAGTTGGGTTAGTATTATTATTGTGGCTGATGATGCAGAATTTAAGCCCAGGTCTCAATTCTAGGCTCCCAATGGGTGGTTCTTTTTATACGCTCCCTTCTTTGGGTGGAGACAGATCCCCTTAGGGACAGGATTGTGTTGTGTTGTTGAGTTGTATTGCCCGGAATGCTTGCTTTCCTCATCTCACCTCCTGGTTTCCTGGCATCCTTCAAGTCTCAGCTGAAGTCCTACTGTCTGCAAGAACCCTTTCCCAGTCTGCTTTACTGCCCCCACTGAGATGACTTCCAGCTTACCCTGCATGCAACTTGTTTGCAAATTGTCTCCCCCATTAGACTGGGAGCTGCTTGAAAGCAGGGGCTCATTTTGCTTTTCTTTGTATTCTCAGCTCTTAGCACACAGTAGGCATTTCATAAATGCTAGTTGTTGTTGAATCATCACCAAAAACCTGCCAGGTATCAGGAAGCTTCCTGATTGGCTGAGGGTGAACCTGGGATCCCAAGACAGGATCAATCCTGGATGCCCAACTGTAAGAATCCCAAATCCTGGAGATGTTCAAATACAAAAGGCACCTTTCCCAGCCTCCCCAAGTGCCTAGCACAGTGCTGACTATGTGTTGAGTTGAACTTATCACTGCATTGATTGTGTTGCACCCTGGGCAAGCCACTTGGCCCCTACCTTCACCAAACAACTAACTGCCTCTCGACTAGGTGAGACTACTTCTGGGGAGGACCCACACAGGAAGTTCCCAAGGATGATAAATTCACAGAACCTGCCCATTGGGAAACTTTCCTGGATCAATTAACGATAATGATGATGATGATGATGATAATATTTATTTAGCAGTTTGCTTATCTCATTTCATCCTTACCACAAGCCTGTGAGGTAGATTATAATAATAATATTATATATTATAATATGTAATATAACACTATATAACAATAACATATAATAATCCCCATGTTACAGATGAGGAAATTGAGGCAGGCAGACCTTGGGGTCAGATATGCAGATGAAGAAGTGAATCCCAGCAATTCCATCCCAATTGAAGGCAAAGGTAACAGGACTAACAAAGCCCTTGGTAGAGGAATTCTCTGGACAGGCAGTATCCAGAGCATCTGTGTCTGCCGCCACTTAATATTTAGCTCTTACCGGATGCAAGGCACCGGAAGCAAGCTAGACTACTTGCTATGGGAGATGCAAACCCAGAGTCCCTGTTCTCAAGGGGCTCATAGTTCAGAAATACACAAATCATTACAATTAGGAAGACATCCCCCTGGCCTCCTATCTTCACCCTCTCTACCAGCCCCAATACAACCCAGAACCTACCATCACAAGGTCTGGATGAGATGGTAGTCAACAACTCTATTCCTTCTGGTCACATGGACAATCATCAGGCCTGACCAGATGCCCTGTCTCTACATCTTGACACTATCAACTTATCTCCTAAGGACCCCTGGACTTTGCAATCTACCTGCAATTGGCACCTCTAGGATTTCCAAGGCTTTCCATCTGTCCAACAGCAGAACCTTCTTAGATTGTCTCCCTCAATGAGCAGTGTGAGTTCCTTGAGAACAGGGGCTGTCTTGATTTTTCTGTTTGTAACCCCAGCACTTAGCCCAGTGTTTGACACACAGTAAGTACTTAATAAGTGCACATTCATTCACTCTTAAGTACTATAAGAAGGATATGAACACAAAGACCAAAGGAAGCAGAGGAGGGAGAGATTCATCTGACTGGAGGAGATAATCAGGGCAGGTTTCCTTGGATTATCTAATGGGATTTAAGCCAGGCCTTGGAGGATGGGATTTTGACAGGCCCAATGGGAGTAGAGGGTGGAAGTCATTGTGATTAAAACCACAAAATATCAATCAATCACCAAGCATTTATTAAAGGCCTAATGTGTGCCTGGCATTGTGCTCCCTTTGGGAAGGGGGTGGAGCATAAAGGCAATGGAACAGTCTCTGATTTCAAGGAGCTCACATTCTTTGGGGAAAACATATATACAACATGTACATATATGAATATTTATAAAGTAAAAATGAGGTGATCTTGCTGAGAAATAGGAAAACTGTCCTGTAGGAGGTATTTTGAGGGAAACAGTTTAGAAGACTGGAGTGGGCAAGGATCATGAAAGACCCTGAATTCTAGACTAAGGAATTTGAAGTACACTTTACTGGTTATTCATCCCCTTTGGGGGATTGTTCTGTTGGATGGTGGAATTGTGGAAAGGGTGCGATTCAAAAAGGAGGATTCAAGGGAGGAGAAGGGAGTTCAGAGAATTGGGTGAAAAGAGAGTGGTAGTGTAAAGAGGGTGATAATGGATGGAAAGAAGAAAAGGAAGGCCCAGAGAGAGGCAGGGGAAGGCTGAAGAGTGCCTCATGGGTGAGTCTGTTAAGGGTAGGATCTGTTGGGGGTGGGGGAGAGGAGGTGGAGGATAGAAGAAGGTAGGATGCTGAGGGAGGTTTGTGACGGACATATTTTAGTTCTTCTTCTCTTGGTGGTACTAAATTCAGTGATCAGCCCCTGCTGTGCTCAGCTCTGACCTTTTCCAGTACGCAGCAGGAGAAATCCTGAGCTGAGAGGGAGAAAATTTGCTCTACTGACCAAAGACTCTCTTGTTTGTCTTTTATTTCTCCCTTTATCCCTCCTTTCTCCTCTCTTACTGCCTGCAAATATGCTCAGGTCTGTTCTTTTCTAAAGTCAAACAAACAAACCTCCTTCCATTCTGCCATCTCCTCAAATGATCTTATTCTCTTTCTTGTTCCCTGCTAACTTAAAGGAAGAGTCATTTATACTCTCAGCCTCCTCTCCTTCACTGCTCACTCCATGCCCACGAGCATCGTCCAAGCAGGGTCTCTTCTGTCCTCACCAGTGAGTTCCTCTCGACAAGGTCATGGGTCATTTCCCAATCACCTCCTCCAATGGTGTCTTCTTTAGCAGCACTCTTCCTTGACCAACCCCAGTCTATGACACACACACACACACACATACACAAAAGACAATTAAATGTTTGAGGAATTGAATGTATCTTTTAATAATCTTTCCTCTTCTGGGTTCTATGATGGCACCACATCCTGGGTCTCTGAATTTGTTTACTTTTGCTGTTTTATCATCCTACGTCCACTCCACTAAGTGGAGGAGGTCCCATGAGGCTCAGTCCTCAAGTTTTTCTGCTTCCTATTGTCTCCTGGAAGTACTGACCCCCAGTTTCCATTTATCACCTCCCTGGGGTTGACTCCCAAATCTACATCTCTGGTCCTGACTTCTCCCCTGGGCTCTGGTCTTATATTTCCAACTTCCCATGGGATATCCACCTAGACACCCTGAGAAACCTTAAATTCAACATGAACTAAACTCATCTTCTTCACTCTAACATCTGCCCTTTCTTCCAATTTCCTCATTTCTGGTAATAGTATTTATTGTCTTTCCTGGCACCCAAGCTCGGAATCACTTCAGTCTTCCCTCTTTTCCCCCTCAATCCAAGAAGTTGCCAAGTTCCAAGGATTCTACCTTCTAAACATTTCTTGTGTCTCTCCCCTGAGCATTCCCTTTCACTGCTGCCACCCTATTTCAAGTCATCATCTCTTTCCTGTATTACTGGACAGTCTAGTAACTGTTTTCCCTAGTCACAATCTCCCCTCTCCCCCAATCTTTCCTTCACATGGCTGCCAAAATTACCTTTCTTTTTTTCTTTTCTTTTTTTATTTTGGTGAGGCGATAGGGGTTAAGTGACTTGCCCAGGGTCACACAGCTAGTAAGTATTAAGTGTCTGATGCTGGATTTGAACTCAGGTCCTCCTGACTCCACGGCCAGAGCTCTATTCACTGTGCCACCTAGCTGCCCCTAAAATTACCTTTCTAAAGCATAGGTCTGACTAACCACTGGTTAAAAACCTTCAACAGTTTCCCTTTGCCAACATGATAAAAGACAGATTCCTTAGTATGGCATTCAAGACCCTCTCTACTCAGGTTCCAACATACCTTTCCAGTCTTTGATCTCACCTAGCAGCTTTCCATTGTGGTACATTTGCCCAGAGTATCTCCCTACACACCCTCCAAATGCTTAGCATGGAGGTGCGCTCGAGCACAGCCTTGTGCATGCACACACACACACACACACACACACACACACACACACACACACATACACACCTTATTTACGTCCTTCCATTCCTCCTAAGTCCAGCTCAGGTGACACCGATCCCATAACACCTTCTCTGATTCCCTTTTCCCTCAAATCTCCAGTCCTCCCCTCCCAGCTCCTAATAAATTCAAGCAGACTTTAGTTCTTAGCTCATTTTGCAGGGTCCAAAGAACATTTCACACCTGGCCCAGCTCTCCTCCTTCCCCACTTACAAGTTAATGAATCATTTTCCTTCAGGGCACCCATCCAAAGCCAACCTACAGCTTTACAAACACACAAAGAATTCACACAGAAACTAATAATAGTCTGCAGTCTCTCTTGATAGTAAGTAGAGTGTGTGCTGAGAGTGTGCTCAAGTCTAAGCTGGGCTGTTTTGCTACCTGTATATAATTTTTAGCTTCACTTAAATTCTTTGGGTCTTGATTTCCTCATCTGTCAAACTGAGGGGGTTAGACCATAATCTCCAAGGTCCCTTCCATTTATAGTTTTCTGGGACACTTGTTGTTCAGTAGTATTAGACTCTTTGTGAGGTTTTGTGAGTTAGACTCTTTGGGGTTTTCTTGGCAAAGATATTGGAGTGATTTGCCATTTCCTTCTCCAGCTCATTTTACAGATGAGGAAACTGAGGCAAACAGGGTCAAGAGACTTGCCCAAGGTCACAGATCTAATAAGTGTCTCAGGCCAGATTTGAACTCTGGCAGATGAGTTTTCCTAACTCCAGGCCCTGAACTCTATCCACTGAACCACCTGGTTGCCCCCTGGGACATTAACCCACACACCAAAGTAGTGACCTGGGAAAGCAGGGAGAAACTTGTTTGATCTTTCTAGAAACTTATCACGTCTCAGCACACTCTTAAGTTGCTACAGCAGAAAGAGGCCACCTAACTCACATTCCAACCCAGTCTGGTCTCTGGCAACAGGGCAGTTCTGATGGTATACAGCCCCCATCTTTGCTTCCAATGCTTTCAAAGCAAGGCACTGTGCTGGATCTAAAGTGGATTGATCTTTGCGAAGGGAACAATAAAGCCTTAACACAGCTTCACGACAATTCAGCCTCTGTCCTAGGGAACTACTTTCCAAGGCACACCAAGAAATACAGGCCATTTTGTCTATAATAACAATAGTAATACTCTGAAAGGTTTGTCATTTCACTAACGTGGGTGTTCCCCCAGCTGACACAGATTGCCACGAGGTCTCACATTAACATCAGATAAATGTTTGTTGAATGAATGGATGGGTGTAGAACTCATTGCTCAAAAGACCAAGACCTTTGAGTTGAATCCACATTCAGATTTGTTAACTTCACACTGTTAGTTATTCAGTCAATAGGCAAGAAATAAGCATTTATTAAACTCCTACTGTGTGCCAGGCACTGTGATAAGCACTTGGAGATGCAAATAAAAAGCAAAAACAGCCCCTTCCCTCAAGGAGCTCACATTCTAATGAAAAGGGGGTTGACATTTAGAGTCATGAGTCCTATCTCAGAGATGACCAACCTGCTAGCCCAGGTGAGAATGCTGTTTAGAGCATCCTAGAGGCAAGGCCTGTGCTTAAATACATTTAGCAATAGAGGAAACGGCATGTCAAGGACACTGGATTCGGAGTCTGAACTGTGGGGGTCTGCCATTTACAAGCTATGCAGCCAAAGCAAATCACTTTATTTCCTGAGCCTCAATTTCCAAATCTGTAAAAGGGGGATAATAACATTTCTATTATTTACTTCATGGGGAAGGACACAATCATTTATTTGTTAAGCACCTACTATGTGCCAGGCGCTGTTCTGAGTGCTTTACAAATATTATCTCATTTAATCCTCACAACAACCTTGGGACGCAGGTGCTATTATTATCCCCCTTTTATAGCTGAGGAAATTGAGGCTGGCAGAGGTTAAGTGATTTGCTGAGGGTCACACAGCTAGTAAGTGTCCGAAGCCAGGTCAGCGTTTTACTCATTGTTCGCTTCGTTTCTCTGGTCTAGATTTGCCATTCCATTGGTGTGGGAAGGTCCAACGAGGCAGCTCAATAACCCTTCCACATTTTGTAGTACTGGAGAGTTAGCTGCCCAGGGGCAGCGAGAGGTCAGATGACCAATCCCAGTCTAGTAAGCAGCCAGTGACAGCCAGCATGTGTCTGAGGAGGGCCATGAACCTAGCTTTTCCCAGCTCTGATCCAGGATGTTTACCACATCACGCTGCCTCTCTCGGGCTTGTTATGACGATAAAATAAGGGAAAGTCTTTTGTAATCAAATAAAGAGTCAGGTCAGCTACTAAATCTGCCTCTTTGTAACTCACACGCATTGTATTTAGCTCTCCCCCGGGCCAAACAAAACAAGCCTAATCTCTTTTCCCCGTGGCAGCCCTTCAAATATCTCAAGACTGTGATCACATCACTACCCACCCAAATCTTCTTCTCTGAGCTAAATACCCTCAATCCCCTTCAACCTTTCATGTGAAGACTGGGCGCCCACCTCCCTCCCTATCCTGGTTACCTCCCTCTGGAGTCTCTCACGGTAGTTTGTCCATGTTCTTTTTTAAAACCTGGAGCCCAGCACTGATCGCAATACTCCGGATGCGGTATGAGCACCGAAGAGTACCATGAGATTCTCATCCCCCTTGATTTGAATATCCTATGCATACAGCAGAGGATTACATTATTTTTAGCAGTGGGATCACACTGTTAACTCACGCTAACCTTGCCGTGTACTTTGGAAACCTTTGGAGGTTGGGTCCCCCCCCCCATGTAAACTGCTGCCAAATCAGCACCCCCCCCACCCCTGACTCACCTCGGATCTGAGTGACTGAGGACTGTTCCTTGGCCACATTACCAGTAAACTGCCAGTTCGATTCCATTTAACAAACATTTCTTTAGCGCCTACAATGGGCAGAGAGCACTTGAGTGGTGCTTGGCTGAGCCTGGCAGCACAGCCCGTCTGCACTGATACTGCCTCAGTGATAACATTTTGGATGATGAGTCTACCTTCTAAAAAGCCTCCTGAAAAAGTGACGAGTCAACAAGGAGGTTTCTTGCAAGGACAGCTTCAGGAACTGTCTCTAGCACCTTATTTTTTAGGGGACGAGGCTGTGGCAGGCCGTGTAATAGAATGGAATACACATGGGTTCTGCCACTCGCTACCTGTGTGGTCTTGGTCAAATCACTTAACCTCTCTAGGCCTCGGTTTCTTTATCTGTACAATGATGATACGGGAATTTTGTTGTTCAGTCATTTCCAGTCATGTCTGACTCTTTGTAATCCCATTTGGGATTTTCTTGGCAGAGCTCCTGGAACAGTTTGCCATTTCCTTCTCCAGCCCATTTCACAAATGAGGAAACTGAGGCAGACAGGGTTAAGTGACTTGCCCAGAGTCACACAGCTGGACAGTGTCTGAGGCTGGATTTGAACTCTGGATGATGAGCTTTCCTCACTCCAGACCTGGGGCTCTGGGCACTATATGAGATAACCTCTAAGGTCCCTTCAAGCTCCGTCTTCTCCACCTCTGTGGATCCCGGTTTCTTAGGAGTTCCATGGGGGCAGACTCTCTAGTGGAATTCCCTTGTCCTTGTCTTTGTGTGAAATCATTGCCGTTTTCCAGAAGGATCACAGCATCATATGCCTAGGGCTAGGAGGGGTCCTCAGAGGTCATCTGATCCATCCCCTCACTTTATACGAGGAAATAGGAACAGAGAAGTTAAGTGACTGGACCAAAGTCACACATCGGGAGTCAGGTTTAAACCCGGGTCTTCTGACCCTGGAGCCGATGTTCTTCCCAATTAGGAGCAGCTAGGTGGTGCTACACTGGATAGAGCGCTGAGCCTGAAGTCAGGAAGACCTGAGTTCAAATCTAATCTCAGACACTTACTAGCTGTGGGACCCTGGGCGAGTGGCCTAATCTGTTTGCCTGTTTCCTCATCTGTGAAATGGGGGCAATAATAGCATCCACCTTGCAGGGTTGTTGCGAAAATCAAATGAGATAACAACTGGAAAGTGCTTAGCATAGTGCCTGGCTCACAGTAAGAGCTATATAAATGTTAGCTATTATTATTAGTAAGAGCTCCTGACAGCATAAGGTTTAGCTTTTCTCCAGGGTAGAAACTGAATAAGAATTCCCAAACTCCTGCTCCTGGGGCTTCAGCCTCTTGTGGACACAACTTTGTGGCTGGGGTATTGTTCCTGTTTGATTCCTGAGGCTCAGAGCCTCCCACCCCACCTCTCCCACAAATTCTCCAGCTACTTCTGCTCCACCCCCAGCCTCTACCCTTGCTTCAGGCATTCTGCTGCTGTCAATCCCAGAGCAGAGCTATTCTGAGAGGCCTTAGAGAGGTCCTAAAACACTCCACAGATGGGCAGCTTGGCTGTCTCTGGGTGGAGGGGTCTGGCTTTTGGCTATGTTTGTGGTTGGTGCCGATCTTTGGCCCTGCCTCCCTTCTCATAGGAGCACTTTTACGGCGGGGCCTGGATCTAGGCGCCTATGACCTCACCTAATCTTCATGCTCCTCGACCACTAATTCCCTATGTGAGGGGTAGGGGAACCCAGATTGGAATCCTGTCTTTAATACTAAGAGCAGTACTACCTTCGGCACGTCCACCCCTCTGAGCTGCAACTTCCTCATCTACAAAATAGGAACAGTAACATCCACACCACTGTCTTCCCAGGGTTGTTCATAAGGAAAATGCTCTGTAAACCTTAAAGCTTTATGGAAATGGGATTGTCATTGGCCAAGGGACTTAAAACAATAAAAAATTTTTATTATTATGAAGTTTCAAACATCAACAAATATTAATGTTACCTTAGACAAAGAATAGAAAAAGAGGATTGTATATGAAATCATAAATCTCTATTATATGCAGCTTATTTTTTAGACCATACTTTAAATATAACATGGCAGTCCCAACACTGTCCTATTTATCTGTGTCCCCTTACGGACTTTTTTCATTTCTCTTCCTTCACTGGTGTTTTTTTTTTTTTTTTGGTTTTCTTTTTTTGGGGGGGGGGAGGGTCATTATCATTGCTCTCCTCTTCCTCTTATCACTTCCCTCCCCCAAAAGCCCTCCTTTATCCCATAGGAGCAAAGTCAAGCAAAATAAATCCACACATTGGCTGTGTTCTGAAATGTATCTCTCATTCTGCACCTAAAGTCTATTGTTGTTATTTGTCGTTCGTTCTTTGAAGAGGACCACGATGTCAGGAACATGATGCCCTGACTCACAAATGAATTGGATTTAAGTGAGGGAGGGCTTCGAAAGGTCACCAGCCTCACTTTCTCCTCCAGAGCCATCTGGATCCAAGGAGGAGATATAGATCAGAACGACAGGAAATGGCCCCCTAAAGTCCATTACTACTCTGCTAAGAGGTGAAAAGCACTCTTCACCCTAAGTCTTCCAGAGAATAGCTGTTCATTGCATTGATCAGAGTTCTTAAGTCTTTCCAAGTTGTTTTCCTTTACAATGCTGTAGTTATTGCAAAAATGGTTGGGCTGCTTTTGCTCACTTTTCTTTGCCCCAGTTCTTAAAAGGTCTTCCTAGATTTCTCTGAATCCATCCCTGTATGTATGTACTTATGTATGTATGTAATCACAGTCCAGTCTCCTCAGGTAACCCTCATTGGTTTAGGTATTCCCCAATCCACGGGGACCCGCTTTGGTTCCAGTTGTTCCAACAAAAAGTTCTGCTATAAATATTTTTGTACATAAGTCTTTTCCTTCCTTTTTTTCATCTCTTTGGAGGGGTATATGCCTCACAGTAATGTTACTGAGTTAAAGGGTATGCACAGTTTAGTGACTTTTTAAATATAATTTCAAATACTTTTCAGACTGGTTAGGTCAATTCCATTAACACAGTGTGATATGACTATTGACAGCCTGGATAATAATTGTCATTTCCTTTTTGTCATTTTTTATCAATCTAAGGAGTGATATAGACTCTCAGAATTGTTTTAATTTTATTTTTTCTTATTGTTGGTGATTTGGAGCATTTTTTTAAATATGGTTGTCTACAGCTTTCATTTCTTCTTTTGAGAACTGCCAGTTCACCTCCTTTGACCATTCAGCTATTGGCAAATGGTTCTAGTTCTTATATATTTGCATCAATTGCCCACCTGCCTTAGATATCAGACTTTTATCAGAGAAATTCGCTGCAAAGTTGTTGGGTTTTTTTTCCCCAAATTAGTCATTTTGCCATCATGCTTCTAAGATGAGTTAAAGTGGGTCAGTAACATTGAGCTGGGTCCTGGGGCCACTGGGAGAAAAAGAGAGTGGCTGTATGGAGCTTGGAGAATACGAGGTGTTGTCCCTGTTAAGACACCCTCCATCTAAAACCAGCAACACTTACAGTCACAGGCCCAGGCAGATGACATTTGCAAGATCACACCACCTATAAAAGCTAACACGTCCAGGCTGTGACTCAGGTAGAGATTTAGGGAAATATCCTAACTCAAAACTATCCTAATCCTTGTCCTGCACTAATAGGGAGTCTGATTTCCTGGCATCCATCTGAACAATGGCACAAATGAGGGAGCTGTCATTTAAATAAGTCCAACAGTTTCCCCATATTCCTGGTGACTCAGATGACCACTGGGAGGCTGGATTTCAGCCAACCTGCTCTGCAATTATGCGAGAACATCCCACAACAGGATAGTGGTCATAAAAGTAATCAGTAGATGGCTATTCATAGTTCTGTGTTAGCTGCCAAGTGAGATACAAAGAAGTGTAAGCCACGATAGCTCCTGCCTTCAACGAACTAGTAATTGAGTTTGGGAGACAGGACCTACACCCCTGAAAAGATGAGTAACAATACAAGGCAGTATGTGCTAGCAGACTGGTAGGCAGGAAATCTGGAACCTAGTCCTGGATTTCTCACTAGCTTGATGTGTGACTGTGGGCAAGTCACTTCCTCGCTCCTGGATGCAGTTTCTTCATCTATAAAACGAAGGAATTGGGTTATATGGTCTCTAATGTTCTTTCCAGATTTAACGATCCCACTCCTTAATGCCAAGTGGGAGGTATCGATATTACTGCACTGCCATGGGTGTGCAGAGGAAGGATTGGTTTAGGTTAGAGTGATCGGAGAGGGGGCCTTGGAACCCTGATGCCATCGACTTCCTGTGGGACTCTGTTGGGCACCCATGTGTCACCAACTGATATGAAATGGAGCAAAGGAAAATTAATTTATATTCTGCCCTCCTAAGAGATTAGCTGTATCAGTACAAAGCATTTAAATAACACCGGGATTAATGACTCACTGGGGAAGAGTTTTTTTATGCTAAGCCTGGTCTGAACAGGTGTGGCCCCTAGATCTACAAATTCCCTTGCACCTATAAATAGAACTTGGATCAGTACTTACAGAAGTCAAAATTCTGTCTTTGTTTATACAAAATTAAATACGAGCTGATTCGATTGAACAAGCATCGATGAAGCACCTATCTTAGGCCAGGCCCTATGCTAGGGATACAAAAGCAAAATGAAAAGGAATTCCTGCCCTTAAGAAGCTTCCAATCTGCGGATGTATTTCTACAAGAAGTCTAGGATGCTACTATAAAATAACTGATGGCTACAGAAATACCAGGAGACCGAAGGGATGGTAAGAAAAGTCACAGATCACTGTATACCCAGAATTATGGGGTTACCCGTGGTATTCACTTAGTATTAACTAAATGAAATTAAACATATCCAGAACAGAACTCATCTTTTCCCCTAAGCCCTCCCTCACTCCTACCTTCCCTATTACTGTCGAAGGAACACCCACCTCCCAGTCCTTCAGGCTCACAATCTAGGCCTCCTGGACTCCTCACTGTCTCTAACCCCCAACCCCACCCCCACCCCCACCTCCGCCGGCATCCAAGCTAGTGCCAAGATTGTTGATTTCACCTTAACAGCATCCCTCCAATAAGCCTCCTTCTCTCCTCCGACATCATCCCCCTTCTAGTTCAGGCCCTCATCACCTCATGTCTGGACAATTGCCATAGCCGATGGTGGCTCTCCCTGCCTCAAGTCTCTCGCTATTTAGCCACCAATGTGATTTTCCTAAAGTGCAGGTCTGATCACATCATCACCACCAATGCCCACCACACTCAATAAACTCCAGAGGCTCCAGGATCAAATTCAAAGCCCTGCATAACCTAACGTCCTCCTACCTTTCCAGTCTTCTTATATCTGCTCCCAGCCACTCAATAGTCGCATCCTTGCTGTTTCCTGAAGGAGACAGACACTCCATTTCTCCCACTCCTGGCATTTTCTCTGGCTATCCTGCAAGCCTGGAATGCTTTCCCTCCTCAAGCGCTGCCTCTTAACCTCCCAGCTTCCTTTAAGTCCAAACTAAAATCCCATCTTCTACACAAAGTCTTTCCCAACCCTTCTTAATTCTAGTGCCTTTCCTCTCTCCATTGTTTCCTATTTATTCTTGCATTGTATATATTTGTATATAGCTTGCTTTGCATATATTTGTTTGAATGTTGTCTCCCTTATTAGATTGTAAGCTCCTTGAGGTCAGGAACTGTCTTTTGCTTCTTTTGTATCCCCAGCACTTTGCATAGTGCCTGGCACATAGTAGGTACTCAATAAATGTTTATTGATTGATTATCCCACATTTCATATATATATATATATATATATATATATATATGTATATTTCTCTCATGATCATTTTTCTTCTTTCTTTTATTTGGACATTCAGACACGACATAAGGCAGTCATGAGCTAAGAGAAGAGGTAGGCAACAAGGTACAGGTAAAATGGTGCTGAAAACCACAACCTTCTTTTGGAACTGATATTTCAGACCCGTTGTCTCCCAAAGGATTATCCCAAAGATCTCTTTTCCACTTAGGAAAGATTTCAGGAAGACCACAATAATGGGTAGCATGTTTCTATTGTAGACAACCACCAGCAACAAAAACAAATAATCAAATAAACATACAAAATAAGGAGGAAAAGTGCTCATAAAATCCTTAGCATTTAACAAGGCGAGTCAAAGAAATTAACAAACCATCAACAACCAAAAAGATACTTTTGTTCTGTGTCTGCTTTCAGGTCTGGCAGAAGCTCCATTACCTCTGGCATTGTCTTCTCTCTTTCTTCTCTCTCTCTCTCTGTGTCTCTCTCTCTGTGTCTCCCTCCCTCCCTCCTTCCTTTCACTCTCCTCCCTCCCTCCCCTTCCTCTCTTTCTGTATCTCTCTCCCTCCTTTCTCTATATCTCTTACTGACTCTCCCTTCCTTCCTTCCTTCTTTCCTCTCTTTCTTTCTTTTCTTATCTTCTCTCTCTCCCTCTCTCATCTGTTTCTGTCTCTCCCCTCTCCCTCCCTTCCTCTCTTTCAGTATCTCTATCTCTTCTCTTTGTCTTTCTGTCTCTATATCATCTTTTTTTTTCTCTCTCTCTGTCTTTTTTTTCTCTCTGTCTCTGTCTCTCCCCTTGTAGTCAATATATAATCCACCTTCCTAGTTCTGATCTTGCTTGGCACCACTTCATACAGTATGTTTTTATTTCCTTTTGTTTCATATTTCTCTTTTCATAGTATCATAATATCCCTTTACATTAATATAAGATAAATTTCCTTGTTTCTTTCTCTCTTATGGCCAATGCGTATACACACCATTCGTTTGCACCATTGTAAAACAAAGTATTCAGACATTCTCCAGTTGCTGGGCAGATAGTTTCCAAGTTTTTGCAGTTCTGAGAAGAGCTAGGATTATTTTTGTATATTAGGTTCTTTCCTCCTTTTACAATGTTTTCAGACTAAAATCCTAACGGTGGATAAAGACTCCACAAAAGCTTTCACATCCCACTTTATATGATGTTCTTTTTATACTCACATGACTCCACAGGGGGTCCCAATACACTGGAGCTGCTCTGAGGGAGGCTTGGAGATTTTCACAGAAGGAGCAAATGAGCCAATGGTCCTCTTGTAATGGGCATATTTCTCCTCACACAAGGGAAGCTGCTTAGCTTGGAGAGTTGGGGACACAGAAGGAAAAAGAACAGGCAAAGGATGCAGCTGGGATCACAGTGCCCTAGAATGATAAAGATACAATCAGAATTCTAGAAGATAGTATCAGGTTTTGCATGATAACCTTCAGGCTTGGGCATGAAGAGAAAGAGAAATGATGGACGATAGAAGGAAAGACCACAGGCTCTAGATGCAAAGGTTCTGAGTACAAATCCTGCTCTGTGATTTTACTACCTGTGTGACCTTGGGTGAGTCACTTAACCTCTCTGTACTTCAGTTTCCTCATCTGTAAAATGATGGAGTTGGCCTAGATGGCTTCCAAGATCTTTTTCAACTCTAGAGTTATGATCCAGGTGCCAAGTGGCATCCTTCCCTGGCGCTCAGGTTATGCCAGTCACTCTCCCAATTCTTCAGTGTAGAACACCAGGACTATTGGACACAACCAGGTCCTTAGGTTTTATAGGGAGGGGCAGAGTGTCCTTCAGGTGCCTCTGATTGGTTTTTCACCTTTAATGTCACTGGCTGGGAGGTTCTAACTAGCCAGGAAGCTAGGTGGATGTCAGAGAAGGGTCAGGGCAAGGAGTAGACATGTCTATAACAAAGATAGTCCATTCCCCAGAAAGACTAGACCCAGAAAATCAGTGGTTTCTCTAGCCCACCACATCCACCACTTTGAGAAGAGTCCAATAGGACTGCAGATGCCATCTTTCCTCTGGCAATCACCTGGCAAGTATTGGATTTGCCACCTTTATAAAGGGGGTCATTGAGACATTTCACTTCCTGCTGTCAGTGCCCACATAAGCCTCTTGATAGCCAGAAAGCCTGTACCCCAGGTGGATGAAAACAGTCTCCCATGACTGCATTCTCCTAAGTACAGAGCATGAAGTAAAACTGCCTATTTGAGACCTGGGGGTGGGGATGGGAAGGGAGAAAGTACAGCCAGAGCTCAGGTTCAAGCCCATTTTCTTTTATATCTAGCTCGAGGCCACTCTCTCTGGGAAAGGAGTGTGCTTCCAGTACAAACAGAACAGCAGTGACTGCTGCTTCTTCCCCAGTGAGGCACTCTGCTCAATTAGCAGGCATCTGGCAGTGGGGCATGCTGCTTTCATCCCTGCTAAGGAAAGTGGCCGAGAGAGTTTTCTGCCTATTTATCTCACAAAGACTCTCGAGCCCTCAAAGGCTGGGTGTTTGGATCTAGAAAAAGCACATAGGATCAATTAGTATTTTGGTGCCCCCACAGTCAGTCCATCTGTTCTCTCCTAGCCTTCCATGCCCTCCAATCAATTGAGCCCTGAGTACCTAGGGGGTGCTAAGTGCTTAGGGGGACAGCTGGGTGCCGTGATCCCTCACACTTAATTGTAATCACACATAGTTATCCCAGTGGGGAAGAGCCCCACTTGGGAGGGGGAGGTAGAGTCCGTGGAGCAGTGGGGGCCCCCAGAGATCCCCTGGAGGTACAGGTCCCAGATTACAGTTGTAACCTCTTTATTTACCATCTAGCCTCCTTTCCCTGACTCATCTAAGGATATTCCTGCTGCGAAGGCCTCAGGCTATGCACCTGGATTGTCTCATGTAGAAAGTTTATTTCCTGGGCTTAAGCTGAAGAGTTTACCCATCAAAATGACACTGAACAGACCAAGCCCTGAATGACATACTATGTCAAGGTGGATGCCACCATCAGACAGCCAACTCTGCCCAGGGTGGTCTGCCTGCAGGGAAACAGGATAACAAGGAAGGACAGCAAGTATCTCTGACATTGGCCCCACTCCCGTCCCTATCCCCACCCAAACATGTCAGGCGTTAAGATCCTGCCCTTAAAGTGCTGATCTTGTCATTCCTTTGTTCCAACCCCTCTGGTGGTTCTCTGCTACCTATGAATTAGGTTCAGACTGGCCTTCAAAGCCCTCTACAACATCTCTTTCCAAACATCTCATATTATTACCCTCCATGTACTCCATGCTCTGGTCAAATGGATTGCTTATATACCTACCCCCTGTACACTCCACACATTCCCAACCCTGTACCTCCTTTGCTGAGGGAAATGCTACCCATCTTTTTTTTTTTTTAAGCTCAGCTCAAATACCACTTCTTCTGATCCAATGGCTCCTGCTGAGTTTGTATCTTTATCATGTATTGTCATTTATTATTGTTTATTACACTTATATGTATAAATGTCATTAGTTTACTGGGCTGTAAGCTCCAGAAATTAATGGATGAATGGATGGATGGATGGGTGTTTGGCCTATAGGACAGAACTAAATAAAATGGATATGAGTTACAGAGAGGCAGATTAAATTTCACGGATGAAATAATATTTATTATTCACCCATTATGTGTGAGGCGGTGTGCCAGGTGTTAGCAATATACAAATAAGAATGAGACTGTTTGTACCCTTCAGGAGCAGGGGGCTCCTAAGGTGGGGAGACAGCACATATCAGGGAGTGGTAGTCAGGAAAGTGGTAGTCTGATATTTGTGCATTCCTGGTGGATGGTTAGATGGGATATATAGCATGCTCTGGTGCTGGCTAGTCAAAGTAGCGGGGTGGGGGGGTAGTATATTATTTAAACATCTCCTCCCATGCCAGGCACAGGACAGTGGGCACAGCAAGCTCTCAGCTGATGTTTGTAGAATTAAACTGACTTAAAGTTTCTGCTCCAGTAGGCACAGAAATCCCAGTAACCAAATGAATGGTTTCGTCCTGAGAAAGAGTGTGTGAGATGGCCCCAGCGACACAGAGCAATGCTACAAGTCTCAGAGAAGGATCTGCCTTGATTTTAAAGAATCTGATGACCCATTGATACATGCCATGCAGATTCCATGGTCGTTCTGTCTCCCCAGATATTTTCATGAGCTTTTCTGCTCATGCAGACCCCAAATGAGATGTCACTAACCCTTTGTCCCACCCCCACCTCCCATCTGGGACCCACCTAAAGGAAACATTCTTGAATTGAAAGCTCTACTATCTTTTTTTTTCCCCTTTGGCAATTGGGGTTAAGTGACTTGCCCAGGGTCACACAGCTAGTAAGTTTTGATAATACTTGCTTTATAGTACAATACTAGGAGGAAATTTAGATCTCTCCTCTCTACACTTCAGCTAGCTGGTGTGATCACAGAAAGTAAAGCGTTTGGTCTGAGGCCGCATTTGAACTCAGGTCCTCCTGACTTCAGGGCCGGTGCTCTATCCACTTCGCTACTATCAAAGCTCTACTATCAAAGCACAGCAACACCACCTCTGTTCTACACTCCTTAATTTCTGTGATTATACCAACTAGCTCAGGGTTCAGGAATACAACTGAACTTTCAAGGAGAGAAACTTTACACCCTGGTGTGGGCAATGATGGGGTTGTTGATGAGAAGATACAAGTGCATAGCACCTTACAATTGTTCCTTCCCTCTCAGCCCCGACCTTGGCTGTGCTTCTGATGCTCTAGACTTCACCACCATTACTCCAATGCCTTCTTGCTCCAGACCATCCCTCCTCCCCTGTCCTTCGCTCTTCCCACTGGTGAGGAATTCCTCCATTCTGAGGCATTGCCCAGGCCAGCCATGCTTCATTCCCTTCTTGGCTCTGCTCCTGACTCTCCCTGGACTTTGCCATTGCCATCTCTTTTCAGATTCTCTGCTGTTTGCCTCCAGTAGATCTTAAGCTCCTTCAGGGAAGATTCTTTTTGCTGGTATTTGTAGTCCCAGCACATAGTAAGGGCTTAATAAATGCTCATTACCTTAACTTACGCCCTCCATATTTGACCCTCACAGCCATCCTGGGACATAGGTAGCACAAATATCCTCATTTCCATTTTACAAATGAGAAACTAGGTCTCAGAGATTCATCCAAGGTCAAGCAGTTATTAAAGCAGAGCGGGGATTCAAGCTTCCAACTCCAAGTCCAGCATTGCTCCACTGCTGCTGTGATACAATCAAAAATTTCAGCAGAAAAATAGGAACGGGGTGAGGATAAAGAGGGAAATGTATTCTATGAGGATATTTAAATGTAGGTGTCTGGTTCCCCAACATCACCCACTTCCTCCCCAACCAAAAAAAAAAAAAAAAATCACCCTTCCTGTGATAACAGGAAAATGTGCTAATGAGGAGATCAAGGTGTAAGAGGTGATATGAAAGAAAGAAAATAAAATAGAATGTATTCATCAGGTTCTATAGTGGCATATACTTTGCCATCCTCCCTTTGAGAAAGCAAATCAGCCTGGTTTCTAAGTTGGGGTAAGATGTTACTCATACATACCTCCAGCTCTTTTTCTGAGAAAGGATTATCATTGGGATGTCAACCCCCCTTTGGGATCCTGTATTGAAACCAATCATTTCTGCCATTATTCAGAGAGGAGAAGCAGCATGACAGTCTAGACCTAGTTTCTGGCAGACTGCTTTCCAGTTTTCCCAGCAGCTCTTGTCAAATAGGGAGTTCTCCAAGTAATTTGTGTTCTCAATTTTACTGAACATTAGGTTATTGAGTTTAATCGTTTCTGGTTCTTCATTAGCTTGGCTGTTCCACTAATCTACTTTTTAAAATTAGCCAGTACAAATAGTTTTGATAATACTTGCTTTATAGTACAGTACTGGGAGGAAATTTAGATCTCTCCTCTCTACACTCCAGCTAGATGGTATGATCACAGAAAGTAAAGGATGGATAACGGAGGTGTGATTCCTTTACATAGTGAGGAGTTGTCTTTGTTGGAAAGGCACCTGGCCACTGGCTGGAAGAAGATTCACCCCATCCTGTCTGCCTTTAAAAAGCAAAGCCTGCCAGCTCTACCTCGGACAGGAGTTGGAATGCACCCAACACCCCCCAGGAACAGCCAGTGCTTTGTGAGAACTGAAGTCAAAGTTATGGGTATCCGGTACATGCCAAGTGCCCTGTTCACTGGAAATATCCCAATCTTCTTGTCTCAAGCCCCCAGAGAATGTGGAATTGTGCAAAAATCAAGGTTTCCTAGCCCTGCTTATCTCCTTCTTCCTAATTTCTGAGCTGAAATAAGCAATTAGAAAGAAATAAGCTGCATGAAGAATGGACATGCTAATAGCTGGTGACCTGGCCATACTGTTTTTATACATGCTTTATACAGGTTACCAAATGAGATAATATATTTAGAGAGCTTTGCAAATCTTAAAGCAATATATGAATGCCAGCTAATTATAATAATTAATAGTAATGCATCTGGGAAAAGGAAATGGATATGTTTAGACAAAGCCGTCTTTTGTAAGAAAAAAAATTTATTCTCAACTTGGTAAATAACAACAGACATGAACATTTCTGTATTAAAAAAAACACATACAGAAAGAGGATTATATGTAACCATAAGTCTCAATTCAGTTTATATACATTTTATATATGTATGTGTGTATATGTGTATACAGCTTTTAAAAAAATTATAGCACAGTAATACCAACAGTGCCCTTCTTGTCTGTATGTAGCCCCTTCTGAATTTCTCTCTGAAAAAGCTCCCTTTCCATACAACTCACCAAAATTTATAGCAGTTGCTCAGAAAATGAGATTTTTCAGTAATTCCCCAGACAGCTTTGCAAACACTTCATTAAATTAGAGCAATAGATGTTGGTCAAGGCCAAGATCATAGTTCATTAAATAGAGCACTAAGACAGAAGCAGCCACAGTCCAACAGGCCAGAAGAAGGAGTATTAGTAACAGACGTGAAATGTCAAAAAAAGAAAAAAAAAAGACAACGTATTACTCTTGGCTTGCCTATGACCTCTCTGCCTGAGTAGGCATATGAAGACCCCTTCGGCTTTGCTTCAAAGATGAATAGTTGGTTCAGGGAATCTCTCTGTTCATGTCTCAGTGACCTCAACTATTCTCGGCATTTCCCACTGTGGGCAGGAGAAACAGTTCAAATCTGACACCTAGACCATTTGCTTCTAGAAGGAACAACGTGTATCTTTGAAGGGAGGACGAAATTATTTACTTTGTACTCTGCAATCCTGGGCTGCCCTTAGAAAAAATAGCACACCAGTCTTTCCAGATTTTCTTTCCTGAGGGAAGGAGCAATAGCCATCTTACACTGGTTAATTACCTTGACCAACACAGTGGGCAGTGTTTTCTCTTCCCAAAGAAATGCCAATCTCTGCCATCTAGTGGCAAGAGTTATTGAGTCTTCTTGGGGCTGACCTGAATCTTGAAAACAAAAAACAGACTTTCTACAGTGGTGGATGGGCAAATTCCTTATTGTTGGCATTCTTTTCACTAATGCACCTGCAAACTCTCTATGCCTTCTGGTCCTGTGTATTTCTTCTCCATGTCTATGTGATCAATCCTCCATAGAGGATCTTTTAAAAATTCCTGGGGGAGGTGGGGTCCTCTTAATTCTTTTCCCAGCTTGGGTATGCTACCCCAAAGAGATCAAAGAAAGAAGAAAAATGTTTATTTGTACAAAAAAAATATTTAGAGCAGCTCTTCTTATAGTGACAAAGAAATTAAGGGAGGCACTCATCCATTGGTAAATGGTTGAACAAATTAGAGTATATTAATGTAATGGAATATGATTATGCTGAAAGAAATGATGAAAGAGGGGCATCTAGGTGGCACAATGGATAAAGCTCCAGCCTTAGAGTCAGGAGGACCTGAGTTCAAATCTGGCCTCAGACATATAACACTCACTAGCTGTGTGACCCTGGGCAAGTCACTTAACCCCAGTTGCCTCACCAAAAAAAGCAAAAAAAGAAATGATGAAAGGAACAATTTCAGAGAAACCTAGGAAGACTTATATGAACTAATGCAGAATGAAGTGAACAGAACCAGGAGAACAATATATATAATAACAACATTGAAAAGACAAACAACTTTTAGAGTTCAAATTCAAAATTTTAAAAATCAAAAATTTAAAGATTTTAGATAAAAACAATGACAAGCTACAATTCCAGAGAACAGATAATGAAGTGTGGTACCTGCCTCCTGAGAGGGAGGTAATGGACTCAAGGTACAGAATGAGACACATTTTTTTGGACATGGTCTATGTAGGAATTTGGTTTGCTTGACTGAGTAATTGTTATAGGGTTTTGTCTTTGTTTTTTTCTCTTTCTGTAGGGTCTTGGGGAAGTAAGAGGAAAAGGAAATAAATTATTGATAACTGAAAAAATTAAATATTTTTAAAAAACATTTTAGGCATGCCCACATGTACCCTGTTCAGGCTAGCCATCTATATTCTCTCATTCCTGCCACCTGACTGATTCACCTCAATGTCAACTCCTTGAAAATGAGGATAATTTCATTCTTTGTATTTCTATCTCCAGCTCCTAGCACAAAACCTAGAACATACTTGACCTTTAATACATGTTTGTTGATTGATTGATTTTGGCTTGTCAAAGAGATTTAAATTTTGACTAGCTGGTAGTTTCTAAAATCTTCCAGCCTCCTCAGAATGGTAGCTATTTTAAATTGATTAAATTTTTCTAAGAAATGGTGATTTTTATTTTGTTGTCTTTTCAACTTTTGGATGTCAACAGCTTTTAAAAACTTCTGGAATGGCATAGTGTCATTTCCTCATCGTTACCCTTTCTTCTAGTTTGGAATTTTATTCTAACAAATTTAGATTTTTCTAACAAATTTTAGAATTTTATTCTAACAAATCAGTGGATTTGGAAATGACTGCTCTATATGAAGCCAGTTTCCTATCTGTTAAGAAAGAAGGAGGGGCAGCTAGGTGGTGCAGTGGCTAGAGCTCTGGCCTTGGAGTCAGGAGGACCTGAGTTCAAACCCAGCCTCACATACTTGACACTTACTAGCTGTGTGACCCTGGATAAGTCACTTAACCCCAATTGCCTCACCAAAAATTAAAAAAAGAAGGAAGGGAGGAAACAAACATTTATTAAGGGCCTACTATATGTCAGGCATCGTGTGAAGCATGTGGAAAATATTATCTCATTTGGTGTTCACAACAACCCTTGGAAGCCGGTGTTATTACCCTATTTTACAGATGAGGAAACTGAGGCTGACATAGGTTAAATGATTTGGTCACACAGTTAGTAAGTGTGTGAGAGCAGATTTGAACTCAGGTTTTCCTGATGCCAGGCCCAACATTCTAACCACTGCACCAGCAGCTGCCTCTTAGCAATTCTGTTGGTTTAGATTTTCTTGATATTATTCTTTGCTTCGCATATACAGAACCTTTTACATCCCCTTAAAGTGTTCAGAATATACAGACATGGAGCTGCTGAGTAATGTGGCTTTGCCCTCTTTCATTCCTGTGTCTTAATCCTCAACCCATATTTCTTAACTTTTTTTTCTTTGCCATCCTCCCCTAGTTTATTTCCGCACTGAAGTCACTGTGAATCGAGGTAGATTGGAGGATCTTGATGAATTCTGCATAGAACTTCTCTATTTCTCCCTTGCCAATGGATATGGGTGACTACATGGCAATTATCTTCATGGTGGCCTGTTTGCTTGTGCTTATCATGAGTACTGACAGCCAAGTGTCCCATGAAATGCTTTTTATTTTTGCCTTTGGGCATATGAGGATGGGCTTCTGGCTAGAGAGAGAGGGCTCTTAATGAAAGGTGCCATAGCTGGATACTACATGGTATGGAGATACTCCTGGCCAGGCACTTGCCACCCCTCATGCTTAGTACTCTCCCCCTCTTATCTCCACTTCCTAACTTCTCTAGCTTCCTTCAAGGCCCAGCTACAATCCCACCTTCTACAGGAAGCCTTTCCAATCTCCCCTCCCTTTCTTTATGATCTCCAATTTGTCTCATCCATATCTTTGCACATAGTTGTTTGTATATTGTCTCTCCTATTAGGCTGTGACTGTCTTTTGCCTTTCTTGGGATCCCCAGCACTTAGCACAGTGCCTGAAACACAGTAGGTGCTTAATAAATGCTCGTTGACTGATATGTTGGATGACCCGGTCAGGATTCAAAAAGATCTAAAGTATTCATTGGGCAAAATATAATAATGAGTTGTAATGGGGATAAATGTAGTGTAATATACTTGAGTTCAAAAAATCAGCTTTGGGGCAGCTAGGTGTCATAGTGGATAGAGCTCCAGCCTTGGAGTCAGGAGGACCTGAGTTCAAATGCAGCCTCAGACACGACACTTAGTAGCTATGTGACCCTGAGCAAGTCACTTAACCCCATTGCCTAGCTAAAAAGTTAAAAAAAAAAAATCAGCCTCACAAGTCCTGGATGGGGAAGGTATGGCTAGATAGCAGATCATCTGAAAAAAGATTTGGTTGTTTCAATGGACTACAAGCTCAATATGGGTCAATAGCGTGATGTGGCAAGTCAATAATATAATCTAAGCCAACTGTAAGACAGGCAGAGCATTGAGGAAAAAGGTGATGGTCCTACTGTAGTCTGGTCAGCTCACATCTGGGATACTGTGTATTCCAGAAACACATTTTAGGAGAGATAATGATACCTGGGGAGGCTCAAGGGAAGAATGATCAGGGTGGTGAAAGGTCTTGAAATCTTGCTATATGAAGATCAGCTATAGGAACTGGCTTAAACTGGAGAAGCAAAGACTTAAGTAGTCTTCAAGTACTGGAAGGATTGTTAAAAGGAAAAGGGATTATGGAGGCATGAGAGGATCATAGAGGTAGAGGCACAAAGCACCTGAGAGACCATTAAGCCTAATCCCCTCAGTTTATAGATGAGACTATAGAAAACAACAATAATAGCTAGCCTTTACATAGGTTTAAGGCTTGTAAAGCACTTTATAACTGTCTTCTCATTATATCCTCTAAGGTAATTGCTATTATCATCCCTATTTTATAGATAAGGAGACAGTCAGAGATTCAAGCATCACAGAGCTAGTAAATGTCTGAGGCAAGATTGGAACCCAGGTCTTCCTGACTCCAAGTCTAATACCCCTTCCACTATTCCATGTTATCTTTTAGATTTGTTCTTCTTAGCTCCAAGGCAGCCAAACTAGGAGCAATGCATAGAAGTCATAGTGTTGAGGTTTAGGGGTTTAGGGGTGCTGGGACCCCAAAATCACAACACACAGGTCCTGCCCAAAAGAATTAGACCCAAGCCTTCTTTCAGCCAAAGACAAGGTTTATTAGAACATCTGTCATATTGTCCAGACGCTTAAGGAGTTGAACATTAGTGAGCTATTAGCTAGATTCTAAGAATCTGAGCATCTTAATGGAGACAAGATAGACCTTGTATACAGAAAGACTATGGGAGGGATCTAGGAGTGGCCAATTAGTCTATGAGAGAATAGAGCCTAGATAGGATTAATGGTGGAAAGTGGCTAGAGCCCATAGGGAGGTAAGACAATAGAGGGCTAGGCTAGGTTAAGAATTAGGAGATTGGGCATAGCCACAATGAAAGGCCAGTCGATGGGATTATAGTCTCAGGGGAACACCAGAGATTTGGCCTTGTGGAAAAGTCCAGGGTTTTTCCTTTTTGAGGTCTAGATCCCATCCTTATCAATAGAAAGGCAAATTTAAGCTGAAATAGAGAAAAAAATTCCCAACACTTAGTCCTATGTCAGAGAAGAATGCAGTACCTCAGCAGTAGTGGCTTCACCCCCACTAGAGGTTTTCAAGCCAAGGCTTGAAGGCTTGATGTTGGTTAGGAGATTCTTGATTAGATGTGGGTTGGTCTAGGCCTGCAACACCTTTTCTGATTCTGAGATTCTGTGATTCTCTATTGGACTACTCTAGAGATCTGTTTTCCTGCACTTTTATCAGTGACTTGGATTGAAGGTTGAGATGGCAAACTTATGAAATCTAGGAGGCATAGTTACCACATAGGATAAAGGATCCAGAAAGATCTTGACTGAGTAGCGTAATGGGCCACATCCAATAATAGGAACTCTAACAGGGATAAATAGAATAGAATATATAGGTTCAAAAAATTAATCACAAAAATAAAGGAGGAAGTGAAGCATGGCTTGGCAACATGTAATTTATGTTAAAAAGATGGTGAATTCAGAAGACTTCAAGATCCAAATAATCCAACGTAAACTCGTGGGAGCACAGATCTATGTCTACAAAAAAACAAAATAAAACAAAACAAAACAACCCTTAGAGACCTTTGAATCCAACTTTTTCAATATAAGGTCTTTGAATTCAGCCTTCCCATTTTATATATGAAAAAATGGAAACTGGGAGAGATGAAACGACTTGATGATTGTCACATAGAAATATGTGAGGCAAGATCTGAACTTAGGTTTCCCTGACTCCAAATCCAGGGATCGATTATCCCCTTAGCCACCTAAGTGTCCTTAAGAGTACATCTGAACAATTCCAAAAGACTCATGATGGAAAATGCTACCTACGTTCAGAGAAAGAACTATGGAGTCTGAATATATACTATTCTCTCTCTTTCTTGTGGTTTTTGCCTTTTGTTCTGATTCTTCTTTCACAACATGACTAATGAAATATATTAATATAATTGTACATGTATAACCTATATCAGATTGTATGCCATCTTACAGAGGGGGAAAATTTAGAACTCAAAATTTTATACAAGTAAATGCTGAAAACTAAAAATAAATGAATATTTTTTTAAAAAAGAGTATGTCATGAGAAATGAATGCTTTTGTGATCTTCAGTCGGGAGGTTGAGTGTCCTCTGCCCTCATTAGGCCATATCTAGAGAACTGTGTTGCTCATACATAACCTATTAAAATGATTACCTTTTAGGGAGGGGAGAGAGGAGGGAGGGAAAATCTTTAGAACTCAAAATTTTTTAAGAATGCTAAAAATTGTCTTTACATGTAACTGGAAAAAATAAAATACTATTTAGAGAACTGTGCTCATGTCTGGGGGCAGCATTTTAAGGACATTGACTGTGGATCAAGCCCAGAGGTAAAGGATCATGAAGGTAAACTGTGCCATCAATTGATTAATTCAAGGAGCTAAAGATATTTAGCCTGGTGATGTAGAAGGTCAGGGAGAGACAGGATGGCTGACTTCAAGTGCCTAAAGGGCCCTGTCTTTTTTTTATGAAATTATTTTGATTTATCAATAATTACTTCCATAAGCTTTTGAGTTTTAAATTTTTCTCCCCCTCCCTCCTCACCTCCCTCCCTAAAATGGCTCAAAATCTGATATAGGCTATACATATACATTCCTATTAAACATATTTTCATGTTAGTCATATTGTAAGGAAGAATTAGAACCAATAGGAGGAACCACCGGAAAGGGGAAACAAAACAAAACAGAAGAAAAAAAATAGTATGCTTCCATCTGCATTCAAACTCCATAGTTCTTTCTTTGGATGTGGATAGCATTTTCCATCATGAGGCCTTTGAAGATATCTTAGATCCTTGCATTGCTGAGAAGGGCTAAATCTATAAAAGTTAGTAACAGCATGACGTGGCTATTATTACTGTGTACAATGGTGTCCTGGTTCTGCTCACTTCATTATCAGTCCATACAAGACTTTCCAGGTTTTTCTGAAGTCCTCCTGCTCATCGTTTCTTATAGGATAGTAGTATTCCATTACACTCATATACCATAACTTGTTCAGTCATTCCCCAATTGATGGGCACTCTCTCAATTTCCAACTCTTTGCCACCACAAAAAGAGCTGCTATAAATATTTTTGTACATCTGGGTCCTTTTCCTGTTTTTACGATCTCTTGGGATACAGCCCTAGAAGTGCTATTGCTGGGTCAAAGGGTATGAACATTTTTATAGCCCTTTGGGCATAGTTCCAAATTGCTCTCCAAAATAGTTGGATCATTTCACAACTCCACCAACAATGCACTAGTGTTCCAATTTTCCCACATCTTCTCCAATATTTATCATTTTTCTGTTTTGTCATGTTGACCAATCTGATAGGTGTGATGTGGTACCTCAGAGTTGTTTTGATTTGCATTTCTCTAATCAATAGTGATTTAGAGCATTTTTTCATATGACTATAGATGGCTTTAATTTCTTCATCTGAAAACTGCCTGTTCATATCCTTTGACCATTTATCAATTGGGTAAAGGGCCCTGTCTTAATACAGACTCACAAAGGTTTGTGGAATACCAAAGTCCAATACAAGGAAACAGTTTACAAGACTGTAAAGCAAGGCAGCTTTATTGAGGGGGCAATACTCAAAAAAATTTGGAGGAGGGAAACAGGTCCTGTGGGCCCCCAGGTGGAAACTGGCACCTGGCTGGGGCCCCAGAGGGAATGGAGTAACCTCTCCTCCAAGACAAGTAAAGTCTGGTCCGTTTTTATAGTGTTCTTATATAGATTTAGCAGCACCAGGCATTGGGAGAAGGGAGTGAGGAGCTTGGACCTGAAGACTGGTGCTGATTGGTGGCTAAAGGGGGAAGGAAGACTCCTGAGGTTAGCTGATATTCAAACTCCCCCTGGTTGAAAAAGGAGCTCTGGGCCATTGATTCAGGTCATGCTCTGACAAGATGACTTGGTTTACCTATATGTTTTTTGTGGGGTTTTTTAAGTTGCCCTGGGCTTCTTTTTGCCGTCAGAAAGGCTACTATGCAGGTCTTTTGTGGGAAGAGGGATTAGACTTGTTCTCCTTGATTCTAGAGGGCAAAAGAAGGATTAAGGGCGGCTGCAGACAAGATGTCAGGCTGCCTGGGAGGGAGGAGGGTGGGGTCACCATCCCAGGAAATCTTCAAGTGAGACGGGATCACCACTAGTCAGGCATGGTTGTTCCCTGTGGGCATGAGTTAGACTGGAAGATTCGAGGTGTTTCCTACTCAGACTCTGTGATTCTTTTGAAAGAACACTGGTCTGAGTCAGGAGATGTACATTTTGAATCTCAGCTCTGCTATTAGCTACCTGTGTGACAGGTACTTCTGCCTCCTCACACGTAAAATGGGGGGGGGTGTAGGGGAGGGAGCTGGGTTTCAGCTCATAACTTGTAGGAATCTATGGCTCAGGTGTTTCTTGTCTGATCGCAGAGCCTTGTTTCCTAAGAAATAATCATTTAAAAATGTAACAAGACAGGCAGCTAGGTGGTGCAGTGAATAGAGCTCCAATCTTGGAGTCAGGAGGACCTGAGTTCAAATCCAGCCTCAAAAGCTTGTCACCCATTAGTAGTGTGACTCTGGGCAAGTCACTTAACCTCATTGCCTCACCTATATATATATATATAATATCATTTTAAAATTTACAAAGCGCATTCCTTACCTCATTTGATCCTTATAACAATCCTGTAGGGTAAGTGCTATAATTATCTCCATTTTACAGATTGAAAAACTGAGGCAGAGAGAGGCTAAGTGACTTGTCCCGTCTTAGGCAGCTAGTGAGTGTCTCAGGAAGGATTTGAACACAGTTCGACTTCTTCAAGGGCAGGGACTTTCTTTGACTTTTCTTTGTGTCCCCAAGTGCTTACTTAGCATAGTGCCTGGCACATAGCAGGCACTTACCTATTGATTGACTGACTGATTATCCACTAAGCCACCCAGCTGTTTACGAGCAATCCTGACTGAATTCCTCCTCCCTGGGAGCCGCCTAATTGACATTCTGCATCCATTCTCCTTTACAGGGCTCTCCGTAGGCATCAGTTAACAACCTGCTAGGTCCAAGGGAGAAGCGGGAAATTGCCCATTTAGGACTAATTAAACCCAAACGTAAATTCCACAGTGTTGTCATGAACAGCTTCATTCCTCATTCCTAACTGCTGACAAGTGGCCTGCGTGGAGCCAGAGGTATCAAGGAGAGCGACTTTATGGGCCAGGGGGAGCCCGGAGTGGGGGAGGGGGAGGTAGATAGCGTCCTGGCTTCTGTCTGCCCCAGGAAGACGCGTCTCTTGCTTCTCAGCATCCAGGCGGGAGGGGGCTGGCTCTCTTCCCCAGGCCTCCAAGAGCTGCATCAGTACTCTTACAACTCCTGTCCCTACACCTTTCAGCTCAACGTCCATCATCTCCCTCTCTGTAGTTCCCAGGACCGTGGCTAAGCCGTCCCGCTTGCCAGTTGCTAAGGAAAACAGGAACCGGCTTTATTAAAGTAAACTGGAACAAACTAGCTTTGCAGCCCTGCTCTAGCAGGTGGGGGTGAGGAAGGATGGGACCGTTCCAACACACAGAGGAAGCAACTCTTCATCGAGGGCCACAGCCGACAGGCAATCACAAGCTCGAGGATGCCTCAGAGCGTTGCGGAATGCCATCTGAAAAATCAATCAACTGATTAACAAGCTTTTATTAAGTGCCTACTGTGTGCCAGGCACATCGGTGAAACAGTATGTGCCTTCAAGGATGATGTCTTTAATTGGGGCAAGTGATACATGCATGTAAGTACATGAAAAGCAAATACAAAAGAACCCAGGGGAAGGACACTAGCGGGAAACTGGAAAGGTGTTTGACCTAGGTTTTGAAGGAAACTAGGGATTCTAAGAGATGGAGATGAGGAAGGAGTGCATGCCCAGTATACTGTACAGTTAATGCAAAGGCACAGAATGCTCTAAGGCACAGTGCAACTACACATGTTTTCGGACTTTCCCAATGGTTTGGTAAGTTGTGCTGACTTTTCCTCTTTTTTGTCTTTATAAAAATAACATTTGTTAGAAGGGATGCTTATCTGGGAGGGAAGGAGGGAGGAATACTGGAGGAAACTGATTATGTAAAAAAAAAGACATCAATGAAAACTTAAAAAAAAGGTATGTGCACACATTGATTTTGACAGAATTGTAGAGCAAAGGGGAACAATGGGTAATAAAGTTAGAAAGGCAGCTAGATTCAAATGAACCAATAAATATTTATGAAGAATTAGTTATTAATCAATCATTCTTAAATGAATTAATAGTTAACCAATATTTTAAGTGCCTACTATGTAATAAAATCATATGAGATTATATTTGTGAAGTGTTTTTCAAACCTTGAAGTGTTATAAAAATGGTACTGATGATGATGATGATGATGATGATGATGATGATGATGATAGACACAGTGCTGGGTATTGGTCAGTAGGTACTAGGTTCAAATACAAAGAATAAAATCATTGCTACTCTCAAGGACCTTCTATGCTAAGAGAGAAGACAAATACCTGCCTAAGAATATACTGAATAAATATAAAGAGAATTCAAGGTAAATTTATGAAAGGTAGAAAGTTGGGAAAACTAGAAGCTGGGATGATGGGGATGGGGGCAGGGAACAAGCATTTTAAAGCACTTAACTGTGTACTGTGCACTGTGATAAGCACTTTCCAAATCTGGTTGAGTCTTGAAGGAAGAGAGGGATTGCCTGAGATGAAGGTAAAGAGGTAGTACATTCATGCATTAGGGAAGGTCGTGGTCCACGTACCGCCTTTTCAGTCATATGTATCTTTAGGATTGTATCTTTTGTCACTTCTAGTGCCAAAGTCATCCTCGATAGCGTGCTACAGCTTGCTTTATTTTTTGTTTTGTTTTGTTTTTGTTTTTTTTTCCATCAGGCATACTTTGATCGCTCTTCCGGTTACCTCATTCTTCCAAGATCATGGTAATCTATGATTCTGAAGACATTTCGCATTTTGGGAGAATGTACACAGATCTCCACATCCTTAAAAATTCTTTACCATCCTTATACAGGTAACTCTCCAATATTTCCAGCTAACCCTAATCTTTCTTCGGAACTTCAGTCCCAAATCATCATCTATCTGCTAAAAATGTCCACTTCACTGCCAGCTCCTCTGCTGACTCTTCAGACTTTTCCCACTCCTCCCCAGGAGCCTTCTCCCCCAGGAGATGCCTGCACTCCATTTTAAGAGGTGTCTGGGATATCCATGCTCACTTCACTACCAGTTCTACTTCTGGCTCTGTGACTCTTCTGTCTTGCTCCCACATATAATAATAAAAAATAGCCCCAAATCCTAAAATAATAATAATAGCTAACAGCACTTACCAAGCCCTGTGCTAAGCACTCTACAATTACTATCTCATTTGATCCTTACAACACCCTTTGAGGTAGGTAATATTGTTATCTTCATTTTACAGATGAGGAAATTGAGGTAAACAGAGGTTAAGTAACTTGCCCAGGGTCACATAGTGTGTGATGGGGCTGGATTTGTACTCAAGTCTTCCTTGACTTCAGGCCTAGTGCTCTATCTACCATTTCCATTTCCAGGTTTTGCCATTATTACCTTACCACACCATTTTCCTCTGTCTCCTTCCTTCCATTCACACAGCCACTACCCTAGATCAGGCATTTATTACTTCTCACCTTGTCTACTGGAATATCTTCTTAATTGATGTCCCTGGTTCCCGTCTTGCCTTTCACAAGCCCATCCTCCACACACTTGCCAGAGTAATCTCCTATTGCTCTATTCTGCCCAAAACCTTTCTGTGGCTTCTTAGTCTCTTCAGGATAAAATACAAATTCCTCAGCTTGTCATTTAAAGCTTTCCACAATCTGGCTCCGGTTTTTCTTTTCGACTTCCTTTCTTGTTACTCTCCAGGCACTCCAACATTCCAGCCAAACTGATCAGCTACGTAGTGCAGTGGCTAGAGTCCTGGTTCTGAATTTAGCCTCCCATCTCCCAAACCCACCCACCCTACCTGGAATACACCCCTTCCTTCTCTCTCTCAGAATCCTCATCCCTTCTTCAAGACTCAGCTCAGCTGCCACTGTCCTTGCTCAAAGATAGGGGTTTCCCAAAGCCTATCAAAAAAAAAAAAAAATCCAAATTCATTGTCATGGTGTTCCATGTCCCCCAGAAACTCACTCCTTTTAAGCAGACGTCAATTCTGTTAAATTTCAGAAACATTTATTAAGCATTCACCGGGGGCTGCATGTTGGAGACTTAACGGTTAAACGTCCTGCCGTTCCTGCTAATAATCTACCAGTAAGAGTTTTGGGATTCCAGATTTTCCCATCTCTAAACAATCTTACCAATAATTCCTTGCTTCTACTCAGGGTTTATTCTATCCTTTTATCTTTCACTTGATCTTTTCATCCCTGATAACTATTGTCCTTGACTTCTGCCCTTTGTAGCCGACCTCCAAAGGTGGTCTACAATAGGTGCCTCTACTTTCTGTCTTCTCACTCTCTTCTTAACCACTTTCAATATGGCTTCCAACCTTATTATTCCACCCAAACTCCTCTCTCCAAAGTTACTAAGGATCTCTTGGTTGCCAGATCTAATGGTCTTTTGTTTATCCTCATTCTCCTTGACCTCTCTGTAGCCTTTGACACTGTTTATCCCTCTCTCCTCCCTGATACTCCTCTCTAGGTTTTCAGGACATCCCTCTCTCCTGGTTCTCCTCCTACCTTTCTGGCCACTCCTTCTCAGTCTCCTTGTTGGATACTCACCCAGATCATGCCCTCTAACAGTCGGTTTCCCACAGGCCTTTGATCTGGCCCCTCTTTTCTTCTATGTTACTTCACTTGATGATCTCATCATTCCTGTTAATTTTAATTATCATCTCTATCTGATGATTCTCAAATCTACCTATTCTGCCCTTACCTGTCTATCAGCTTCCAGTCTCACATCTCCAACTGCCTTTCAGACATCTCTAACTGGATGTCCAGTAGACATCTTAAACTCAACACATCTAAAATGCAACTCACTATCTTTCCCCTTTAACCCACCTCCTCACCTTACCTTCCTCATTATGGTAGAGAGCAACACCCTCTCCCAGCCTCTCAGGCTCATAATGTAGGTGTCATCCTCAACTTCTCACTCTCATTCACCCCCATGTCCAAGGCCTATTGACTTTAACTTTGCAACATCTTTTGAATACTCTCCCTTCTCTCCTCTAACATTGCCCCCACGCTGGTACAGGCCCCCACCACCTCATGCCTGGACTATTGCAATAGCTGCTGGTGGATCTGTCTGCCTCAAGGCTCTCCCCACTCCAGTCCCTCCTCCATTCAGCCACTGAAGTGATTTTCCTTAAAGCACCTATCCAATCATGTCACTACCCTTCTTCATAAACTCCGGTGGCTTCCTATTGCTTCTAGGACAAAATAAAAAATTGTTTGATGTTAAAAGCCTTTGACAACCCGGTCCCCTTTCTAGTCTTATTACACCTTACTGCCCCACCCCCCTCTCTGGTTGATCCAGTGTCACTGGCCCCCTGGCTGTTCTCTGAAGAAGGCACTCCATCTCTCAGCTCTGGGCATTTTCTTTGGTCATTCTCCATGCCTGCAGCCCTCTCCCTCCTCACCTCCATCTACTGGCTTCCTTGGCTTCCTTTAAGTCCCAACTAAAATCCCATCTTTACAGGAAATCATTCCTAACTCCCTCTTAGTTCTAGTACCTTCCCTCTCTTAGTTATTTCCTATTTCTCCTGTATATAGCTTGTCGATATATAGTTGTTTGCTTGTTTCCCCAACTAGACTGTAAGCTCCTTGAGGGCAGAGACTGTCTTATGTCTCTTTTTGTATCCCCAGCACTTAGTTAGTGGAGGAGCCCCTATTAGAACACAGGCATTCTGACTTCTAGCCTGGCGCTTCTCTACTTGTGTGGACCTCTGGGACCACCTCAAAGGGTTAGGGGATAGCTGGGAGCATGCTCTGCTCTGGCTCCTGGTGGAGGGGTGCTTCCTTTGGAATTATATCATTTTGAGAATCAAATTATTCTCAGGTCAGTGACCAGAAGAATATCACCCAGAGAGCTGGATAGAATGAAGTGAAGGGCCCAGACCATGTGAGAAGTTCCAAGGATCTGCAGTAAACCTTGACAATCCAAGTTGGTTGGGTCCTCAGAGGTCATCCATTCCAACCTATATCTGGACAATAATGTTCTCAACAATATACCCTCAAAGGGGTCATATACTTTTTGATTGTATTTATTTGATTCAACTCAAACATTTAGTAAGCACCTACTGTGTGTAAAGCACGCTGGGGAGAGTACAAAATTTAGGTAAGACAGGATCTTTGCTCTCATGAAGCTCACAGTCTAGTAGGACGAAGAGACACATAGACAAATAACTAAAATATAAAATAATACATAAGGGTATCAAAAGAGCCCAAAGTCACATGTGAATTCCAAGTGATTATCACAAGGAAAGCTTCATGGAGAATGTGGCATTTGAGTTGGACTTCAAAGGCTAGGTATTGGGACCGCTAGATAGCACAGTGGATGGAGCACTGGCCCTAGAGTAGGAGGACATGAGTTCAAATCCAGATTCAGACATTTGACCCTTACTAGCTGTGTGACCCTGGGCAAGACACTTAACCCTGATTTGCCTCCCCAAAGTAAATAAATAAAGGCGAGGTGTCACAGAATTTGAGAGTTAAAGGGCACCTTAGTAGCCCTTCCAATCCAACCTACACACACAAGGAACCCCCCTCTAATATCCCACCAGTCTAGCCTCTGGCCATCTTTCTAGGCAGCCAGCTCCATTTCAGGGCAGCTCAGAATGTCAGGAAGCATTCGCTGACCTCAGACTCCTTTGCTTCTTTTCAGCTTCCACCCTTGGATGCTAATTCTGCTCCCCGGGGCTAAACACAAATACTCTAATATGTCCTCCACCTGACCCTTCAAATACTTGAAAATGGCTCTCCTCCCTCCCTTCCAGGGAATTCCACTGAAGAGAAAGGGACGGGCATTCCAGTCATTAGGACCAGAATGAACTTTGTTAGACTCTGAAGGGGAAAAGTTTTCCTCCTACCCCTTCCCTCTCCTCACCAACCCCTCTTTAAAACACAACTGAAAAGAACTTAGGTTCATTCTTTCCAGTTTGGTCCCAACCCTTAGCTTCTCCCTGCCCCAAGATTAATTCTATTCTAGAAATTGTTTCCCCTTCATTTTGCTGTCACTTGAACAATGTTCCACTAAATTGGGGGGGGAGGGGAAGCAAGGATGGATTTCTCTAAACAGTAGAGAGGAGGAAAATTCCTTTCTATCAAATGTAAGACCCCTGTCCCAGGTGGGTTTGGCAGTTAGTTCCCTGAACGACAACCCAGTGAATTACAAATTGCACAAATTATGAGAGAGAAAATAAATGGATTTGACAATATAAAAACAGAGGTTTGCACCACAGAAAAAGCAGTGTGTCCAAAATATAAAGCGAACAAACAGATTGGGAAAAGGAAAACTTTGTAGTAAATATCTTTGACAAAAAGCTGCTGCCTTGGACTTTTTTTTACCCTTACATATGATTTTCTTTTTGTGTGTTATTTAACTGCATGGGTTTTGTTGATAATGACTAAATTTATAATTTAAAAAAAAGGTAAAAATCCAATTAAAACATACCCCAAACTCCTCTAGCCTGAAGTTGGTACCCCAAGGGACTCCACCCAGACAGGACCTCTGAGGATCTGCTTGTGGCAGAAGAAACTGTGGGCCAATGAGGACCCCAAGGAGAAAAGGCTTTTTCCTAAGAGCTGCCTGGCCTACAACAGAAACAGAAATCTTCTACAATAAACCAAGCATCTGTCCTGAAATAGCCCAATAATTGTCTGTTAAAAGTCAGTCAGTTCTAGGGGTTGCTAGGTGGTACAGTGGATGGAGCACCGGCCCTGGAGTCAGGTAGGACCTGAGTTCAAATCCAGCCTAAGACACTTGAAACTTACTAGCTGTGACCCTATAGGTAGAGGGAGTGACTCACCTCCTCCAAAGAATAAGGAAACTTCAGGTGAAGGGATTAAGTCCAGCATTAATATCAAAATCAAATCCTTAAACATCTGAAACTAAGTAGCACTAGACCACCTGATATTTGCCATCTTTGCCTCAGCATTTAAGAGCAGTGTTTGTTATTTCATGGAATGGCCTAAGAACTTGGATTCTACATTCTGTTCTCAAATGCAAGTCACTTAACCCCATTGCCTCAGGGGAATAAAAATTAGTTGGCTCAATGGTTAGCAACGCCCAGTCAAAATGACTGTCCCTAAGGAAGGCCATGAAGCACATAGAAACTATAGGCATGCCCATGGATTTTAAGCATCACTTCAAGTCGTACTCCAAGTGCAGCCAGACCAAGACATGCATAGCATTTATTTCACTCCCTTCTGTCCTATTTCTAGAAGGCCAGCCAAATATGTGTTTGTGGCAGACTGAGCCTTCAGACCCTGCCTTGAAAAGCAGAGCTAAAGATCGAAACATACTATTTGCTTTTTTTCTTCTATTTTGTTTTGTTTTTTCTTTCTTGTGGTTCCTACTATTGGTTCTAATTCTTCTTTACAACATGACTAATGTGAAAATATGTTTAATAGGAATGTATATGTAGAGCCTATGTCAGACTGCATGCTGTCTTGGGGAGGAAGGCGAGGAGGGAGGGAGAGAAAATTTAAAACTCAAAAGCTTATGGGAGTGAATGTTAAAAACTAAAAATAAATGAATATTTAAAAAAAAAAAGAAAGAAAGAAAAGCAGAGCTGAATTGTCTACTTCATCACATTCTGACAATCTCTGTGATCTGGGATTGTACAAAGAATTTTGAGACGGACGCCTCGTAGGCTCCCAGGGGGTCTGTCAGTGGTTAAGGGGCTGCTTCCAAACAAAGCCAAAGGCCCAGCAAGAGGCGCTGACTGGGCATCGATTTTTTCATCTGAAAAAGGAGGAAGCCAGCCTAGAAAGCCTAGGAAGCCAGTGTTTCTCAAACTGTCCCAGGGACCTCTGTGGTTTTGCAAAGCGGTCAAAAGCAGGACTTCTTAACGTTTCTTGTGTCATAGATCTTTGCCAGTCCAGAGAAGCTCAGAATCATGTTTTTTTAAAAAAAATATACATTCAAATTAAACATGTTCTCGACTTCGAGATAGCAGGTGATAGACTTAGAGTACACATTTAAGCATATTTCTTTTCTGGACATTGCTAATGCAGGAATTTGTTTTTGTTTGGCTATACATATTTGTAATGAGTCTTTTTTTCTTCTTGCTTTCTCAATGAGTAAGGCAGGAGAGATGGGAAGGATAGAATTTGCAACTGAAAGTAAACTAAAATTGAATTTAAAAATATTTCAAATTGGAGAAATGCTAAAATTCAGTTAGAGTTTAGTGAAAATAAAGATGTGATTTTTATTTTCCCATCTCAGTGCCCAGAGCTATTATAATCTATCCATAGTCCCCTTGGGGGTCCAAGGACCCTAAGTAAAGAACCTGATGTTCAAAAATCTAAGAGATTGTGTGAAGATAAAATTTGCAACAAATTGGAAAAGCCAACTTGTGAATTCTGCTGTTTATAATGTTTTCCACCTCCCAGATGTGGCTGCAGCCCAGGAGTCCAGGGGCCGTGCTATGGCAACCAGGATGCTCCCTCAAGCCTTTCCTGCCAATTTTAGTCAAAGCTGTGGCTGAACACAAGCCACACTGCCAGGGCAAACGGGGGCTTCCTGAGTCCTGGACATCAAAAGTACTAACTGCAGTGGTAGCAGCAGCAGCAGCATGCTCTGGTTTGTGAGTCTCTGCTGTGAACTCAACCTTCCGTGGCATGACCTTGGCTCTTAAGGTAAACCACCGGAATCCAGGCCGCTGGTGGCCATCTTCCCAGGGGAGCTGAAATTGGATGTGAGTCGTCGTCTCCATCAGGAGCCTGTGGGCTTCAGGGCAGCTTTCTCAGAGCTCAGCCCTAGCTTCTCTGGCTCCCAGGCTCTGTGGAAGCCAGCCTTTCTGCTCTGTCACCCCAGCTGGCTCCCTGCTATTATCTTTTCGCTTGGCTGCTCCCCAAGTCCTTGCTCCCCTCTCTTCTCCCCCTCCTCCCCACAATCCTGTCTTTTCACCTTTTTCTCCAAGCCCTCCCAAATCCTCCACTTCTCTGTCTCTCTCTGTAAAACTCTTTCTCTCTCTCCTTCCTCTCCCCTTCCCTCCCCCCATCTCTCCCTCTCTCCTCCCTTTCCCTCCCCCATCTCCCCCCCCCCCCTCCCTCTCCCCCCCCCCCATTCTCCCACATTCCCTTTTATAAGATCACAAGATTTAAAGCCTGAATGGACCTGGGATATCATTTAGTCCAGAAGTTTTTATCCTTTTTGTATGTGTCACTGACCTATGGACAGTCTGGGGAAGCCTATGGACCCCTTCTCAGCATTATGTGTTTAAATGCATCAAATAAAATAGAAAGGATTGTTTATAAAGAAAATGTGTTTGTTTGTTTTCCCATCTGACTTCACCAACCCTCTGAAATCCAGTCTGTGGAGCCCGGATTAAGAACCCTTGAGGCACCTAAGTGGTGCAGGGACTACAGTCCAGGGTCTAGAGTTAGATCTGAATACAAATCTGGCCCCAGATACTTTCTTGCTGTGTAACTATGGGCAGATCATTTAACCTCTGTCTGCCTCAATTTCCTCAAGTATAAAATGGAGATAACAGCACCTACTTCCTAGGGGTGTCAAGATAATCAAATGAGATAATCTTTGTAAAACACTTTTATATTTATGTTACGTTTTTATGTTTTATGGTATAGGCCAGTGCCTGGCCCATAGTAGGTACTTAATAAATGTTCGTTTCCTCCCACTCTCCCTTTCTTTCTTCTGCCCTTCCTTCTTTCTTTCCTTTTACAAAAGTGGAGAAGGGAAGTGGCTCGCCCAAGGTTGTGTAGGTAGTAAACAAGCGGACTAGAATTCAAACCCAGGTCAGTCAGTCAATCAACAAGTTTTCATTAAACACCTACTATGTGCCAGGCACTGTGCTAAATGCTTGGGATGCAAAGAAAGGTAAAAACAGTCCCTACCCTCAAGGAGCTCACAGTCTAATGGAGGAGATAGCACGTAAATAACTCTGGACAGGCAAGATCTAGCCAGAGTAAATGAAAGGTATCTTGACAACACCATGACCTCTTTTCTTTAGATCCACCCTTCTACATTAAGTTTCGCTGGCTATACTGGGCTGTGCTGAAGCCAACTCCCACTGGGCTGATTGTTCACTTTTGGTGTGAGCATTTCTACCTCAGAAAGTTATTAAACGCTACAAATCAAGGCTTGATCGATTGTTTTGTTGATTGTCTCTATTTAAGAAAGTGATGGAGAAAATGTCAATGAAGCAGATTAAACGTTAAAGTGTGTTGTTTTTGGAGAGTGGGTTGTTTAACCAGCACTCTAATACCCCTGGGGATGGCAACTATCCAATGAACAAGTAAGAAAAAGATTCTTTGCCAGACTATATATATGTGCGTGTGTGTGTTTTTAAATTAGGAAACATGGTTAATGTACCTGTGAGCTTCCTAAAGAAGGAGGGCAAGAGAGGCAGCCTGGCATAGTGGCTAGAGATCCCCTCTGGAAGCCAGGAAGACATGCGGTCAAGTACAGCCTCTGACACTTAGTGGCTTAGTGGCCCTGTGCCCGGTTGCATGTCTCATCAGAGCTCCAGACAACTCCCTAAGGCTAAGTTAGGGAGCAGGTACCGATGTGCACTGGTCAAGGAAGTGCCCTTCCTGAGAGACGTAATGAAATCCCAGATCTGTTCTGAAAAGGAATCATCAGAAAACAGGGAGGGAAGGGGGCCTCTGAGAGTACATGTCAGTCTCTTCCTTCAGGGGTTCCTTCCACTCCACACTGACATCTCCAGGTCTGGATTCCCATCCTTCTTTCCCCCAGGGCCCATCTAAAAGGGGCCCAAAGTCTGCCCAGGGAGGAAGGAATCTCCCCTTTACAGCATCAACTCCTGAGCTTGAGATATGGACAAAGCAGGGACAGGAAGGGGCTTGACTTTCTTCCTGGAAGACATCAAAGGAGCTCGGATATTCATTAGACTTGGAGGAGCACAGACCTTAGAGGTCATCTTGTCCAACCCTCTCATTTTAGAGAGGAAGCTGAGCCAGGAGAGGTCCTGGAGGGGATATGGCCTCCATGCTATGATGAGGCATCAAAGGGGGACTTCTGAGGAAGAAATGGGTCTTGTGAATACTAAATAATTATTGAATCTCTGCCACATATGAGCTACAGCCTGAAACAGCATAAGACGCAGGACCTTACTCTCCATCAGAATGACAGAACCATACCTGTGATGAGAAATGAGACGCTCCTCCCCTAACGAAAAGGTGGACAAGCACACATGCTTTTCCAGAGAAATATCCACACTTAGAAAGTCTCTGCTTCTATTGTCAAGTTGTGGCTTTCTTTCCCACTAAAACAAATACTTGGAAACTCATTCCAATCTCCCACACTGACCTGATTGTGTCAGAAGGAGGGGTTGAGGGGAGGGCCTGGGATAGAAGGAGGGGAACCAGGCCAGGGCATCTCCAGTCTTCCAGGAGGAATCATGGGACTCTGAGAAAAGCTAGCAAGACAAGTGATGCCTTCTGCCCAACACCAGCCTCATGTGGTCTTGGCATCACTCCTTGGTAAGAATTTTTCTTTTCTCACACGAAGTTGGATGAGAAGCCAGCTTCTCTGGAAGGCATAGACCAGGACCACTGGTGGGGAAAGAAAGCACAGTGAGGAAGACAACTATATAGGGCCATGATTGTGAAACATTGTCCCGCTGGGGGACCACTTAACTCCCACCCAAGAGTGGGCTCCTGCTTCCCACTAACCCTCACTATTTACATTTGTTTTGCCCTGTAACTATGTCTGTGGGCCCTACTGGTATCATCTTCCTCCATTTGAACCTGAAACTGAGCTCAGGATTCCTTTATATGGCTGAAGGAAAGAAGGTGCTAAAAAACCTGAAGAGAGCACCAAATGTCACCTCAGAATAAAGTGTCTCAAATTCTTCTGGCTCATCCCTCTCTTTGCATCCTTGACCTCATCCCCACCACTTTCTAGTGTCCTGCTCCTCCAATTCACCTCTCACCCAGTTTCAGCCATTCCCACTCCACTGGCTCCTTTCCCATTGTCTGCAAACACGCTCAGGCTTCCCTTCCCTAAAAACCCATCCCTATGCCCCAGATCCCTCAGGCTGAAGCCCCATGTTCTTCTAACCCTTCATCGCTGAACCTGTGGAAGGAGCTGTTCACCTTGCTGCCTGCACTCACTTATCAGCCACTCACTCCCTCCTTGCCCCTTTGCAGTCTGTATGGGGGCTAACACCCCACTCTACTGAGGTCACTCATGTGCCCCTGATTGTTCAATCTCATGGGTTCTTCTCCATCCTCAGGCTCCTTAACTATCTACAGCTTTGTGCTCCAGTGGCCCCACTCCTGGATCCTGCCTACTGCTTTCTTCTGGTTTTCCTCCTACTTCACTGACTGCTTCCTTTCAGCTTGCTTCATTAGGAAGTGAAGAAGAAGGAATCAAGCATTGATTAAGGGCCTACTATGTGCCAGGTACCATGCTAAGTCCTTTACAAATATTATCTCACTTGTTCTTTAAAATGACCCTGGAAGGCAAGTGCTATTAGCCTCATTTTACAGTTGAGGAAAATCCCACCAGCCGAGGGCAAGGTCCACACCTTGTCTGGACTCTTGCTAACAGCCTTCCTTTGGCCTCTACTCTTCAATTTATCTCTCAACAATGAACAAAGGTGAGGATTGTGGTATCATCTGCATAGATGTGATGCATGAAGCTGGAGAGAACATGTAAAGAGATGAGAGCCCAAAACAGAGCCTTCCCAGAGCATCTACACTTGAAAGGTAGGGGTAGAGAGGAGTTTAATGACCCAATGGAGCAGCTAGGTCATAGACAGATAGAGACAGTGGACAGAGCTCTGGGCCTGGAGTCTAGAAAAGCTGGGTTCAGATCTGCCCTCAAACACATGCTCGCTAGGTGATTCTGGGCACTTCAGTTATCTTCTCTCACAGAAAGGGCACAATAATTGTCATAAGGCAAAGGGCTGATTATCTCATTCCCTTGCTCAAAAGTCTTCTGTGGCTCCCTGTTGCTGCTGGAGAAAAAAGAGAAACAATCTCCTTAACCTAATATTTAAGGTTGTTCACAATCCAGCTCTAACCTTCCTTCTCAGTCTCATTTCACGGTACACCTTGTCATTCACTCCACGTTTAGGCCAAACTGTTCCTCAGTTTTGTTCTCTCCTTTCTTGCCTCTGGGACTGAAATGTATTTTCTCCTTCCTTGAGGGCCCAATTCAGCTGCAGTGGACCCCTCACATAGCCTTTCCAGAACCTCCTGGCTAAAAATCTCTCCCAGCTCACAGTTTCCTAGAACATTTTATCTGCATTTCTCAATTTTTTTTTTACTTGCATTATCTCAAGTGAGATGATATCTGTAAACCACTTAGCGCAGTGCCTGGCACATAGTAGGTGCTTAATAAATGCTTGTTTCCTTCCTTTTGCCACCACCTCATTCTACTTAGTATTCTATATGTGTGTATGTATGTATGCATGTATGTAAATATGTATATATATAGATACATGTGTATATATGTATATACACATATATACATATATATGTCATATCCCTCTATTGGACTTTAAGCTCTTAAAGGGCAAGGACTCCTTTTTTCCTGTTTAAAACACTAAAACATTTATTTTCCTATGGCTGCCACATGTGCTTGTGGATATGGTTAACAGACAGATACCATATAAACAATCTAATATCTGATGACCTATCAAAAGTTAAATAGAAAATTTTATTTCATAAAAAGTAAGCCTGAGACAAGCTATTCTGCAACTTTTCTCGGACTAGAGTGTCCCTCATTAAAGGTGTCTCCATGCCTGCTATTGGAAGTTAAAGGACTTGGTCGTAGATCACACATTTTTATTTAAGGGCCACTAAATCAATGGTCCTGAATTATTCACCTGGAAATCCAGAAAAGGTAAAATGAGACTAGAAAACAGTACACAGTCTTTCTCTTCAAGGTAAAGAACCCACCCAGCCACTCGGTATTGGTATTGAGAAGCCGGAAAGTTGGATGGCTGGGGTTGTACCTAGCCAAGGCTCATGACACCTGCTAGGCTTAGAAAGGTGCACAATCAGGGTCAGGCTGCAGGGCGAGGAAGCAAAAGCAGCCAATTGCTGCCCTGCTGGGACAAATTCCTCTGGCCTTCAGACAGGGCTAGAACTTTCACAGCACATTCAAATACCCGTAAGAAAAGAGCCGCAAGGTCACTTGAACCAATGAGTCTCCAAGATACACATTTTTCCATTGTCACATTTTTAGATTTCAGTTCTTTAAGTGAGTTTGTGTTTTTTAAAACTTGAAATTAGTTCTTCTCCATAGCTATACAGTATTTAACATTTATTTATGGGTACATATTTGTATGTATTAATATATACATAAATACATGTACATTTATATCTGCACATGCATACATATATACATATTGCATGTTTATGTAAATATATAACGATATATGTGTATGTATATGTATATAGATATGTATTTGTATATATACGAGTATATACGTAAGTATACATAGATTATACGAGTATATATATACATACATATGTATATTTTTTATATATGCATTTATGAATATATACATAGATTTGGGTATATTTTATATGTGTATATGAATACACACACATTTGCACGTATATGCATACATACATACATGTGTGCACGCGCACATGCACACACACACACACACACACAGAGCTTCAGATCTCACGCCAGTAAAGTGCTTGATTCTGTGATTTCCAGAGAGCTGTCTTCTCAACTCCTGAAGACCAATCGGTGCTAAGTCATCCCTGCCACAATCCACAGCAGCAGTCCACACTCCTCTTCCCTTCCCAAGAAGCAGCTTGAGAGGGAGTAATCAGAGAGGAAGGAGAACCAGAAGGGAGACTTCTCCAGAAGCCAAAGGAGGAGTGAGGATGCAGAAAGCGGGGGAAGGAGCACCACTAGGACATAAACCATAAACAGTCAAGGGGCATTAGACTGGAGAAGAGCTCATCAGAGTTGACAAGGAAGAGGTCATTTGTGACCTCACGAGAGTGACCCAGACTCTCTCTTGAAGGAGCTGAAACAGGCCAGAGATGGGGAGGAGACAGTGTGGGATGCGGTGGAGAAGTCTGGCAAGTCAGGAGAGGAGTGAATCATGACTGCCCTGGGCCCCTCCTCTTACCCATGGTGGGAGGCAGCTACAGACAGGGGCGAGGGATCTCAAGAAGGCATCTCAGACATAGTAGAGAAACATGGATGAAAGCTCATTTAAAAAATTAATATATCAGGAGTTCAACAAAATAATATGCCTTGTTTCATCTTTTTGTAATTTAATTGACTTCAAGTCCCTGCTAAAGATGTACAATTAATTCCAAAGAATCAGAGGTTTTGCTTCATGGAAGGGAACCCATTCCCTTAGGGATGAAAGAATGAGTTCACATTTTACAGTGCTTTTAAGGCTCACAAAGAAATTCTTTATCTTATTTGATCCTCAAGATAGCTCTACAAATTAGTGTTAATATTGCAATTCTTACTATTAGATGAAGAAACTGAGACTCAGCCGAGTAAGTGACTTGCTTAAGGTCATTCAGCCAATCAGTGTCAAAGCCAGGTCTCCTGATGGCGGTTGCAAGGTTCCTTCCATTACAAGATGCTAAAATGTCATCTCTATGTACATATTCAGATGTTATGCATGTGATTAATTAGCGTTTTTGTTATTCTTTCTCCCACTAGGTCTGTGGTGTTGTTCCTAGTTTACAGATGAGGGACAAGGAAAGTAAGGCACTTGACCATAATCATATGCCTGGAATTAGAAGGAATGGGGATTAAAAGCTCACCACCACCAGCTTTCAGATGGTTGCTTAGCCAGGAGTCCACGGACCAATTCTGACCCAAGCTACTAAAATGATGCTTAGATTTTTAAGAGACTAGTTTTCTTTAGTCAACCTGATCTAACATCCCTAGGAGTTTTCATGGCAACATCTCCAAGTTGCTTAACTACCACTAGATGCTGCTACAGAATATGAAACAACTCCCACATCATCCTATCAGTGCCTGTCAGGGTGAACACATCAGGCGCACCTCTGAACTTTCACGTTTAGAGCCACCCCTGTGAATTTTTATGTGAAACTCAAGGCAATTACAAGCTCAGTTCCCCTATATCAGCCCGCTAACCTGACGCTTTCTCTTGAGAAGTCAAAGCAAGTTAAGTAAGTATGAGTTTAAAAGGGGAGAAATAGGAGACCCACCAGCTGCCCTGGACAAGATCTAGCTACCCAGCCTGGATGAACTGGTGCAGCAGAGGTAGATGGTGTGGGGCTTACAGTGAAACATGGCTGGGCCAAGTGCATTTAGTGAGCCAGGTGACGTATTCCCATGTCAGGGCAGCAGGCCTCCATGGAGTACCTCTGGAATGGAAAAGGCTATGTCCTCCACAGCATGGCCTGTGGTGGATGGGTTCAGTGGCAAGATGGCTGATGAGGTTAGTTAAAGGAACTGAGGTTATTTGGTCTGGAGCAGGTGAGACTTAGGGGGAGCAAGGCGGCCGTATTTATTTGAAGATTGTTCTGCTTATCCCCAGGGGGAGGAATTTGGAGTAACGAAGGGAAATGACAGAGGAACAAATTTAGTCTAAAGTAAGAGGAACATCCTGGCCCACAACAGGGCTATCCCAAGGGCAAGTGGATACCCTCTGCTTGGCACCCTCCTGCACAGGCTGTAGGGCATCCTGTCAAGAAGTTCAGAGAAGGGATTAGTATCGCTCACGTGGGGGACTCAATCATCCCTGAAGCCCCTTCCAACTCCGAGATTTGAGGATTTGGTGCGGAGAATGGAAGTGGGACCCTGGCACCTGAGAGCAGAGAATCGCTCCTTTAGAGTTAGCAGGGATTTTGCCAGTTATTTCATCCGGCTCCTTTGTTTTACATATGAGGAAGCAAAGGCCCAGGAAGGTTAAAGTGATTTACTTAAGGTCACAAGAAAGAAAATGCTCTATGACTCCCCTCAACATCCCCATGACTTTTCAGGCCTAAACACTCTTCCCCTGTCCACGTCTCTCCTATACGTCCTTCCCTCCTTCCTTCCTCCTCCTCCTTCTCTGTCTCTGTCTGTCTGTCTGTCTGTCTCTCTCTCTCTCCCTCCTTGTCTCTTTCTTGTAGGATAAGCAGGATTCAAACATCAGTTTTCTGACTCCCAGTCTAATGCTTTATACTTTGCCTCTCCTTGAATAATCATGGGCAGTTACTCCTTTGCTTCATTTCCATGCAGGTTTCTTTTCCTTCCTCTAGTTTTGTTGCATTTGGTGAAGTGCTCTTTACTCTTCTTCCCAGACTCATGAAGACACGAGGTCATCTTGTTGTCTTGACCCATGGGATACAGAAAATCAACCAGTTCCTGCAAACCCATCTGACTGTCTCCTAGCAAAGGAAGCCTTTAGAGCAGGCAGGCTAGGCTCCCAAAGAAAAATACAGCCTTGGAAATACTTCACTTGTTTTGAACACAACAGGGCCATTAGTAGGTGGAAATTTTTATCATTTTCAAGTGGTTTTTATTTTAAATTTCCCCACCAGCCTCAGTTTATTTCTGGAAACCACCTCCTAATAACTCCAACATGGCCAGAGAAGTGGAAATGATACACACTCAGACCTGGGCCTGCTCTTTGCCCTGAGACCAAAGAACCAAGGCTGGTGATCTGGAGTGAGATGGAGGTGATGCTATCATTGCCTCAGGCTGATGCGATCCTAGCTCACAATCCAGTGAACACACCCTTTCCCTTAGCTGTCCTAGTTAGAGATAAAGGATAAAGAGCTAGATAACAGATTGCATCCCTTGGTTATGGGTACACACTGGCCTGACACTAATGAAGCTATCGATTGACACGCTGGGGCCAGTTCTTCCTCCGGTTTTTATATGCTCTTTTTTCTTCCCTTGGCTGAAGATACATCATTCCTGACGACAGAAGCTCAATATATCTACTCACATAGAAAACTGCTGATTGGCATTTGTGGGGAATGTGGGAGGTAGTAGATAGCAAATATTTTAACTTTGAATCAGAAGACTGTAAGATTACAGATCTCAAACTAGAGAGGAACTTAGAAGCCATTGAGTCTAACCCCTTTATTTTACGAGTGAGGAAACTGAGGCACAATGAGCTTATGTGACTTGTCTAGGATCACACAAGTACTGGCTAGGTGGTACAGTGGATAGAATTCTGAGCTTGGGGTCAGGAAGACCTGAGTTCACATCCTGCCTCAGACACTTACTATCGTGTGACCCTGGGCATGTCACTTAACCTCTGTCTCTCTGTTTCCTCATCTATAAAATGGGGATAATAACAGCACCTATCTCCCAGAGTGGTTGTGAAGATCAAATGTGGAAATATATGTAAAATGCATTGCAAACCTTAAAATGTTATGTAATTATTATTATTAGTGTCTGAGGGAGGATTTGAATGCAGGGCTTCCTGCCCCACTAGGACATACCACCTCCTTGGGCTTGAATCTCACCTTTGCTACTTACTACTATTGCAATTAGTGTAAGTCATCTCTGTCTGATGCTTGATTTCCTTACTTGTAAAATGAGGGGGTTGGACCAGAAGACCTTGAACCTGCTTTCGAGGTCTAAATCTCTATTCTTCTGTTTTTACCCTTCTCTCCTCCTGAGATGACCTTCCAATTACTCTGTCTATATCTTGGATGTGCATAGTTTTTTGCCTGTTGTCTCCCCCATTAGAATGTAGGCTCCTTGAGGGCAGGAACTGGGTGTTATCTCCTCTCTGTATTCCAGCCAATTCCTGACACATAGTAAGTGTTTAAGAATTGCTCATTGACTGACTGACTGACCTCCACCCCATTTCTCGAAATCCTCCAGGACTACTTCTGTATTTATGTTAAACTGTTCACACTTAGGTCTGAGGCTTTCCTCTCCAATCTCTCATCCCCTCTCTTGGTATCCCAACCCTCTGCAAGTCTCCTTTCCCCTCTGTAGGACACATCCTCCATTACTTAAGAAGAGTCTGAAGTTAGCTCAGGTATCATACCCAGTGGGGGCTGACTACCAGCTGCCACACCTCACTCCCAGACCAGGCGTGAGGAGGCAGCTCCCTCGCAGTAAGGGGAAGACTACACCAATAGCTCAACCTTCCCCTATTAAAATATAGGGACATGACAATCATATTCTCCACACAGGCTCTCTCTGCCTCAGATCTCCTAAATCTCTGGCCATCATCACGAAAGACATTACCATAAACATATGGATACACAGCATGAACTGCATTGGAAGTATTCTCCTTGAATCTTCCTGGGCCTCAGTTTCCTCATCTGTAAAATGAAGTAACAGCCTCTGAGGGCCTTTTCAGCTCTCCATCCTAGACCCTAGGAGCCTAAGAATCATTCCCAAACATTGGAGTACTTTCTACTCACCAACTGATGTGTGGGCTTTGAGTCCTGAGCTTACTTTAGCTCTGTCTTTAAAGAGGGGTTTTTAATTGGGGTTTGCCCCTTCTCCAACTAGAGAATATAACCAGAATAAAAGAGCCACAATCGACATTCAACAAAGCTTAAAACTGCGTTAAGATGTCTTTCTTCAAAGCTTTCAAAGCGTTTTTTTTTTTCATAATTATCTCCCTGGAGTATTACAATGATCCCACAAGGTAAGTGCTATAGGTTTTGTGATTCCCATTTTACAGATGAGCAAACTGAAGCTCAGAGAGCCATCTCCAAGATCGCACTGCTAATAAAAGGAAAAGGTAGGATTTGAACCCAAGTCTTTCAGACTGAATGTCTAACACTCTGTGCTATGGTGAAGAATACAGATCCGGACATACAAAGACTCTGCCAAGCAAAGGTAGTCCTTAGCAATGGTGAGGTCTTCTCACAGAGAAGTCTTCCTGGAGGGAAGCAAGACCTCTGAGCACTCTCTTTGTCCAGGCCCAGTGTCCAGCATCTGAATTCTTTGGACACAAGCAGGTGGTACTGCTCAAACGCTTTTCACATTTAACAACAATAAAAACCTACTTTTATTTGTAAAGTGAACTTTATCTCATCTGAGGCAGGTAGTTAGAGATTATCCCTATCTTTTAAACAGATGAGGAAACTGAGGCTCAGATACAGTATAAGTAGCAACTTGAAAGCTCAGCAAAGCTGAGACAGAACCTGTTTCCCTGATTCCTAGGCCAAGCCTTTCTCCCCTGTCAATTACCTCAAAGGAGAGAAGAAGGGTGAAAATCACATTGGTTAGGCGATGACTTTGTCTGAAGACCTCCACTGAAGGAAAACTCACTGCTTCTCCAGCTAGCCCAGTCCCTGTGGGGTAGCTTTCAGGTGAGAGAGTTCTTTCCATCAAGCCTAAATTTGCCTTTCTACTCCAGGATTAGTACACTGGTAGAATAAGAAATTTTTGCAAAGCATTTGTTAATGTCTTTCATGCTACTATTGTGGAGAAAAGATGAATAGATTAGGAATAATCCTCATTTTACAGGTGAGTAAACTGAGCCCCAGAGAGAAGTGACTTGTTTAAGTTCACACAGGTAATAAATAGCAGAACTGGGATTAGAATCCAGATCCTAGGACTTCAAGTCCAAGTGTTTGATATCTACTATGGCACCACAGTGGATAGAGCACTGGGCTTGGAATCAAGAAAACTCATCTTCCTGAGTTCAAATCTTGCCTCAGACACTTGCTAGCTGTGTCACTCTGAGCAAGTCACTTAATCCTGTTTGCCTCAGTTTCCTCATCTGTAAAATGAACTGCAGAAGGAAATGGTAAACCACTCCAGGATCTTTGCCAAGAAGGCCCCAAATGGGGTCACACAGCTTCAGACACGACTGAAGAACAAAAGTCTGCATCCTCATCTTCCCATGTCCCCCTGCTGCCTCCCTGTGTCGATCATCTCCAGCTTCTCCTGCAAGCAGCTTATTGTCACGGAGCTGTTTGTGTGCCGTCTCCTCTATTGGCCTGTAAGCAGGGACTGGCCTTTGCCTTGCTTTATATCCCCAGCACAGCACAGTGGCTGGCGCAGTGAGTGCTTAATAAATGTTCATTGATTGATCCATTGATTCTCATCTGTGCCAGTCAGTAACTTTCCATGTAAATAGATAGTCTAATCTTCAACCAGGGAAGGAAGGGGGAAGGAAACGAGTATTTATTATGTATTTACAATGTGCCAGGCACATTTTACAAATATCATCTCACTGGCTCCTCACAACAGCCTTATGATATAGGGGATATTATTCTCCCCATTTTACAATTGAAGAAATTGAGATGAAGGGACTGGCCCAGGATTTTGCAGCTAGTAAGTGCCTAAAGGCTGGATTTGAACTCCAGGTCGAGGGACCTATCCATTGTACCACCTTGCTGCCTCTTGTGGTGGAAGCCTGGAGAGTGCAAGTTTAGCTGAGGGAAAAGAAAAGGAGGCTCAAAAACAGGAAGTGACCCCGTAGCCACAAAGCCGTTCCCCTTTCTGGCATGTTGCCCAACTTCCTCACTGGACAGGATTCTACCCACTGCTCCTACTTCTAGAATAACTCTACCCTCTTCTGACAGTGTTTTGTGGATGGGCTAGTAAATGTTTAACAGCTGGCTGTCCAAAAGGACACATCTGCATTGTTAATATTTCCTCCATCACTTTCTCAAGTCTAGACAATTAACAAAAATAAATCAAGAGTTGGTTTAGAGTTTTTGCTGGTTTCTGAGGTGTAAATGCTCACACTGACAATTTAACAATCAGCTCTCACCACCCAGTTCCAGCTGCTCCATCATACCTCTATGACTTCTCAAGTACGTGAAGACAGCTGTTGTGTCTTATCTCTAGGCTAAACATTCCCAGTTCCCCCAACTAATCTTCATCTGGTCTGATCTCAAGCCCTTCACCATTCTGGTTGCCTTCCTCTGCATTCTCTCCGCTTTATCCATGTTCTTCCCAAAATGTACTGAAGCTCACTGAAGAGTTTTCAGGCAGAAGCTGGATGACTACTTATGGGCAGCTGGGGGTGCAGCCCAGAGCAAAGGACTTGGGGTCAGGATGACTTGATAAAGGACTTGGGGTCAGGACGACTTGAATCTAAATGCTATCTCATGCACTTACTATGTGACCTTCAGCAGATCACTTAACTTCTGTGCCTTGGTTTCCTCATCTGTAGAATGGAGGCAATAATAGTACCCTCCTCACAGGACTGTTGCAAGAATCAAATGAAAGAATGTTCATGAAGTACTTTGCAAGCTTTCAAGACCTATGTCGATGCCAGCCATTGTTGTTACAAAATTCAAGGGAAATCCAACTCAAGGCAGGAATTCGAACAGACTTCTCTTTTCCTTTCCAGCCCTAAGACTCTGTGGTTCCAGAGGAGGTGTCCTGCCCCTGTGGTGGCCCACCCTATGCACATTGTCTGGTTGGGAAGATACGAAGACAGAGCAGGATGGAATGTTACATCCAAACTGCAGCCAATTCACATTGGGATGCCAATCTGTCAAAGGAGATCAGGGTAAGGGAGAAAAGAACTTGCTTCTTCACAGAGACTTATCAGCTCAACTGGAAGGAAAGAGTCTCTGGGATCTCCACCAACCCTCCAAAGTCAACAAGCTATTCAAGTGGGCCTCTTCACTAACTGGTTGGACCTAAAGAATTTGTCCAGAAGCCACAAAGCTGCTCTCTTCCTTGGCATGTTGCCCAATGCCCTTCATGGGCAGGGTTCTGGTGAAACTCCCTTCATTAAGGTTTTCTAATGACAGCAATCTGCCTTACATGTAGGATAGCTGATGATGCAGTGGATAGAGCACTGGCCTGGAGTCAGGAAGACTTGAGTTCAAATTCAGCCTCAGATACTTACTAGCTGTGTGACCCTGGGCAAGTCATTTAACCCTGTTTGCCTCAGTGTCCTCATCTGTAAAATGAAGAGGAGAAGGAAATGGCAAACCACTCCAGTATCTTTGCCAAGCCCAAATGGACTCACAAAGAGTTGGACGTGCCTGAACAACAATGACAACAAGCCTTAAACATAAAAGGAAAGGAGGCTGTTAGAATTTACACCTTTGATACCGTCAAGATGCTCAGAAGGGACCTCAAACACCATCTTGGCCAACTTGTACTTGACCATGAAACTCCTTGACTATGTCCCTGACAAGTGGGTCATGCAGCCTTGGCTTGAAGACTCAGATCATGGGTCAATAACTTTTGGGAGGTGCCTATATTCCACCCATTCTCTTTATTTGGTCAAGAGCATTGATGTGGTATAGTAGCTTTAACATTACCACAGGTTTGACATGACCGGGCCACATGGCAAATGCTTGGCATGGGGCCCTGCTCATTCTTACAAGGCCACTAATTGTGTGAGTGCTATAGACATTCCTCCTAAGTCTAGCTGGTACACTAGAAACTTGGCACTCCACCCCGGCTCCTCTCTGGGCTCTGATAAGGGAGCCTTCTGCCTTATCTTGCTGGGAACCAGTGTCCTCACCATGGTCTCATACTCTAATCAACTCTACCTCACCTGAAATTTGGATTCCACCCCTGTCTCCCCACCACCTCCCTTCACCCCTCTGATAAGCGAGCTTTCTGCTTCATCTTGCTAAAAACCAAGGCTCTAGGAGGCTGCTGCTTCCCATAGTCTATTCACCTCGGCCCCATACTTCAACCATCTGTACTCCACCCAAAGTTCAGACTCCAACCCACACTCTCCCCAGCTTTGCCTCACCCCTCTGTTAAGTGAGGCTTTTGCTTTACTTTGCAGTCAATGCTCCTGTGGGCTGTGTCCTCACCACATCTTCCTCCCCTCCCCATCCAGGACCCCCTTATGTGTTGTCTTCCACTTTTAGAACATGAACTCCTTGAGGCCAGGGGCCCACTTGCTTTTACTTGTATTCCCAGCACACACCTGGCACGTATTAAGCAATGTCCATCAAAGCCCACAAAAAGGCCCCAGCTATTGCTGGCTATGGAGCTGTAGTCTGGTACATGCTGGTTTCCCAGAGGATGATCCTGTCTATGAAATCTCTGACTCTCTGCAGGGGTGGGCTGCACTTGCTGTGTGTTAGGTTAGAGGCTGAGCAAAGTTCAGGACAGGGTTGTTTATGTGTGTCCCAGGACCTCCTGGGGTGTGTCTAGTCTCTAGGGGCTGATGGAGTTGAGAGATCTCTACGGGCTGGTCCCAGGGAAACAAAGCCACTGACACGGGGATGTGCTGGGATGAGAGGAGGCCGAGGCTTCTCTTGGAGACCTCACCTTTAGGAGAGAAGCAACTGGAATAGAGATGGGAGGTGGGACAGGCAAGAAGCAGGAGCAGGAGGGGTGGGAATAGCAAAGAATGAATGGTGGATTCACAGAAAATGGGGTTCAAGCTTCAGATCTGAGCTGGTCCAGACATTTCTGCTCTGGGACTTCAGTTTCCTCTGCTATAAAATAGGGATCATAAAACCTGTCTTATCTGGCTTGTTGGTTGTGAGGATCCAAGGAGAAAATGCATAAGAAAGCATTTTGTAAATAACAAGTGTTAAACTGGTGAAATGGAAGCATTAAAGTGAGAGTCTGATGTTTTCAGAGCAGTTAACTTGAGGTAACAAAGAAAAGGAATGATCATGTGGTCCCATGAGGATGAGGCTTTAATCTGGAAAAAAAAAAAGAACGAAAAACTGAATCCCCAAAGGACATGATTTATGTTCCGCTAATAATGACAAATACTTCTGAGACAAGGATAGAAAAAAGAAATCCTATTTCCATTTAAATCACCGTTTTCACCCACTTTGTAAGCTTCATCCCTCCATCCACCCATCTAACCATTCACTTAACAAACATTTATTAAGTGCCTCTTATGTGCAAAACTCTGGGCTAGGTTCTGGGGAAGATTGAAAGATAAATAAGATGTGTTTTCTTGTTTATGAGGCTCAAAGGAATGATCTTAGAGCTGGAAGGGATCTAGAGACCACAAAGTTCAACATACCCATTTCACAGAGGAGGCCCAAGGTCATGCAGTAGCAGAGCCAAGACTAGTTCCCAGACCAGGCCTCTAGTCACTATTCTCCTTTATGACCTTGAGGAAAGCAGTTCTCAGATTGAATCACAAACTGTTAAGAGCTAGACCTTAGAGATCTCACCCTCATAGAGATAACGGGGCTGAGATTGGGAGGTGATATCAGTCAATAAACATTTATTAAGTACCTCCTATGTGCCAGTCACTGGGCTAAGTGCTGGGGATACAAAGAAAGGCAAAAGACAGTCCCTGCTCTCAGGGGAGCTCCCAGTCTAATGCAGGAGCCAACCTGCAAATAATTATGTACAAACACTACACCTAAAGGGTAAATGAGACATAATCAACAGAGGGAAGGCCAGCTCCCTGACCCCAGAGTGTCCACATCCAAGGTCCCACAGGCATTAGGTGACAGAGGAGGGTCTTGAAACCAGGACCTCTTAACCCAAATCCAGGGTTCTTTCCATCCATAATTGTGCCAAGATAACATATACAGAAATAGACATGTTAGTTGTGAGAAATGAAAGAATTAAGTTTCCACATAAGTAGATAAGAAATCAGCACTGACAGGCTAACTTCTCCGTCCAGAGGGGGAGTGAAAACACAATTCTAGGCACATAATGTATGTTAGGGGTGGTGCATATAAGGAAGATTGTAACTCAGAAGGATTAGGACCAATCCTGATTCAGAAGGGAGGAGTTAGGCAATTACCAACTATAAAGCTTGCCCTGGCTTCTTCCATCTCGCACATTTCTCTCCTTCCAAGGAGGTGTGCCCACCTCTCGCAAGAATTGAAAGGACTCACTTCAACCTCTTTAATAAAAAGTCTTTGAGACACCAGTCTTCTGAACAAAGTCTGAGGTCATTTTTATAACATTAGCTCTCACCACATCTCTGGGGCACCACTCCCCCCACTCCCTACTTCTGCAATTGTGGCTCTAGGCAGATGGAAGGACATGGATCCATTCTGATTTGAACACTTGGGAATTTCATTGGCCACTTCACACGTGCGGCCAGCCTAGCAAGGCAATGGGCTGGTCCACTCCCAGACCAACTCAACTTAGTGCCAGGGGGCATGTCTTACATTTTAGCACTCCCACAATCAAGCTGAGGTACCTGTCATTCATTCAGCTGCCATGACCCCTCGCCTAATCACCTCGTTCCTGTGTTATTAGGTAACCTTTTCTCTTTTGAACTTATATGAGTACCCCACAAAGTACAGAAATACTCCATATTAGGAAGTCCTGACTGCCCCCCCCAACTTCCTGACTGCACTTGTATAGCCATCTTGCCTTGTTTCTTTGCCCCAGAGAGCATCTGTTCTCTGCTCAGCCCTTCCTTGCTGTAATTTTAATGTCTAATTCCTTTGTAAAAGTGGAGTTTCCAAACAATCAATGAACATCACTTTTTTTTTTTATTAGATCTATGTTTTCATTGATATAGGGAATTGCCAGTGAGGAAACACCCTCTACTAATGCACCTGCTCTGTAACTTAGTCTTAGAGAATTGTCTGGAGAATTGCGTGGTGAAATGACTTGTCCAGAGTCACCTAGCCACTATTTGTAGGGAGTGAGGGGAAAGACTTGAACCCAAGTCTTCTTGTCTCAGCTTCCCTACAAAGAAGCAGATCTCTAACAATTAGCCTATACTGCTTACTCAGTGCCTTTGTGCCCAAGAGTCAGAGAAGACCTAATTGCATCCCGGTACCATAGCCCCATGTCCAACTACAATACAACATGGAACATGAGAGCATAAGGTTAAAATTCCCTTGACCCTACCATCCCCTCAAGTTACCATGTGTCCTATTTCTCCCCTCCTCCACAGCCAAATGCCTATAAAGAGCTGAATGACCCTTTGCCTCCACTGACCTCCTAGTCACTTCTCAGCCTCTGACTCCCATCCCGTCACCCTGAAAAGCCTCTCTCCAAGGTCACTGGGGTCTCTGTTGCTAAATGCCGTGAGTCAGCACAACCGTTCTGGAAAGCAGCTTGGAATTATACAAATAAAGTGACTAAAATGCTCATGCCCTTTGATTGAGAGATGCCAGTACTAGGCAAGGAGATCACTGATAAAAATAATATCCTCATGTATACCAACATAGTAATAGCAATCCTTTTGGAGGGAGTAAAGAACTGGAAATTTTTTTTAAAATGTCCATTGATTAGTGTTTGGCTAAGCAGATTGTGGTCCATGAATGTAATAGGATATTAGTATGCTATAATAAGCAACGAGTTTGACAAATGCAGTGGTACAGTTAGGAGAATCCTGAACTTGAAGTTAGGAAGCTTTGGCATTGTTCAGTCATGTCTGATTCTTCATGATCCCAAATAGGTTTTCTAGGCAAAGATACTGAAGAGCAGAGTTCAAATCCTGCCTCAAATACTAACTAGCCATGTGACCCTGGGCAAGTCACTTAATCTCTGTCTCCCTCAGTTTCCTCATCTATAAAATGAGGATAATAATAGCCCCTACCTCCCAGGGTTCTTGTGAAGATAAAATGAGATAATATTTATAAAGCTCTTTACAAATCTTAAAGTACAGGGGCAGCTAGGTGGCACAGTGGATAGAACACCAGCCCTGAAGTCAGGAGGACCTGATTTCAAATCTAGCCTCAGACCAAATACTTGACATTTACTAGCTGTGTGACCCTGGGCAAGTCACTTAATCCCAATTGCCTAAAAAAAAAAAAAATCTTAAAATACAAAGAGCACTTTATAATAAAGCATTATTAAATTATAATAAATATACTTAAAAGCTAGCTAGTACTTTTAATCAGAGAATCATTGAAAGATTTATATGAACTGATACAGAGTGAAGTAAACAGAGCCAAGGAAACAATATACAAGACAACAACAAAGTAAAGGGAAAGAACAATTGCCAAACAGATGAAAGTGAATTTGCAAAATTAAAAAAATCAAGAAATGAGAAGATACCCACCTACCCTTGATTAATTTGCAGAATGGGAGGTCCAGGGCTGTGCAACTTTGCACGTATGTTCCAAAAAGTTTTTAATGTATTGATCGGTTTTATTGTTTTTCTTTCTTTCTCTTCATCATCTTTTTTGCTTGTTTGTTTGCTTTTTGGCTAGGCAATGGAGTTAAGTGACTTGCCCAGGGTCACACAGCTAGTACATGTCAAGTATCTGAGGCTGAATTTGAACTCAGGTTCACTGTGCCACCTAGCTGCCTCCCTTTTCTTTTAAAAAAAATTCTTTGTTATATGAGATGGCTCCCTAGGAAGAAGAAGGAAGTGAGATACAGGTGGAAATTTAGATGATATAAAGACAATATCAATAAAAATATATTGAAAGAACCTTGCCTGACTTAGAGGCAATAGTGAGATTTTTCAATAGGGTCAGATCTTTTTGAGCAATATTTGACAGCTGTATGAAGAAATTAAGGTCAGGGTTAAGAGGGTTGAGGTTAGATAGAGGGATGAAGAGAGAGAGGTAAAATTGGCATCAGGGAGGGCATTTGGGAAGGTGCCTAGTTTGCTGCAGGACAGCTGCTAAGAGCTTGAACTCAGGAGTGCCCATGTGAGAGGACAGGTGGGAGACAACAGAACTGGACCACTGGGTAAGATGGTGAGAGGGAGAGAAGGTCGCAAAGATGGCACGGTCAAGAATGGCAAGGAGGAATGAAGGAGGCAAGGGTCAAGGATGACTCGGGTTGTAAATGTGGGTGCCTACAGGATTGCGGGGCCCTCAAAAGAATTAGGGGAATGTGAAGGAAAGACAAGTTTTAGAGAAAATAGGAGCTCTGATTTGGACAGGCTGAGTTGGTAATAAAGAGCTAGAGCACTCGATACACTCCCAAAAATGTCTGGAAGCTGACCTGAATTGTTGCTACAGAAAAGTAAAAGCCTGGAATTACTCTCCTTTCTAACATGCCACTAGAAGGTTCCAGCACCATCATTCAGAGAGGGGCCAACAAAAAATAACCAATTAGACCTTTTTTTGGGGGGGGGGCAAATTTCACAGTTCTAAGTTCTCCTGGCCAGAGGCATCCTTAATGACATGTCTCTTGGCTTGGCAGCAAGGTGCAGGGTAAAGGGTGCTAGATTGGGAGTCAGATGAGACTAGGATCAAATCCAATTTCAGATACTACCTAAGTGACCGTGGGCAAACTGTTAAAGCCTCTGAGCCTCGATTCCTCATTGCTAAAATGGGATTTATGATATCTGCACTCCCCAGGATGGTCAAAATAAAAGACAACATGTTAAAGTGCTTTGCAAGACAATGGTTAGAGATGGGAATAGTCGATGTTGGAGGGTGTGTGAAAGACACACATGCATTGTTGGTGACACTGCTTCATTGTGGTAGGCCAGGAATGGTGAGCAAACGCTTGGGGTTCTAGAGTTTGAAGGGACCTGAGAGGTCTAGTCTAATCCTTTCTCCCAGGGAGGAAGCAGCAGGCCTGAGATCTGAACCCAGGCCCTCTGACCCTTAAGCCAATAGGCTGGCATTAGCATCACATTGCCACCCCCATCAAAGACCTAAGGAATTCACTTCCCTCCAAGCAAGCTGTTTATTTCATGCTCCTGAGCACAAGTGACTGGAAAATACTTCAAGTCTGTGACCAAGTGGATGGTTCTGCTGCGGTCAAAGGGCTAAGAAGGAGGTGGAAGGAGAGGGCTTCCTGGGTCAAATATCTTGTCTGTGGATCCCTGCCCTTCCCTGCTTCTATTTCTGTTATTCCACAGGGGAACCTGGCCCCTACAATTCTATACTCTTGGTTTGTTGTAATGTACAACTGATAACGTGAAGGAATGTGAAAACCTTATCCTATGCCAACCTTGGAAAAGTCTCTTCCATGTCTTTGTGCCTCAGTTTCCCCATCTGTAAAATGAGGGAGTCCAGCTGGATGACCTCTAAGCTTCCTTAAGAACCTGACTCAGGTGCCACCTCCTCTGTGAAACTTTCCCTGATGCCCCAGCTGTTAGGAATCTTACCCTCTTCCAGTTCTCCCCTTATCTGTGTTGTGTTTTCCAGATCGAATGCTATCAGAGGAAAGTGCCTGTTTCAGTTTTATCTCTGTAAGCCCAGTGCTTCTTATAGTGCCTTCCACCTAGTAGGAATTTCTGTTGTGTAATCCATGGCTTGGGCTCCCGAGCTCAGGGAAGCATATCCTTCTTGGAGGCCACCCCAAAAGGTCACTCACTTTGGCTCATATTGCCCCCACCTAGAGCCAGTCACTGAATAGAGTTTGTGCTTAAGGTCCCAAAGATATAGATTAAAGGGTTTCTTGGCTCCTGCATGAGCTACACAAAACAACAATTGCAAATATCAGGTTTAGGAGGCTCTTTATTTACCCCTACAGAAAAAGAAGAGGGTGCAAAGGACTTACAGGAGACCACAAAAAAAAAAAATGCATGTAAAGGGCCTGACAAAAGGTCGTAAGACGCCAACAAAATTCTCCTCCCTCGCTGTCAAGTCCCACTTTCCCCTGGAGCCCTCAGACTTTCAGTGCCACCCAACTGGGATGGACCCACCCCTGGGAGTGAAGCATCCTTTGGGACTGTGCCTGCCAGGCAGGGGACAGGCCTTCCTTCCACTGCGCCACTGCTGTCCAACTCATCTATAAGAAGAACATAACAGAGAGACCTAGCTTTTTGTTGCCATATGTGGCTTTCATCTTCTGCTATTCCTCCAGCTACCAGGGTCCCATGGATGAACCACTTCTCTAAGAAACTATCAGGAAATCCCCCTCCTCTTCAGAGAACATCAGAAGCCTAGCTCTAGTACCAAGGGTTACCTGAGGGGCAGCTTCTGAAGCTGGTACTGCCCAAGCCATCTCCCTTCTCTGGCTGAAAGGAAAGCTTCTGTGGCCATATTCCCAGCAAGTCTGCCTTCTCTAGAGAAAAGACTAGATTTGAGGACTCCTGAAAATGCATTTACTAGAGAGGCATTTCCCCGCACCCCACCCCGTGAGCAGGACTGACATTGTGCAGTACACATGGGCACGTATAGTATGTGTGCCTCTGCCACAAGACACTTAACATCTCTGGGCCTGTTTCCTGATCTTTAATTAGAAGGGATTGGAATAGACCTCTCTGGTCCCTTCCAATTCTCAACCTTTGTCTGACATTTGAGGCCTTCCAAAGTGAAGCACACACTGTCTTTCTAACCTACTCTCATATTAACACGGCCAAGCACTTTTTGTTGTTTAGCAATTCAGTCGTGTTCGGCTTTTGTGACCCCATGGACTTTACTGTCCATGGAGTTTTCTTGGCAAAGGTACAGGAGTGATTTGCCATTTCCTTCTTCAGTGGACTAAGACAAACAGGGTTAAGTGACTTGGCCAGGATCGCATAGCTACCTGAACTCATCTTCCTCCAGGCCCAGCACACTGTCCACTGAGCCACCTAGGTGCCCTGCCATGCCCTCTATATTCTAACTAAATTGGACAGCAATACACCCTGAGCTCTCCTGCCACAATCCTTCTGCTGTTCCTTATGTCTAGACTTGAGCGTTCTCACTGCCTGTATGTGTATGTATATATAGTATATGAGCATGTATATATGTGTGTATATGTGTACACACATCTATATGTATATGTATGTGCATATGTGTGTGTGTGTGTGTGTGTGTGTATGTGTGTGTACACCCTTTAACCAGCTGATTTTCCTGCCCATTCTTTACCCTTTACATTTTCTACAGGAACCCTTGATATTATACCACTGCCTTAGTGTAGACATCTATTGGGCCTAGAAAAGCCTCTCTCAGGTCTCTGGTATTTGACCTATGCTCAGAAAGGGGGGAAAAGTAGGATGATAGGATCATAGATTTAGTGCTAAAGGGGCCTCCCAGGTCATCTTGTCCAGCTCCCTCATTTTACATATGTAGAAAATGAGGCCCAGAGGGGTTGCCCAACAGTGGCAAAGACGAGATTCCATAGGCAGAGATGGTGAGAACCTTTCACCTTGGGCCGTGTGGGTGAGCAGGTCTGCCTCTACCACACGGAATCCATTAATGGCTCATGGGGCAGGGAAGAGGGTAGTTGACCCTACTGTATTTTCATAATGTCTCCAGAAAAAAGAGAAAAGGGGAAAAAAAAAAGAGCATAAGTCTTCACTGAACACATTTTATACGCCAATGCAAAGGGGTGATCCCTCCCTAACCCATCAGTTCACCTAAGAGCTAACTAATTCATCTTAAAAGTAGCCATCACTAATGAAAACCATCCTCTGGAAGGAGAAAAGTGGTAGCTTTAAACCAACCCCTCTTTTTTAGGGGCAACCCCAATTACTGATAATGTATTCTGTTTCTCTAGCCAGGTGCCAAATGAGCAAGTCTACCCTCTATAGCAGGAGTTCTTAACCATTTCATACAGTGGATCCCTTGGGCAGTCTGGTGATGCCTATGGACCCCTTCTTAGAATAATGTTTGTTTCCCACATTCATAGTTGAAGGAAATGTTAAATTTTAGCTAAAGGTTAGGAAAAATAAAGATGTGAATTTTTTTCCCAACCAAGTTCATGAACCCCCTGAAACCTATCCATGGACCCTTTGGGGGTATTCATGAACCTCAGATTAAGATGTTCTATAGGGAAACGGTTTCTAAAATCTCATCAAGTTGACTGGAGCAACTTCAGTGATCACTCTTTACACCCAAAGACCCAAAGGCTAAGCTCCCAGTGAACTCATCAACTTGATAAGGGAACTAACTCCCTTGATCATCCCCCTACGAATGAACAGAATTAAATCCAGGTTCAAATTCTCGGTGATCCTATGTTCTGAGGTCCCTCCTGGCAGCAACATTCTAACCTTCTATGACCCTATCTTTTAAGTTTCTTCCAGCTTAGACATTCTAGACTCTTTGTCTCAAGGTCCCTTTCAGATCTCCAGGACTGAATTTATGGAAAAGGGGACTTACATTTCTACCCAGTGGAGAGAATTCCTAAGTATGGTCTCGACTGTTTGGTTCTTTCGGTTCCAGTTTAAAGCCTCCTACAAGCTTCTGGAGAGTTGTTAGAAGATGGTGGTAACAGCAGGCAGGCAAGTGCTGATGTTCCTAGGCCAGGGCCGCATGCTAGCCAGGCGGACAGTCTCAAGCAGCACTTCCATGGAAGGCAATGAGGAGGGCTCGGCCCACATGTGGAAGATGCTCACTTACTGTGTTGCACTCCCTGGCGTGGCGGTCAGTATGGTGAACTGCTATAAAAAATTCAAGAATCCCCATAAGAAACCCAAGTTCATCCCCTATAGTCACCTCCGAATTCGGACTAAGGCCTTCCCATGGGGAGATGGTAACCACACTCTCTTTCACAACCCACGAGTCAATCCTCTGCCAAGTGGTTATGAAGATGACTAAGGAAAGCTTGCACCACTCGCTGCTCCAGTACTGGAACCCACAGCAGCTACTTAGACTACTTCGCTACCTTCTCCATGTGGGTCCAGATGTTCACTTCCTTTTCCTTCCTAGATCAAGCAATGAAAAAATAGTGCTGGCCTTCCGTCATCGTGCTTGTTACAGGAGCGGCTTAAATAAACAATTCCTGCCTCAGACTACAGCCAAAGTGTTGAATTAAAATCAAAGCTAAATGTTCAGGAAATTCACACTGATACAGTCTTTTCTGAGCATCAGGGGCACCCTAATTAGTGCACTGGGACGTAGTTTATCCTACCAATAGCGCATTAAGCACTCACTCACATGGCATATACTCGGTCAATGATAAATCTTTTCTCCTTATGCCAGGTTATTTCTGATGTCTGTAGTAGATGAAACTGAAGGGGCTAACAGTGCAAGGAAATAAAAGGTAATGAACCCAAAAGCTAAGTTCTCATGACCTCTGCCCCCCTCAAAAAAAAAATAAGCAAGGAGCAGAATGATGTTCAGTTTTACAAATGAAGTATGTCACCTGAGCAGCAAAGGTTTTGAGTCCTTCCCTCAGTCTCAAGGGGAAAAAAAAAATCTACCCCCACAAAATCCCTGTCCTAAAAAACAAATTCACCCCAAGACAGTAAAGTCACATGGTCTCATCTGATCGCCTTGAAGTTAATCCCGTGCAAATAACCTTGGGGAATCACGGCTGTGAGTACAATTTTGGTATTTACACATAAACCTATCAGGATCAAGGTGGCTAGGTCAGGCTTTATTCACTAATGCATTAGAGGGGGGTCTTAAACTTTAACCTGTAGCCAGTAAGGATCAAAAGGTTTAAGGATTGGTTAGGAAACCCCTGTTGCGAAAACGGAAGTTTGCAGTAAGCTCAGAAGCCGGCATATCAGCAGTGCTAGGCAGAGACACTCAGGGCAATCTGAGGAATGATCAGTTCTCAGAAAATCTAAATCCCCTTCATGCTGTCAAGAACTAATCTTTCCAACCTGAAAGGGAGTGAATGCATTGTCATTTGTGACCCCTGTGGCTGCTCTTAGAATGGAATTTTCTCACTTTCTGCAGGAAAAGCTCCTGGCATCATAAGCTTATGATTTTTAACCATGGACTTAATAATGACTTGACCATCCCCTTCACAGAAATCCTATTCAAAGTATTCTACTCTGCTATGCAAATGAACAAATCAGAATACTTTCCCCTTAAAAGTTAAATAAAACAAAAAGTCGTTGTTTAATGGATCCCCAGCATCTTCCTCCTCCATTCCCAGCTCCCAGATGCTCAGTGATCTTTGTGTATCTCCTCTCCCATTTAGACTTGCCTCCTTTTCTTCTCAACACTTATTTTCAACCTTCTTACTCAACTGAAACATCATTCTCCAATGTTACCGATCATCTCTTTCTTGCTAAATCTAATGAGCTTTTCTCAGGACTCACTCTTCCTGAACTCTGACCACCCTTCATTCCAGGATTCTGTCTTCCCTTGATTTTTGTGACATAGCCCTTACGTTGTTTTCTATTGTTTTTTTTTTTTAACCTATTTGGTAGCTGCTTCTTCATAATTTTACTTACAGAATTCTTGTCCAAATCAGGGGTGGGGAACCTGTGGCCCCGAGACCACACGTGGCCCTCTAGGTCCTTAAGTGTAGCCCTTTGACTGAATCCAAATGTGAAGCTTGGATTCCACATGTGGCCTTGAGGCTGTAGATTCCCTACCCCTGATCCAAATGCTTTCTCCAAACTATAGACATCCCCCAAGGCTCTACCATGCGTCCTCCTCTTTTTGCTCTTGATATACTCTTCTCAGTGATCTATCTCATTAATATCTATGGCTTCAATGATTGATTCTGTGCAGATGACTCCTATACATAGATGACTCTATCTTACTTTGGTCTCTCTCCTGAGCTCTAGCCCTACATCAGGCATCTCCATCTGGATGCCTCTTAGGTCATATGGGGCTACAAAGTCAATATGATGAAAACATTTTACCCCTTAAGCCTCTCCCTCTTCCTGACTTCCCTATTTCTGTTAAGGGCACCCACAATTATTCTCAGCCTCAAAGTCATCCTCTACTTTTCTCTCTCCGCCTATCCAATCAGTTGCCAAGGTCATCCGCTGCATTCCTGGCTATCACTAGCATCTGGATTTTTGTCTTGTCACTGGACTTTGATGATTGGAAGAGTAGGGGGGACAACTCTGTGAAACTCTGTCTCACTTAAATCCAATTCATGGGCAAGTCAAGACATCAGAGGGGAGGTCACTGGTCCTCTTCCAAAACAAAGGAAGAACAACAACATGTCTACAAATAAGTAAATAGGGGAGGGGGAAGGAACAAGCCTTTTTGTAAGTGGCCTACTATGTGCCAGGTACCATCCCTAAGCCTTTCCAAATATTATATCATTTAATAATGCATATAAGATACATAGTTAACATTTTTAAAAAGGTATTGGAGGAGGACACTGACACTGGAAGGAATCAGTGAGTCTTGAAAACACCTCGAGTAAGGAAGAAAAGTACTGCAGATAGATCACCTGCAGGCCAAGGCAAGGAGCAGCAAAAAGACCTGATTGAGCTGGACAGTACAGGCCAGTATATAACGCACATGTGCAGAGGTTAAAGCAAAACCACATTCCTTCACACAGACCAAAACTGAAATGGAAAAAAAACGAGGCAAAGCTGATTTCATAGCATCGTTTTATAGCCATTTTTGGGAACTAAGAACTTACTATTTAGTCTCCCCCAATGTTATCCTTAGCTTCAGCTGGTCTTCCCAAGAAAATCTCTTATCCTACACGAGACTCATTTCAAAATCTAGGGTATTTTGACTGATGAGCTAAGACCCAAAAGAGGGCTCCAAGAAGAGAAATGAGTCTTGAAAAAGGATGGTATGAGGATCATAGAAAGAACTGAGGACATTCAGCCTGATCAAAAGAAAGCTTTGGGTTGGGGAGGGACGGACTTGATTATCTGCCCAGGGCTGTCTGTAGGACAAGGAACAATAGGGCCAGAGGGTGGAGGAGATGCCAAGTCTGATGTCTGCTCCACATGAGGAAAAACCTCCTAACAACAAGGGCTGCCCCAAAGCAGACTCGGCTGCCTCGGTAGGGAGGGAGTTCCCAATTACTGAGAATCTTCAAGTTGACGTTTGGATGATTTTTTTTTTCAGGGAAATTGTTGATCATTTCTGCTAAGTTGTGGTTTGAACCACGTGCCTCTGATGTCCCTCCCAGCTCTGTGAGTCTATGAAGTGAAAGTCTGACTTAACTGTATAAAAAGATTGATTGCTATTTATGGAAGTTGTCCTTGAAAAAAAAAATCCCCTTTCACCTAGTTAATGAGTCGCTGGGGAAACAGATCAAAGGGCTAAAGATTGATTAGGGCTTGTACTCAGATAAGCAAGTCGGGGAAACTTCTCGCTTTTTCAAATTCTTTGCCAGCAGTTGAACCTCTTCCCACAGGCAGGTGCTTCCTGGACCCAAATCCCCAGAATCCACAGAACTTGGGATCTTGCAAGACCATTTGCAATAATACAGTCTTGACTGACTGTTCACAATAAATTACAGGCACACAGCCTCTTCGCAAACAAGAGCGCAAACTGAATAAGCAAACAGAATTAGGGAAGATATCGATCATATTAAAGACAATTCTGCTAAAAGGTAAGTATGTGAGTCATTGTTTATTAAAATGGAATTATATGTTCCCCATTCCTGGCATGATACCCACCTCCTGAGAGAGAAAGGGAAGGCTGTGGGCTCCAGGAGAGTTGGGCCTGATTTCTGCCTTTCTTTATAACTTCAGTGCCTGGCACATAGTAGACACTTAATAAATGCAAGGTGACTGACTGACTTGGGATGAAGAATGAGACATACATTTTTGGACATGGCCAATGTGAGAATTTGTTTTGCCTGACTATGCATATTTGTTACAAAAGTTTTATTTTATGTTTTTCTTTTTCAATGGATGAAGCAGGGGGAGAGAGGGAGGAAAAGAGAGAAAATAAAGGCTTGTTAACTTTAAAAAGTTTAATAGAGGGGCAGCTAGGTGACACAGTGGATAGAGCACCGGCCCTGGAGTCAGGAGGACCTGAGTTCAAATTTGGCCTCAGACACTTGACACTAGCTGTGTAGCCCTGGGCAAGTCAATTAACCCCATTGTCTAGCCACCAAAAAAAAAAAGTTTGATAGAATTAGCTCAGTTAAACTTAGCTTTAATTGTACCTAATAGTGATTCTTATATGTTAGAACTGGGAAGACAAGAGAATATAGGCAGAAGGGATAGGAACCAGGGTTCATGACAGAGAAAAGGTACCATAGACACATACACAGAATACTGGCAACAGAAGCAGATGCTACAGTTTGCCAAAGGAAGTACCTCCACGAAGGGAGGATCCTTTCTCAGGGTCCCCCTGGACCATGCTTTCTGGGGTGTTTTGCAACTCCAGTTTAAGTAGAAAAGATGGATGAGGCTCTTAGACAGAGTGAAGGAAAGCTAGCTACCTGCAAAGATAAACCCTGAGACCAAGGGATGAGTCCATCAGCAACTCACCCTATGGAGAAAGTACAAGAGTATACAGATGTGTACTTGGGTTCTTTTCTGAGCCAGGAAAACACATACCCCCACACATACCCCTCCCTCTCCACCCCTTCCCCAGAAGACAAAACAAAAACCCACCAAACAATGTACTCCCTATTCTTCAGTTTTACACTTTTTCAAACTTCAAAACATGTTGACATCATCAGCATCCCCTCACTACCTTCCCATGGTAGGCAGGTTATCAGAAGTATTCTTTGTCCTCTCTCTGTTCCAATCTGGCCTCACAAACATTTCTTTCTTCTCTACAAGTTATCACAAAAGATCATTCCAGAACAGGTAGGTTTCTTCTACTGGGATCAGAACATACTGTTTGTGGCAGGGCGAGGTCGCCTGTGGGGACAGTCTGTAGACCATATTCTGTCAAATTCTGTTCTGGGAAACACACGGTGACCTTGCATTCTTTTCCTGGGCCTAATCTCTTTTTGTTTTGTTTTGAACGTGGGCAGGAGAGCTTAGAATTGTCAATTCATGTTGTATCTTTAAAAAACAATTTTTTTTTCAATTAACAAGCATTTGTTTTCTCTCCTTCCCACCTCCCTCCCACCCCCAACACTGGGGAGAAAGAGAAAAGAAAAAAGTCTCATAACAAGTATGCAACATCAAGCAAAAACAAATTCCCGAGTTGGACACGTCCAAAAACGCATCTTGTTCTGCTTATTTGTCCATCTACTCTCTGCCAGTAGGTAGGCCTCATTCTTCATCATCGGCCCTCTGGTAACCTCATGGTTAGTCACTGCATTGATCTGAGTTCTTAAGTCTTGGAAAATTGTACATTTTTACAATGTTGTTCTAGAATATATTGTCTGTTCTTCAGGCTTGCTCACTTTAGCCCGCATCACTTCATCCAAGATCTGGGTTTTTCTGAAAGTGATCTCTTCGTCCTTTCTAACAGTACAATATTACACCATTACATTTGTGCCCAATATGTTCCACCAACTGATCTTTCCCTTTTTTCACTGGTATCAAATAATTGGGATTATTACTGCTTTGTAATACAATTTGAGATATGGTATTGCTAGGGCTCCTTCCTTCCCACTTTTTTTCCTTACATTTCTTGAGATTCTTGACTTTTTGCTCCTCCAGATGAATTTCATTATTACCTTTTCTAGTCATAGAAAGTGATTTATTGGTAGCTTGATTTGTATGGCACCGACTAAGCAAATTAATTTAAGAAGTATTATCATTTTTTATTACATTGGCTTAGCCTACCCATGAGCAATTAATATTTCTCTAATTATTTAGGTCTGTTTCTATTACCATAAAAATTGTTTTGTAGTTGTATTGACATAGTTCCTCTGTGCATCTTGGTAAGGAGAATGACTACCAAGTATTTTATACATTCTGTAGTCATTTTAAATGAAATTTCTCTCTCCCTGCTGGGTTTTGTTGGTAATACATAACAAATGCTTATTACTTATATAGATCTATTTTATGTTATTCAACTCTGATGAAGTTATTGTTTCAATTAATTTTAGTTGACTCTTAAGGAACGTCTAAGTATACCATCATATCATCTGCAAAAAGCTATTACTTTGTTCCTTCTTTACCTAGACTTATTCCCTCAATTGCTTTTTATGTTATTACTACAGCTAGCATTTATAGCATTCTATCAAATCAGAGTGGCGACAATGGACATCTATCCATGCAACATGTCCTCCACCTATCCAGGGAATATAATAGGACTATGGTCAACTGGGTTGGGAAAAGAAAATAGTGGGGTCCTGAGGAAAATTCTGCTACCATTTTCCCAAGGCAGCTTCTCTTGACCTTTCCACTCATTCCTCCTGGATAGCCACCTGAGAATAATTCAATAACAACAACAGTATTTATATACTATATATATTATATAGTGTATATTATATACTATATATATATATATATATATATATATATACACACCTACTATGTACCAGGCACTGTCGTGAGTACTTTTCAAGTATTATTTCATTTGTTCCTCACAACAACACTGTGAAAATGCTATTTTTATCCCCATTTTACAATTGAGGAAACTGAGGCAAACAGAGGTCAAGTGACTTGCCCAAGGTCACATAGCTAGTGAATGTGAGACTGGATTTGAACTCAGGTCTTCTTGAGTCCAAGCCAAGCACTCTGTGCACTATGGCCCCACCTCTCTGCTTCTTGATAGATGGGCACCTGGGAATACTTACTATGACTTCGACTCTTGTTTTATGAAGATTCCGGCAAGTAGCATGTCAGTGAGGAAAACTGGCTCTCTGTCAACCTATCCCTTACCTTTTCTTCAGCTAAATTCGCAAAGCAGAGCATGTCACCGCACAGGGACATTGAAACCAAAAGATCACAGAACCTCAGGTTGGAAAGAACTGCACAGTTAATCCTTCCTAGGAAATCGTAGGGCAGTTACCACAGCCTTGAGCAATAACCATGAAGAATTTTTGTGCAAAAGAATGTGAAGTTGAGCTCTTTGAGGGCAGAAGAAGAGTCCATGCACACTGGGAGAAGTTACTCAATGCTCTGATAACGGCCCAGCAAGGTTCTGCAAACCACCTTTGCAGGACAAGAAGCCTGAACCAAGGTTCGACCTGGTCCCTGGAGGAGCTCCTGCGAGCAGGGGTTAATGTCTGGGGCTGGGCCCTCTCTACTCGTTGCACGTGAGGAAGCTTCTCAGTGAACAAACTTGCCTTCCAATGAACTTCGTGCAAGCACAACAAATCTTTGATAATTGGAATTCTCTCTACTCTGCCCTAACTCCCTCCTCCTCCTCCTCCTCCTCCTCGTCCTCCAACGCCTCTACTTGCTGAAATTCTTCCCTTCTTTCACACAATCTAACAGAGGGAGATGTTAGAAGACACTCACACCTGACCAGGAACCCAGTGTTAAGTACCAAATGTTCATCTCTGTCAGGGATTCTTAATCTGGGGTCCATTACTTGTTATTTTTACGCCTCTTCCTGAGTTCAAACCTGGCCTCAGACACTTACTAGCTGGGTGACCCTGGGCAAGTCACTTAACCCTGTTTGCTTCAGTTTCCTCATCTGTAAAATGAGCTGGAGACGGAAATGGCAAACCCCTCCAGTATCTTTGCCAAGAAAACCCCAAATAAGGGAACAGCCCAACAAATTGTGGTATATGAATGTAAGGAAATATTATTATGCCCTAAGAAATGACTAAATAGAAAATTTCACGGGAAACTGAGAAGACCTCTGAACCAATTCAGTCAACTGAGTAGAACTAGGAGAATAATTTGTACTGTAAAAGTAGCTAAGTAACATTTATACAGCATTTGGTATGTGCCAGGCACTGTGCTAAGGACTTTACAATTATTATCTCATCTGATCCACACAATAAGCATGTGAGGTAGATGCTGTTATTATCCTCATTTTACATATGAGGAAACTGAGGCAAAAAAACTGAGCAAACTGAGATTAAATGACTTGCCCAGGGTCACACAGCTAGTTAAGTGTTGAAGACTCAGGTTTTTCTGACTCCAGTCTGGTTGCTCTATCCACTGAACGGCTTAGCTGCTGTACACAATGACAATATTATAGAGAAAATGACTTTGAAAGATTTTATAATGTAATGAAAAATCCTAAGTCTAAAAGAATGGAGATAAAACATTTCACTTACCTGCCAAGAGAGATTGGATTAACTCAAAACATAGAAAGAGATAGATGTTTTCAGATGTAGCAAATGTGGTGATTTATTTTGCTGGCTTACGTAGATACAGATTGTGTGCTTTATTTTTCAGGGTTTTCTTAACTAGCTCAGTGGGGGTCAGGGTTTTTGGAGGGATAGATTAATAAAAGAAGAGAAGGATATCTGTGCTGTGATACAACACATTTATTTTCAACATAATGTACTGCTAAGCAGGGTGTTGCTCTGAATGAAACTCAGGCACTGAACCACACTGTCTCTTAAAGAGGAATAGTGAAAATATACTGCATCTCATCTTGCTAGTAAAAATAAGTATCTCAGTGCCCTGCTCTAATAAGGTAGGACTATTGCTGATATTACTGTTATTGGAGAATATTGTTATTGGGGAGGAATATTGTTATTGGGGAATGGGGAATATTTACCGAAAAAAGTAATTCAGAAACCAGTTTTATTGTCCCTGTTTTACAGATGGAGAAATTGAGGCTCAGAGGTTCAGTTGCTTTCTTGTGGTCACACAGCTATAGTTGTACTGTTAGAAACTATTCCAACCCCTTAGGGATCTGAAGTCCACTTGGCCAAGGTTACATACCCAATGCAGGAGCAGCATGTGAACCTAAGTCCTCAGACCAGTGCAAATTACATGCCATTTCTCTTTCACCAGGCTGCCTCCTCTCAAGTCTGTAAACCAGTGAGCTTCAAGGCTCGCTAAAACAAAGTCTCCTGATTCCAAGTGCCAGTCTCTCTCTGTGCTCTCCCACTCTGCTCCAGCAGCCCTCCGTTTCCCTGACTGCAGACTTTCTCTATATACAACATCAAGGTCTGTCTCTCAGTCCTTATTTTAACAGAGTAACCTTTCCAAGAATTTTTCTTCTTCCCAGCTGCCAATTTCCAGGTCTAACTTTGAGCTGTTTCTCCTCAGACCTGGCTGGCCAAGAAGGCCCGCTGCCGGTGTGGAAAACTGGGTAATCTTTTGGATATTTAGAAATTTCCTTAAAAAACTGCTCTGTGGATATGGGGGATTGAGGTGTAAGAGGAAGGATAATACAGGGAGGGAGTAGTCAGTCACAAGCAAAACTAATTTCCTGACCTAGAAGGGGATGATTAAAAGTGGGAGGGGGGAGGGAAGAGAAAGAACCAGCATCCAAGGGGATCTCTTAGACACCTGGAGAGTAGCTGAACAAACTTTGATATATTACAGTAAGGGAATATCACTGCACCGAGAGAAATAATGAAAGAAAGGATTTCAGAGAATCTTGGGTAGTTATCTTCAGCGATAAAAAAAATGAACAGAACGCAGTTCAGAAAGGAACACAGACAAGAAAGGCAGTAATTGAAGATAAATTCTAAAGTTCATTATACAGTAGTAGCTGTTTTTAAAGCAAGCAACATGAAGGGGAGATTTTCAGTTTCCCATGTAAATCTTCTTGTGTTCTGCTGTGTATATGAAAATGCTCTTTTCTGGTGTTTAAGTTTTGTTTTTTTTTTTATTTTTAAGAAAACTAATTTAGCAATGAAGTCATCTAGAAAATGCCCTTTTTGGGGGGTGTTTAAGTATTTTTATGGTTTTTTTTTTTTAAGAAATGAATCTGGTAACGAAGTCACCTATAAATGCCCTGTTTGGGGTGTTTACTTTTTTTTTTTTTTTTAAAGAAACTAACCTAGTAATGAAGTCATCAAGGAATGGGAAAAACTGCCATTTCCCCAGCTAGCTACTTTATGGAACACAAAACAAAACTCAGCCTTCGCTCCTAGCACTTGGTTCATCAAACATGAATGTGTGTATGTGACTGAAAGAATACTGGACTTGGGTTCTGATCACTGGCTTTCCAATTCAAACTTTGCCACTAAAAGCTGTGTGACCTTAATCAGGATACCCCCTTCTCTGACCCTCAATTTCCTCATCTGTGAAATGGATAATTGGGCCAGCAGACTGAACTTCTGAACCTTTGGACCTAAGGGCAGGTGACAGGTATTGTTTGCCAGTCCTCTTGAAAAACCCTGTAAATTTTCTGTAAGTTCAACTGAGGCCAAGGTTTCCAGAGAGACATCTGGTTCTATCTAGGCGGAGCGAGGCTGCTTAAAAGTCTCTCCGGAACTTTGGTCTTTGGGCCACAAGATGGCGATGTTGTCAAATGAACTATGGACGGTGGGGGGCAAAGGCTGGGGAGGTCAGAGAAAGATGGGTCAATGGCTTGGAGCCATCTGGTCCAATTCCCTTATTTTACAGATGAGGAAACTGAGGCCCAGATGGGTTAGGTGACTTGTTCAGAGTGAGACAGTGATGGGGAGACATCTGAACACGGGTTTTCCTAACTCCATTCACTATGATGTATGCTCTGGCCACCATACTGGTATAGGTGCAATCTCTCTCAATTAGAAGGTAAGCTCCCGGAGGGCAGGGACCTCCCTCTTTGTTATTTGTATCCCCGGTGCTTAGCACTAAGTAAGTGCTTATTAAGTGTTTTTTCTTTCATTCAATTTTGCCCTATCCTTGGGATCTACTTTTTTCAATTTGTGTCCTTTCATACTAAGTTTAAAACCTTTTTTTTTTTTTTGTAACCAGATAACAGCCCTAAATGAATATTTAATTATACACATTCCTAAACCAATGGCTGGAATTCGGCAAAAAACTACACAAGTGAGGAATGCTGAGTAAATTCCTCAATTAGGGGCCTATTTACACTATTGACAGAGCCTTTAAATCAGCTTATATTCAGTGGCTAATAAATATTTGTTGAACGAAAGGTCAGTGAATTGAATTGAGAAAAGTTCTTCGGCCTTTGTTAGTCTAATGACTAAGAGCTGTCAGTAAAAGACTTGCATTTTGCCAAGTCTTGCATTTATTTTGATGTGCTGGAATTAGGTCCACACAGAAACACAGGCTACTAGAGCTGGAAGGGACCTGGAGAGATCCTCTAGTCCAATCCTCATTTTACAGATGAGTAAACTGAGGCCACAGAGCTACTAAATGGAAGAGCTGGGACTCCATTTTGGGTCCTGATTCAAAGCTTGGTTCTTTTCTCACTGTTAGACCTGAATCTTATTGAAACTTCTAAACTGAAATCTGATGCATGAATTGGCTAATTGTTTTCCTTGCCGTGAATGCTGACACTAGCCTCCTGTCCAGTCTTTTCGTCTACGTGATGCTGGTGGAAACTTATTGGTCTGAGCAAAGATGAATTTCATAGTTTATCAGTGAAATGACAAAATCTGTGAAAACAAGAGCAACATCTTTGAACCAGACGAGTACCCAGATCTAGCCTGAGCGGATTATTTCTTACAGAAAACATAGAGAGTAAAAGGGTGAGGCTACATTTGCACACATCTCTCTGGGAAACACGTCAACAGCCCGCAACTGATCTTTAACAAGTCGTTTCATGGTACCAAAGATGAGGAAACTGAGACCTATCAAGGTGAAGAAGGTCCTGTCTACAGAAGAGGCAGAGCTGGGATCTGATGGAATACCCTCTAATGGTAAATCCAGCAAACCTGCCATAGCCCTAGGCTCACTTGCAAAGGTATTAAAGGTCACTTCAATAAATAGTGATTGACATCCTCTGATTTACCAGACCTTGTGCTAAGGGACTGGGGCCTACAAAAATAATATGATGCTGCCCCTGTCCGGAAGATGCTTCCAGTCTGGTAATTCGAATGAGACAAGTACAATGATCACAGTTCTCATTCTTCACATACATTAAAGGTCCCCAAGGCACTACTATCACTATAATACCCTGTAAATGAAAATATCATTATCCCCATTCTATAGATGAGGAAACTAAGGCACTAAGCAGGCAAGTGACTTGCCAGGCAGCTAGGTGGTTCAGTGGTTAGAGGTGACTAAGACCTGAGTTCAAATCTGCTCTTAAGTCACTCCCAAGCTGGCTGCCACTGGGAAGGTCACTTAATCTGTCTTCCTCAACCAACTCACCAGTAAAATGTGGATGGTAATAATAGCACCGACCTCACAGGCTTCTAAGGATCAAATGAGGTAAAGTTGCTTTAAAGTACTTTGCAAACCTAAATGTAAGATTTTATTAATATTGTGTCTAAGCTAGAATTGGAACTAAGGGATCAGCACTACAAGTCATTAGGCTTCCCCTTCCCTGCCCCCCTCCCCCCAAACCCTCTGAAAAAGACCTCCGTGACGTGCCCCAAGGGAGCTAACCTAATCATCTTTGCAAATTATGCCCTACAGCTGTGCTGTCCAGATTGGTGAGGAAACCCCGCCCCCCCAAATCTAGGTGACTCCATATCACCATGGCTATCTTCCCAGCACATAGTAAGTGCTTTCATAAATAAAAAAGGCATTTACCTTTCAGTTCATTCATTCATAGCAGGCAGAGATAAATGGCCTAACCAATACACACTGTGGTGTACATCTGTCCCAAACTAAAGGACCTGGACGGCCTAGTTTTCACCTGGAATCATCCAGCCTTAATCTGCCCCTTTCACTACTGGCCTCTAACAGTGTTCTAAAGAAGGGGTTTCTGGTTCAGTATCTCGATGTCATGGACCAGCTAAGTGAAAATGGACCTTGACTGTTAACTAAAATCCCAGAGAAAGGCTATACTTGTGCACCAAAGCTCCACCTCCTTCCTGGGCTGGAGGCCGGCCCGTTTTCCTAATGGATGGACCCTTATCTCCCAGATACTCCACTTCAGCTATGACAAAGGGCAGGCAAAGAAGGTTCAGGAGCTAGAGAGGTTGCTGCTGCCTGCCCAGCTGGAGTCACACCCCCTGAATCCCCACCTCCAAACAGGCAGCAGCCACCTCTAAAAGTAGGTCACAGGTGGCTGGCTGCTCTCGGCTGCCAGAGCCGAAGCTGGAGTGGAGCAGGCGCCCTAAGAACTGCTGCAGCACAGCAGAGGTGCCCAGAGCTCCTTGGCCCACTTCCTCCAAGCAGACTCATGGCCTGTGGAGTCCAAAATGAACAGGTTACCTCATTTGCCTCGAGCTCTCAGAAGTGCCGGATGGCAGGCTCTTGACCTCCTCCTCTTGTGGCCACCAGGGAAGAGGCCTGAGCAGTACGAAATAGGGCACGAGTTGGCAATTCTTGGCATAGATGCCAATGTATGGTGCACAAGCCCATCTAGCCCAGCTTCTTAATCCCCTGCTGTTACTTGGCCATGATCTGTGTCATAATTTCCATCAACCAAATAGAAGGGCATAGAGGAACACTGTAGGGAAATTGGCCTTGCCTCTACTGTCCCAATCTATGTTTCACGAATATGAAAATATTAGGGACAGCTAAGTGATATAATAGACAGAATGAGGGCCCAAGTTCAAATCCTGACTTAGGCACTGACTAGCTGTATGACTGTGTAAGTCACTTTACGTCTCTGTATGCCTCAGTTTCCTCATCTGTAAAATGGGGATAATAATAATAATAGCATCCATTTCCCAGGGTTATTGTGAGGATCAAATGACCCAAGATATGTAAAGCACTTTGCAAAAACTCAATATGTTATAAAATGACCAATTACTATTATAGTTATTATATATCATATATACATATACATACCTATGAATCCCTAATTCTAACATAATCCATCACTACATGATAGTAAGTCCTTTAACCTTTCAGTCTCTTACAGTGGGGTGCTTCCATTCTCCTTCTGTAGACTGAACTTACTCTCTTCTCTGCAAGGTGAGAATTTATAACAAATCAAGTATTCATTAAGTACTTCTAGGTACCAGTACCTCAATAGCTGCTAGGAATACAGATACAAAATTGAGACAGTCCCTAGCCTAAAGGAGTTTAAATTCTTGTAGGGTTGGCTGGATAAGCATTTACATAGAATCTATTATGTGCCAGAAGGCAGTTAGATGGCTCAGTGGATAGAACACTGGGCCTGGAGTCAGGAAGATCTGAGTTCAAATTTGGCAAGTCACTTAACCTCTGCCTTAATCTACTGGAGAAGGAAATGGCAACCATTCCAGTTTCTTTGCCAAGAAAACCCCATGAGGGGCAGCTAGGTGACAGCAGTGGATACAGCACCGGCCCTGAAGTCAGGAGGACCTGAGTTCAAATTCGGCCTCGGACCAAACACTTGACACTTACTAGCTGTATGACCCTGGGCAAGTCAATTGCCTAAAATTAAAAAAAAAAAGAAAAAAAGAAAACCCCTTGAATAATATTGACAGGTCTGACCAACGGTTGGACTCAACTACATGATTAAACAAAAACAATGAATGAGCATCAAAAAAAAAAGCATTAAGTGCTTTTTTTTTTTTTTTTACAAATATCATTCCATTTGATCCTCACAATTATCATCCCCACTTTGCAGCTGAGGAAATTGAGGCAAACAGACTAGCCCAAAGTCACACAGCTACTTAGTATCTAAGTGCTGACTCCAGGCTCTGAGCTCTATCTACTGTGCCACTAGCTTCCTAGGTACAAACTAACTACTCAAGGTTTGGAGGGTCCTAGCTACTGGGCTAAAGTCTCATTGCCAAGGCATACACTATTCATGACCACATTGGACCCTGGCCAGAGTCTCGGGTTTCACCAGTATACAAGTGTGTGTCTGTGTTTGGGGGAGGGGTGAGTGGAAGGGTTACCACGTGGCAACAAACCATGTTGGTTTGTCCCACAGTGATTTAAGTTTTCCCTGAATTCAGAATTTGTAAATCAACCAAGTCCTTAAGCTTGGGGATTTTCATGTTTTTGCCTCAAGCTGGGAAAACCCACTGGGACACGGGTCATCTTTCAGCCCTAGGAGCTGATACTCATCCATAATGAAAGTGACCTAGAGAGCAGGATACTTGAAGGAGGCCTCTCAGTCAAGGGTGCTGATGGTATTTGTGGGGTCTTGGTTTGCCTGAGAGGAGGAGCTGGGACGACAGGCTGCCAAGAAAGAGCCCCACGGAGTTCACAGTGAGAGCGCATGAAGCAGCAGACTGAGAAAGGCCCCAGAGACTTTGGCTAATTGTCACAAGGGAACATAAGGGGTTTGAAGCTCTGTCCTTCAGGTTCCTTCCCTCTCCACAAAAACTCCCAAACCAAGTTATTTGGAAGCATTTCTTAGAAATCTGAAGTCCCTCCCTTCTTTCCTTTTCGAAAGGTTGTTCCTTACAATAGTGCAACCCTGAGGTAGTGAGTGAGAAGAGCCAAAAAATAGCAGGCAGTCATTTCTAGCAGGAAAACTTGACTAGGTCTCTGATCTGAAAGGCCTGGCTGCTCTTTGAATAGGTCACCTTGTATGCACACAAACTCCTGGATGCTCCTGCTGAGGGGGCCCACAGGCCCAGCTCCAAGGAGCCCCAGGGCCCTAGGAAGTGTGGCCCTGATCTCATCAACTAGTCACCATTGGCTATCCCAAATGATAGGGATCCCTGACCATGGTCCTCATGAGATCTGCATCAGGCAAACTCTCTAAATCATATTGGGATTCTAATGACCAGTCACATTACATTAAAGCATCTAGGGACCATTTTCTTCCACGCTGCCCCTCCAGTTGGGTCTCTGCATCATAAAAATGGCATTAGCTAGCCTTCACACAGCCCTGTATGCTCCTTTATTGAAACAATTCTGTGAGTGAGGCCAAGTGAGGAGGAATCTAGGGCTCACAGCAGGGGACTGGCTGGCTTGGGGTCACCCAGTGTGCCCTAGTCAGGACTGAGAGCCCAATCCAAAGCTCTTTAGGACAAGAAGCTCAGCACCTTGTTTTTATCAGGAATAGAGGAAGGTCTCAGAAAATGCAAGCCGTGGCTTTCAGATGAGAACTGAGCCTTTGTAAAGCTAATGAGCATTTATTTCCTCTGTGGCCCTTATACCATCACACACACCACAGAAAACCTTCTACCATTAAAGTGAAAATACCTGCAACCTGATCATCCTGGCAGAGAAGGAGCCTCCTACATTCAACTGCGGAGGAACTACCTGAGGAGCCTCTCCCTTCCCCCATAGTCTGGCTCCCCTATGGGGTCACCTCCTTTCCCCTCTCTCCTAGTTCAGTACCATGGAGTCACCTCCTCTCTCTCCCATTATCTCCTCTGCCCTCCCTACTCTGCTCGGCTACATCCTGGCAGTGCCCTGGCTTCCTTTTGAGTGTTTATTCCTATCTGCTTCTTCCCGTCTGAAGGATCTAAGAGTTGTACTGGACCTTGGAGTCCAGCCTATGGCTGAAATGAAAACTCCAAGAGTTCCCATGCTTATTAATTTAGAGAATGATTAAATTTAAAGCATTTGTTCAGCACCGACTCTGTCTCTGCCCTCAAGGAGCTTATAGGGATATGATACTCACTGATGAAGATATAAAGTGAGGTATACAGTAACATAAGGTTTGAGGGGTGAAATGTAGTGTGCCAAGCTCTGTGCTAAGCATTAGGGATACAAAGAAAGGCAAAAACAGCCCCTGCCCTCAAAAAGCTCACAGTCTAACAGCAGAAAGACAACATGCACACAACAGTGTAAAACAAGACATACTGGAGATAGTCTCAGAGGGAAGGTGGTAGCATTAACGGGTATGGGGAAAGGCTTTGTGGAGGATGCAGCATCTGCATGGGTTTTAAAGGATGAGGGGAATTTCAGAGATGGGAGAAAGGACAGAGGAAAAGGCATTTCAGGCACAGGAAACCAAGGAAGAGGTGGAAATATATGTCTAGGGAACAGGCCAGCTGGGTTGCAGAGGTAGTGCCCAGAGGGAAGTGGGATGAAACAGGAGTTGAAAGGTGGCCTAGGGCCAGAATGAAGGCCTTGAATGACAAGGCTGGGCATTTTCCCCCAAGAAAATGAATCCCTTGATTTTTGTCAAAGATGAAGGGAAATTGATAGCTTTTTTAGGTGAGCAGAGGGAGATAGGCTTTAAAAAATTAAAGGATAAATCATTTGTTATTGTGGGATTAATAAAAAATAACTTTTTAACATGTGAAATCTATTCCATGTTGTATGCCACCAGATTCTCACTTTTGTTCCCCCAAAATGAGATCATGATGCCTTCTTGAATTCACTGATAGGCAGTGAACGGATTAAATAAGTCCTTCCATTGATAACTGGCTCTGCCAGTACTGCCCATGTGACCTCCTTATCCGTAAACTGAAGGCCTTGGGCTGGGTAACTTCTGAGGTGCCTTTCAGCTCTGAAGAGATGATCTTATCGTTGACCAGAGGCATAGGGTGGTGGAGGGAAGCACTGAATTGCGAGATCAGCAGGGGACTCAAAGACCTGGCTTAGTGACTTCCTCCCTATGAATCTAAGTCCCATGATGATCTTAAGTCAGACAAAGGACTTTAAACTTCCTTTGGAAGACAAGAGGGCCTGAGAAATAGGTTTTATGAAGTGACCAAATCTAACCAGCTCTATTCAGAAGGATACGTCTGGGAGCAGTAGGAACAAAGGACTGAAGGAGGGCAAGTCTGCAGGAAGGCCTGGATGAAGGTGGTGGTAGAAGAAATAGGAAGAGAGGAGGCTGAGATGTTTCAGAGCTACCAGCCACAGGACTTGGGAAGTCATTGGCTATGAAAGGAAATGGAATATTCAAAGTGAAAGTGAAAGTTTGGAACCCTAGTTCCATTGGGCTTCCTGGCTCAATAGCCCAGCCTACTGAATGTCTAGCCAGACCCCAGCTTTCAGGGTCTTTCTTTAATATTCCTAGAATCTCAGATGTAAGTGTCCTTCGTTAGAACTACTTCCCAACCGAGTTTTGCCTTTCCTTCACCAATACTTAGACTAATGAGACAGCAGTATACTCCCAAAAAGATGTCTCGGGGAGTTTATTCAAATTTTCCTCAAAAGCAAGGTCATTGGGGTATGTTCTAGGGATCCCCACCCTCTGAAATGGGAAAGTAACAAAAACTCTCTATACCAAGAAAAAGAAATTCACCCAACAACAACCATTTATTATGCACCTACACAGCCAGGCACTGTGCTAAAAAAACAAACAAAAAAACACATATAAAGGTACACTAAAATGACCTTCTTTTCCTTTTATTTATTTTCCTTTATTAAACTAAGAATAAGAACAACAATAATAATAGTTAGCAAAGAGCTTTACAAATGTTTCTCTCTTTTTTAAAAGGTTCCTTCTGATCTGGCCATCAAATTGAGAGTTTTTTAAAGCCCTTAGCCCACAGGGCACATAGTAAGTGCTTAATGTTTGTTTCCTTTCCCTTCTCTCAAATGACTTTTAACGCAGTTTCCTTTAAAGAAGTTTATACAAATGAAAAAAAAATATTTCTCATGAACCTTAATTTGTAACCATCTGCTAGATTAAGGGAGGACAATATAGGCAGTACACCTCACAGCCATTATTCTCCTCAGCGGTATTTTCTGAAACCTATAATCAAAGTGTAATTGTAAATTCCCTTAGGACTTTCTTTCTCAAAGTCTAGTTGGGGGTGGGAGGCTCCAACCCTCCTTCAAAGACAGGAAGGTGGTCTCTTGCAGAATCACAATTTCTAGTATGACAACATGAATACTTTGGTTTCTTTCTTGTCTTATCATTAATAAAAACTCAATTTCAACAAGTATTTCTAGAGTGCTGATGGTCGTGTTTTAAAGAGACTGTCCCTACTCTCCAAGTTGCTTAGAATAGATTCTCCTTGGGGAGACATGAAAAAATCATGGCACCATTCAGTCCTGTATCACCTGTTTCAAAGTTCGTTCGAATGAAATGTAGATGGAAGTGCTCTCGGGAAACAAAGAAAATGGAAATTAAACAAAGGAACCCAAAGGCTGCCACAGGGAAGAGTGAATGAAGTTAAGCAAGGTCATAGTGGGCATCTTTAGCCCGCCACAGATGCCCGACTACGGAGCCTGCAGTCAAAGAGGGTACAAACAAAAGCTCTGGGCAAGCTTATTTTTCTTCTGAAAATCCCAAGACCTAAATGTAGTCTTCATGTTCTAAGTTAGCTGGATGAGTGTAGAAATGTGACTGTTACTCAAATTTGGGTCAGCATGACAGTTGATTACAGGAGAGCTACACTATATGGACGACTTCATTTCAGTTGACATTTCAGTTAGTTCAGTATTTTAAAATGGGAGGAAAACAAGAGACAACTAAAAACGGCCTCTGGAGTGTTTTTTAACTCTTCGGCATTTCCAACAGCCACTGGGCCTACCCCATAAAGAACTTACCTACCTTGAATTTCAAGGGTTAACAGCAAGCTTTATACACCTTTGGTATAAAAATCTTGCAATTATCTCCTTGCTCCTTTTGACTTTTTGATCTTAGCTTTTGCTTCTGATGATAATTACCCCTTAATTAGCACCCACCACTGTATCATCTAAGTAATTATAGTAAGTGGAGCCTGCACCCCAACACGGAGTCTTCAAAGAAAATTATAAAATAAGGTCCCACATAGACTTTTTAAAGCAAAACTGGTTCAAATAAAACACTTCTGCAGAGACTACACCCTGAAGAATAGAGTTCAGACCTAACTTCCATTCAAGCCAGCTGCAATAAAGTTGGCTTTTAAAAAAGAAAAAAAAAAGAGGAAGTTGAAAGTATGTTGGGGTATGAAAATAAAAGTTGAAAGGTACAGGTCCAAAGTTAGGGTACAGGTTATCTGTACTTACAATAATGAATCTGTCTGTGGTGCTTTAATCATTCAACTGATAAGCTGCACCAATGCCTCGAATTGGAACAGTTTTCTGTGGACTTAGAGATAGAGCTTCACTAATATACTACCTACATATTGTTTAAACTCTTCCCTGTGATTTAGAATCAAGTCACTTTAAGTGTTTCATAAACAGTCTATTCATAGCTTTAGGCATATGAATGGAAGGGCTTTAGGAAAAATGGTAACTAATATATTAATTTCCCAAGTAATTACCTGAAGCTCCATTAATTTCCTCTCTTCTCCAAGAATAAGGCCACATATAGATACAGAAGTCATGAATATGGTTTTATTTTGATGTCTTTATTAAACTTTAAGTGGGAAGAGAAATGATATAGGAAATGATATAGTGATAATTTAAAAAAAAACCCACAATACACTTTGCTAGATGGAAAAACGCAATCTCATAGATATCATTCAGTTCAACTCCCTCATATTTCAAATGAGCAAACTGAGGCCCAGATTACTAAAGACATGTACATGTACCTCACGGTCACCCAGATAGCTACAGGCAAAGGCAGAATTAGAAACCAGGTCTCCTTATGCAATTAACAGTAACATACAATTGGGTCAAGTAAATCTGGTTTTCCATTGATGAGGTTTTTGAAGGTTTAGTACACAAAAAAGTAGGGAACAAATAATCAATGTGTTTTCACAACGAGTTCCTAGCATCCGAGAGTGGGGAGGGAAGGGGGGAGAGAGGGAGGGAGGAAGGGAGGGAGAGGGGGAGACAGAGAGAGAGAGAGAGAGAGAGACAGAGAGAGAGAGACAGAGAGACAGAGAGAGAGAGAGGCAGAGAGAGAGAAGAAAACAGATCTAGTTACCTGATCCCCTATGGATCTGTGACATCAGTTGCTGGAAGCTGTCAATTTCCAGGATGACTCATTTGGAGCACTGAAGTACTGAGGAATGTCGGATAAGGATTTTCTGATCCTTTAAAATTAAAATAAAAAGGAAAAAGGTGCTTGGTTGCTTTCTTCCTTAAAAGGTATTTTAAAAATGTTTTAGAGATATCTTCATGAAGGCTGCATTTTGTCGCAGATTATGTGGGTCAAGACAGAGACAGGGAGAGAGAGACAAAAAGAGAAGAGACACAGAGAGAGACATAGAGACAGTGGAGTGCGGGGTGGGTAGCCCCAGTCTCTCTCCAGCACCACGTGCACCCAGCATCCCAGGGTAGACTAGCCCCTTTAAGTAGCCCGTGGGACTCGGACTGACCATGCCGGCAGGTGGGCACATTCTGCTCCCCTACTCGGGGCCGGGGCCGAAGCCGGTGCATCCCAGTTGGAGCTCGCGGGCGCCTCGCGCGCGGACGCTGAGGCGTCCGTCACGGCCCCAGCCTTTGCACTCCCTCCCCCGGCCGGAAGCTTCCGAAGGCGCTGGCAGCGGCAGTCTGAGTCCCGGTCCCCCTCGGCCCCCCCCCCCCCCCCCCCCCCCCCCCCCGGGGGCCCCGGGGGGGCGGGGGCGGGGGGCGGGGGCCCCCGCCCCCCCCCCCCCCCCCCCCCCCCCCCCAACGCAGGCCTCCGCCGAGCCCGGGCCCTTCCTCCTACTCTCTCTCCTTCAGAACCCCGCGGATCGCCCCCGCCCCCGCCCCGGGAGTCCAGCCGGGAACTACACCTCCCGTCGGCCCTCGCGGCCGAGACCATGGCGGGCCCCCGCGCGTGCAGCGCCCTGCGCCTGCGCGACGGTTGGTCCGAACGACGCTGCGATTGGCTGCGGCGGCCGGGGCCGCGCGGGGCCTGTGGGAAGCGCCGTGACGGAGCAGGCGACTGGGGGAGGAAGGGGGGCGGCCGGCCGGGGAGCGCAAATGGCGTTGAGATGGTTCAGGGCCCTGCTCAAACTCCAGCCCTGACCACTCACCGGGCGAGGAGGCGGCGCAGGCGGGGGCGACGGCGGCGGCGACGGCGGCCCACCACGAGGAGCTAGTCAGCGCCGGCGGTGCGGACTGGGCGGCCTAGGCCCGGGCCGGCAGCGGCAGCGGCAGCGGCAGCGGGGGAAGTTGCGGGGCAGCCGCCGCCGGCGCTTCCCTCTTCCCCCTCCTCCCTTCCCCGCGGGCTCCTTTTGGCTCGGAGCGGACCCAGCGGTGGCTGGGGCAGCGGCAGCGGAACTCTTCTTCCCTCCCCCCCCCGGGCCCCCTCTTCCTCGAGCGTCAATCGTCTCCCCCCTCGAGCGCGCCAACCGTCCGGCCCCCCCTCCCCACCCTCCCTCGGCCCGCGCGCGCGGGGCCCCAGCGGCCGCCCGGCTCGCGCCGCCCGGGGGCCGCCGGGAAGGCGAGGCGGCGGCGGCCGGAGCTCGGAGTCTCCACCCCGCTCGCTCTGTGCCCAGGGTAAGTGAGGTTCCGTGGCGGCGGCTAGGCCCCGCCCGAGACGGGGACCCGGGAGGGGGTTCGTGCGGGGCGGTCCGGAGGAAGTTGGGGGGACGGGCGGGCAAAGAGAAGTATCTGGATCCTCACCACCCTCCCCCCCCGGCCCTTTCCGGGCGGCCGCCAAGTCCGGGGCGCCTCCCTCCCCCCTCCCTGCGCTTCTCGGTCAAGTGCACGGCGGGCGCCGGCCGCGCACCCGCTTCTGCCCCGGATAATTTGGCCGGGAGGCGGGGGAGGGGAGAAGGCGACTTTTCTTGGGGCGCCGGCCGGAGGCTCGGGAGTGTTAAGTTAGTCTGGTCCGCGCCTCCTCGGGAAGCCAAGCCCGGGGAGGGGGGCGATGGGAGAAAAATGTGGGCTTGCCGCGATCCCTCCGAGAGGTCCCGGGGGTGGGGCGGGGCGGGCGGGGCGAAGTGGGTGTGGAAGGAAAAGACCCCGGGGATCGGGATCACCGAGTCCGCCTTTCTCTCTGGCCTGGACAGGTTGATTGGAGGAGTTGCAAATGTCTCTGAAGGCCCCAGTGAAAGGTTAAGACCCACGCGCCTATGCACATGTAAGTGAGACTGTGACTGTAAGTTGTCCGCCCACCCCCTGGGGTCCCCCGCAGGCTGGGGTGGTGGTGCCTCTTGTGTCGGGGCGTCCCTGAAGCTTTCAATGAGCTTTTCCAGTTTAGACCTGAAAAGGCTTGACTCGAGATTGAGATTTTCCACTGGTCTCCTGCTTTTGGCAAACTCTGAGGTGTTAACTTTTTAGGTCACGGAGTAGGAAGGGACCTGAGGGGTTGTTTAGTCCAATTCCCTCATTAGAAAGAGGAGAAACTGAGACCCATAGAAGTTAACTGATTTGCTTAAAGCCACACAAGTAGTGAGTAGAAGATTCAAACCCAAATCCGAGGAATTCCCAGTCCAGCACGCTTTCCCAGTGTGCCATGTTGAGAACAATCCCAAGCATTTAGTATCCTACACTGATACAAGGACACAGGGATTCATTTATGTTTTTCTAGGGAAATGACCAAGTTCTCTTGTTTATAGGCAAGTTACTTAAATAAAGCATTTTGTTTCTGTAACACCTAAGAAAGAAAAACACAAAATTCACCAATAAAATCTGTGGTGCCAGGGGATACAGGTATGCCTTGTTCCTACTGCCAAGGTTATAGGAAATGTTCCGAGTTTATCATTGAATTTCATGTCTCATAAGGAAAAAAAAACTCCTGCTGAACACCCCAGAAGATCAGTTGGACAGTGATTCCTCAGATGTTAGTGCATCCAAGAAAGCCACAATATTTGGAGTTCAGTGAAACGTGGGGCAAATGCTGATACAGAAGACCATTGTTGTGATATTTCAAAATAAAGGAAAGGTTTCCATGTGTGTAGCCTATAGCCCATTTCTTTCAAGCTCATTAATTCCAGTACAGTGAAGCTGTAGGCCCTTCTAAGAGTTTATTATAAATTCAATGATTTCAGTAATGTGAATTTAAAAAGTTTTAGTAACAAATGGAAGGAGATACAGGTTTCTACAAACATGTCTTTTCTTCTCTCTTGAATACATATCTATTGTGTAAATAAATCTGAATGAATCTCTGAATCCTTAAAGATGACAGATAAAAATAAAAAGAAAATGAAGTTGTATATTTATAATGTGGTTTAGCTGCCCATGGAACTAATGTTAAAGAACCCAACTTGCACTAGTTTATCAAATACAAAAGCAGTATCTTCAAAGTCAGATTCAGTTAGTACAGACCCAATTTTTTTTCTTTTCTTTTTTTTTTTTTTGGCTAGACAGTTGGGGTTAAGTGACTTGCCCAGAGTCACAAGCTAGTGTTGTGTGTCTGAGGCTGGATTTGAATTCAGGTCCTCCCAACTCTAGGGCTGTTGCTCTATCCGCTGCACCACCTAGCTGCCCCTTCAACCCAATATTTTTGAAGTTAGCACAGAAGTATACATTAGATTCAGTGTGGTGTCATCTTTTCTTCCTTTTTTTTTTAGTCTAAAAAAGCAAAAGCTTAGGAATCTAGAAACACACCCAACATTAACTTGTCTGAAAGGTAAATACTACTTAATTACATTTTATTTGTTTTTCATGGCTTAATATGGTACAGTGTAAGAATTGAAATATTCACACTAAAACTATTTTCAAAAGATGAGTACCTAAATTTGAAGCTTTCTAATCATTACGCTTAACATACTTAAGCACTGTATAAATGAATACTGTTCATTGACTATTGATTCAATTTGGAGCTTTAATGAGTTCTGTTATTGTAAGTGGTAAGTCATCATTCATACTTGTTTGGCAACTTATGAATTTTACATGTGGTATTTAAAAATTTTAATTAAAATATTGCTTATTTTCTTGATTTTCCACAGAGAATATGAAACAGGTGTCAAAATGACATCCAGATTTGGGAAAACATATAGCAGGAAAGGGGGAAATGGCAGCTCTAAATTTGATGAAGTATTTTCCAACAAACGGACCACCCTTAGTACAAAGTGGGGAGAGACTACCTTTATGGCTAAATTAGGCCAGAAGAGGCCTAATTTAAATCCAGATATCCCAGAAATTCCTAAGAAGCCTAAAGTGGAAGATGAAAATTCAGAAGATCCTTTTGGATTTGATAGTGATGAAGAGTCTTTACCAGTTTCTTCAAAGAATGTGGCCCAGGCTAAGAGTTCCTCCCAGTTGGAGCCTGGTGAAGCTGCTCATCTGGGTAACTTCACCTCTGTACTTGAAGCTAACAGCTGTATTAGTCAACCAATCACCGAAGACATTATCGTGTCAAGCAAGTGTTTACCTTGTGAGAGTACTTTCCTTGGTTTAAAAGAAAAGAGCACAAACCGAGCCTTAGAAGACAGCGAAAACAAAAGTAGTGCAAAACTAATAACTAAAGGTGAGTCTTTATTTCATACTTGGAAACCCCTTTGTTATAGTTGTCATAGACAGCTCCTTTTAAGTATGCATGCCCTTTACTTTTATGTAAATTAGAATATAAACCTTAGTCAAGATTTTTAGCTTTGAAAAATGGGGGAATAGATAAAATCATAATAACTGTCAATGTTGTAGATAAATTTCAGGATTTTGAGGAAAACAGTTGGTTTTTTAAAAAGTTTATTTTTGTAAAATGTATAATACTCTGCTATAGAATAGCATTTTGTGTATGCTCCAGGTACCTTCTTCCTTTTGGATATTCGTAAATTGGATAATGTGAACTAGGTTATTCATAATTATAAAATATCTTATTTGTTAAACTTAGTATTTAGTGGATTTATGTGGTTATTGGTAGTGACACAGTAACATGAATATTTAAATTATAGAATTAGCCCAAGTTTAAAATATTTAAATAACCTACAATCTTGGTTCCAGCAAACAAGTATTAGTCATAATCAATATTTTCGTAGTTTTCTTGAGTATAATGAATTAATATTTTACCCTAATTCTTGATGAGATTTGATTTGGGGCTGAAATTAATAGTTAAGACAGGCAGTGCCCAGTTTATGAAAGAATGTATTCCCAAAGTTCATTTTCTGGTTGGTTATTTTGGAACTTGAAAGCTGTTTCCTCTTAGGGTCATTATCAGTGGCAGTTTGGTTCCTAGGTTAGCTCATAAATGGAATCTTATAGCTGGAAAGGACCTAAAGGTTCATCCCATCAGCTCCACTACCCCTACTTCTTGCCCTCTTCTGCAGAAGAAACTGAAGTATAGAGAGGTTTGTGATTCACAATTGAGTATTTTTGAGTTAACCCATAATGTAGCTGAAATAGTACTAATAGTTACCCTGAGCCTTGTGTGTGGGAGTAAAATACTGGAGACTGGGTGCAGGTTGCAGTGGTTTGGCAACTCCGGTAGTGGCTTAAGGAGAGAATGAGAATATAGCAAGGAGACTAGGAGGAGGCTCCAATGACCCCCACAGCAAGGGGCAGAGAGAGGACACAAGAAAAGGGTGTTCATTAAGCATCGACTGTGTGCAGGGCAGTGCTGTGTGCCAGAAGAGATGCAGAGTTTGGGAGAGGGATATGTGTGACATGTACACAGATGTGTGATAAGGATAAATGTAGAAGGAATGTGTAAACAAAGTATCCTGGGAGGTATGATCATCAAAAATGATTAGGTTTCCGAGCCAATCTAATTAATTTAGAAAACTTTAATTCTTTGCCTACAAACATACCCAGGTCTCACCTTTAACCTTTATTCTTGCTGCCTCTACTTCCTTGCCTCCCACTCAGCCTTTTACAGATTAACTTTTCCTGAGGTTTTGTAGGATCTCTTTGAGTTGCCAGAATTTGTTGGTTTTTTCTTTATCTGAATCCCCCTTGGTTTGGGCAGCTTTTGCCCCTGTTGACTTTGAATCTTCTCTCTTCTTGATATTCTCAACCATGTTGGCATTTGAGACACAATTCTTTTCTGCCTCCTTGGCTGGATAGTCTTCCTTTGTTCCCCAAGGCTTTCTCCTGGGCTTTTTCCTTCTACTTGCTCTTCCTTGGTGATCTGATCTTTTATGTGTTCAATTATTGTCTCCAAAGTTACTCCCAAACATGTACATCCAGCCAAATTTCTGAAACTCTAGCCGCATTTGGCCAGCTGGTTCCTAGAATCTCCCATTTGGGTGGCTATTTGGCAGTTTAAAGACAACTTGTCCAAAATAGCTCATTATCTGCCGCCTTTCCCTGCTAACGTTCTTGGTTCCAAATTTCCCTGGACCTCTTTAGTGTACCACTGTCTTCCCAGGTTTGAAATCTTTTGCTGTGACATCTCCCTCATCCTCAGTATTCACCTAGTTGCCAAGTCTCTTTTTCCTATTCTGTCTCAGCCCTGTCTTTCTACTCACACTGCCACCCCCACAAGTTCATGCTCCCCCTCACTTACCTCTTCTCTGGCCTGTTGTAACAATCTTTTGCCTGTCTGGTCTACTTCTGGTCTTTCTTCACTGAAATCATCCTCCACACACAAAGTAATTGTCACTTCCCTACTTGGAAACCTTCTGTGATTGCTGACTTTATCTCCAGGATAAACTATCAACTGCTCAGCCTGCTTTTTAAAGCATTACAGGGTCTGACCTCCCTTTCATCCAATCTGTGTTATGTTTGTTCCCTGAACATTTTGTTCCCCATCTCTGTGCCTTTGAACAGGCTGTCCCTACTTTGTCGGTTCTGAGGTTTGCTGCTGGAGCTCCTTCCCTTCTTCAGGTTGTTAGAGTTGTCTCCAACCTGTAATTAGCTTGTACTTCCATTGTTATCATTCAGTAGAACATCAGCTCCATGCGGGCAGAGGTTCTTTTTGTCTTATTTGCAATGCCTGGTACAGTGCTTTGTATACAGAAGCTTAAAAACATTTGTTGAACTGATAAATTTATTTCAGCTTAACTGATTGCTGACCTAACAGCAAAGACCTTTGAGAACTACAGGTCATTGCCATGCCAAGGGGAGACATCAGAGTAAGACTTCAGGGCATTAGAAATTTACTTCTAATGAGTATTGTATTTTCTAGGAATAACTGGGGCAGTAACAAGTTCTTTGAATTGCAGGGCAATTAATAATATTTTTCTATAGGGTTTTCTCCATTCAGACCAATCAAATCATTGGAAAAGGCTCATTCAGACTTATGACTAGTGACTACTGCCCCCACTGGGAAAGTATGTTACTGAATTCAAATTCACTCCTGTGTAAAGGAGTGTATGGTTTGGAACATAATGTCAGTTAATCAGTAAGCATTTATTATGTGCCAGTCTCTGTCAGATATTTCAAGTTCAAGACTTCTGTGTATAAAGGAGAGGAGGTAACATACCATTTATTGGAGGAATTGGGCAAATTATATAGATAGGAGTTAATTTTTAGACTGAATTTAAAATGTTTTAGATACTTATTTAATAGTAATTAATTGGATTAACATGAACAATTTCACCATCTTCTCTTCTCCTTCCTCCATTTTACTTATAAGAAAACTAAGGTTCAGTGACTTGCCCGAGGATATGCTGTCTGTGTCTCCTCCCTTCTCCCCCACCCCACATGTTGGAACTCTGACTCTTGGTCTAATGCTCTCTGTATTTCATGAGGCTGCCTGCCTTTTCTTTCAGTTGGTCAAATTTAAAGTAGATCAGGAAATCAAGACTATACATTGTGGAAGTGAGGGATTTTCCCATTGAATACATTTTGCTGAAAGTAGTAACCAAAAATTAATTTGTTAGCATTTTTATATTGCTAAACTAAGTTGATATTTGTCATTTAAACTGTTTCACAGTAAGTGAACAGTTTGTCCTGCTTCCAAATAAGGGTTTTATCCTGATAGTCAAAATTAACTTGTACAACTTGAATAAGGGACTAATAATGCATTTATTCTAGATCTATTTAAAGTCTTAAATAATTTTAATAGAAATACTAACCATTTTAACAGGTCCTTTTAAAAAGCCAGCTTTAGTAATGTTGTTTCTATTTTGTTTGACAATGAAATGAAAGTAATTTAAGGTATAAATGTAACAGTTTAGAAGGGTAAATAATGTAAATAGATTTCCCCTACTGTAAAGTAGATGATGTTTCATGTGAAAGATTTTCTGAAGTAAAGAAAAATCACTCATGGAGTTGTGCAACAAAATACATGTAAGGGATCATAAATCAACTACTACTAAATGCCTAGAACTTAGCCAGAACTGTGGGAGGTACCAAAGAACTAGCAAGCAGTTCTGTACTCCTTACATTGCTTTGCCCATACCGTTGAATAAGTGCTTTTAAAGAAAATTAAACTACTTCCCCAGAAGTTAAATCTTGCTGAATTTTGAGGTGTATTTTACATTAAGACTAATTATGAGAGTATTGATTTAAGTTGACCAATTCTTAAAAATACTACCACTTTAAAAAACAAAAATACTACCACTGTACATTTGCATAATGCTTTTATATTTTTCAGTGTACTTTTACATGTTGTCTTTGAGCTATTGTGAAGTTCTGTAACCCTCTGAAATAAAATGTAGTTTGCTAGCTATCATGTGGGGGAATTACCAAGTAGGCAGAAGGTTTTGGAAATAATTAGCCCCAAGGTTCTAATTAGAATGTTGGTGTGGTGGAACCTTCACAGATCCCCATTGAATCCCTGTTATTTAGAAGCACAGCTCTTTTCCTTTTCTCTCCTAGTATTCTCATATCTACCTTTCACCTCTAATCTTCTCTTTTTTGCCTTTTTTAACCTATTTTATTTTTTACACATTGCTTTGTCCTTAACACTTTTCATCTTATATTCATTATAACTCCTGACACTAACTGAAATTTGGTGGTCTTTTGAATACACTACTTTTTCCAGTATTGGGTGTTCTCATAACTCCAGGAGGAAGAGAAGGCACCTTCTTGTCCCCCTCTCCCCCTTTTCCACCTTCGCTTTCAAAATCTTTCCATCTTTCATCGATCTCCTTGCTTTGTAAGAACATGAATAACTGACTTGTCAATCAAAATTTAGGACATGCTCCTACTTCTCCTTGATGACTTTAACACTTGGTTTGCCGATTTTACTCCATGTCAACTCCTGTCATCATTTATTTATGTTGATGACTTTCCAGCTCCCAAGTTCTCCATATCTACTCTACCTCACCCTTTTGAGAGGGTGGTAGTCATTTAATCTTCACCATCACTCCCCAACTACGTTGTTTCCAAGATTTTGTTCTTGTTCTTGAGTCTCATTGTAACCTCTGCTTCTCAGCTCCTCTCTTGCCTTCATTTCCTTCCCTTCACAGCCTTGACCTTGTAGTCAGCTATTTCAACAAGGCACTATCCTCCTACCTTCAAGTCTCTTGTTCCCCTGTCCTTTTGCTGTTGCAGCTCTATTATTCTCCAACCCTGAGTCACTCTCAACATCTGTTTCTCTGCTCCTGCCTCCAAGCCATTAATATTGTCAGAGGAATTCACAAAATTAAGTTGACTGAGTCCACTTCAGTCATACTGACTTCAATCTAACCCCTCATAGAGTATAGCCTTTGTGACATCCCATTTCCTATAAATGGCTTTTCCAAACTTTTCCCTTTGTGGTTAGGCCTTCAACATTAGGTCTCTTTCTGTCTCTTCTCTTTTCTCAGAATACTGAGGCCAAGTTCATCTTCCCTTAGACAAACTTAAAAACTTCTCTAATTCCCTTCAACCCTCCTCCTCTTTTTTTTTGGCCATAGAGGGAATGAGGTAATCTTTCTCCTTGCCAAGGTTAACCCCTGATTTTGTGTCCTTGATCACGTCATCTCCCCTCTGCTCCAAAACCTGCTTTATCTTTCATCTCCACTCCCAGTCTTCAGTCTCTGCCTACTTAGACTTCTCATTCTTAAAACAACAACAACAAACAAAAAACTCGCACACACTCCTTTGAACCTGTCATCTTGCCAGCTGTCATTTTAAATCATTTCTCCAAGGCCTTAACTGCTACATTGACATAGAGTAGCTTCCCCTTCTTCTTTCCTCAAACCCCTACAACTTGGCTTTCAGAAGGATCTTTTATTCTACTGAAACTCCCATCTCTGAGGTCACAAGTGTCAGCCCCTGTGATCTTTCTGTGGCATTTCATACTGTCGACAGCTCGTTCTTGATTCTCTTGTAACTTCCTAGCCTCTGCTGCTCTTCTGCTGGTCTGAATGGTCCCTTTTGTCTCATCTCCTAACTGTAGGCATTCTCCTTCTATACTTCTTCCCCCTTGGTTGTCTGGTCCAGTTCCACAGCCTCAATTTAACACGTCAAGCCTGAATTTCTCTCTTGAGCTCCAGTCCTGAATTTCAGCTCCCCGCTAGACAGTATGTCATTGTGGGTGAGGTGGTGATCTTGGAGTCAGGAAGATCTCATTTCAAGTCCTAACACACTACTGTGTAGCCATACAATCACTTGGTCTGAGCTTTAGTGTCCTTATTTCTAAAATGGAGTTGAGAGCATGTATTGTGAGCCTCAAATGAGATGATCTATGTAAAGTTCTTTGCAGACTTTTAAAACACTCCATAAGTGTTAGCTTTTACCTCTATTTTGATGTTCCACCACAACTCAAACTTAATGTAGCCAGAATTTAAGTTACCATTCCCCTCATCAACTCCCAAATTAAACAAGCAGCTTACGTTATAATGGGGGAGATAAATACCTATGAAAATATATGCAGCATAAATATAAACGTAGAAAATATATGCAGAGAGCAGTTAAATACAAGGTAGTTTGGAAGGGAAGGCACTGGCAATTGGGGGAATAAGGAAATTCATACAGAAGATGATGCTTAAGCTTCATCTTAAAGGAAGAGACCAAGGTAGAGGGAGTGGTGGAGAGACAGTATGGGCGACCTAATGCAAAAAGATGCTGTGTCATTTTTGAGGAGCAGAGAGAGGGTCATTTTTGGTTGATTCCAGAGTCCAGGCAGGAGACTAATGTCCAGTGAGGCTGTAAAGATAAATTGGGGCCAGATTGCGTGAGGCTTTGAAAACTACACAGGACTTTGTATTTTATCATGAAGACAACGGGAAGCCACTGGATTTCATAGGGGAATGACATGGTCAGATCTGTGCTTAAGTAAAACTACTTTGTCAGTAGTATATAGGATGAAATAGTAAGAGACTTGAGGCAGGGAGACCAGTTAGGAAGGAGGCTATTGCAGTAATCTAGGTGAAAGATAACGAGGACCTAAACAAAGTGGTACCTTTACCACCAGGTGTGAGAGGAGAGAAAAAGGGATTGGATTCAAAATGTATTTATGAAGGTAGAAATGGCAGTATTTTTCAGCTGATTGGACATATGGGGTGGAGGAGAGTTCAGGTGTTGAGGCTAATGCTAAGATTGTAAATACAAGATATTGGGAGGATGGTGATGGTCCTCTCCTAAACACCTGGATGATTACAATCCTACTAACTGACCAGGCTTTAATCTCTTCTTCCTCCAGTCTGTGCTCATAGAGCTGCTGAAATAATGTTTCTAATGCAAAGTTAAAGTACAAATTCATTAACCTGGTATTTAAGGCTCTCCACAATCTGTTTTTCAGCCTGTTTTTAAGGCCTTTCTCACTACTTGTATTCTACTTTCTTTTTTTCTTTTTATTCATTCATTCATTCATTTTTATGTGTTCTACTTTCCAACCAAGTTGTACTATTACATCTTATTCCCTGATGTCATTCACCACCTTCTTTCCTGTACATTTGCATTGGTATCTTTCCTACCCACTCCTTCCACATCTGTTTGTTGAAACTTCTTTTTCAAGGTCCAGTTCAGGTGTTTCCATAAAAGGCTTTCCTCCAGCTGAAAGTAATGTTTCCCTCAAAATTTTCTTTATAACAATGTCTGGATCCTTTTGGCTTTTATCATGTCCTTATTCCACCACTTCCCTTAAATTTTAAGCTCTTTGAGTGGCAAGATTGGTGTGTTTCATCCTTCCTCCTCCCAGCCTCTCATCTACCCCTTACCTAGGAGCCCAACTCCCTTTCATGAGTCAAAAACAAAAGATTTCCCAAAATGAGGATCTACAGAATTGCTAGTTGATTCAAAGAAACTTATTAGAACTTACTAATTTTGATCAACACAGTATTACAAAGTATTTTGAAAGAAAAGTTTTAATACCTTGGAATAATTCAGATTTACTGCTTGGAAAATTTATTCTAATCTATATTAATGACTATAGTAAGGCTCATTTGTAATGAATAAATTTCAAAATATGCTGCTGTTCCCCCAATAATCTTGTTTACACTATTTACATGACTTAAGTGAAAAGTAAATTCTTTCCCAGCTTAGGGGAAAATTAATGAAAATCAATGGATTCCACATTAATTAGAACTTGTATAACAAGTTAAGTAAGTTTCATATGAGTTGATTTTCTGTATGAATGGATAACACTCTTTGCATGAGGGAGGATAGTCTCAAATTTTCTCATTCTTTTGTAATGAATTTGTGTTTCCTTGGAGCTCTAGCATTTTGTTTTCTTAGAGGCACATGATAGATATAGATGAGCAGTGTATCTCCAACCACCTAGAAGCAAGGAGTGGAGCAAGGGATATTGTTGAGGAGATCTGAAAAAGAAGGTGGGCTGGTCATGTGGTGAGCTTGAGGGATAACAGATAGATAGTCTGAATGCTCTGTTGACATGAATTGTAAAAAGTCCCACAGGAAGGAAGGTCTCCAGTACTTTGGGCACATCATCTTTGAAAAGAGAATATGGATACTGTTGGGGATATTTGGGAGAAACTCTGGCTGTATTGTGATTTTTACGGAAAGAGGGGATATTAACATAGGATCATAGATTTAGAGCTGGAAGGAACCTTAGAGATGATCTTGTCTGATGATAAAGGTCAAGGATCCATTGAAGTATAAGTGTGTGCTCCCTCAGTTTCATCTGTAGCGGAATGTTAAATGCTTGAAGAAGTTAAATCCATCTTAGGCTTCATGTATGTAGACTTCAGTAAGCTTTAAGTTTATGCAAAGGTGTCAGTTGAGAAAAACATGTCTATGACTTGAAAATATTTTAATTATTACAGAATTTCATTTGGAACGGATCGAAGTAGCTATTTATTCCCCTTGAATAAGCATTCCTTCTACAAGATACCATTCTAGCCTTTGCTCAAAGGTCTTCAGCAAGGGAGAACCTACTTCCTCTTAAGGTGACCCATTGCACTTTGCCATAGCTCTAAATTGCTAGGAAGTTTTTATTTATCAAGAAAACTTTTCTTACAAGCCTTTCCAAAATGTCACATTTTCTTTTTTAAAAAGGAATCAAAAACAAAGTAAAATAGCTAAAACAAAATCAAAAGGACATTACAGAATTGTCCCGTACAGAATTAACAACATTTAGACTACACTGTAGACCAGTTTGATTACAGCATCCCCCAGATCCAGAACTTCACTTCATTCCTACATCTTGGCCAGGAGCAGAACTGGCACCATGTTCAGATATGGAGAGCAGGCCGGATTGCCAGCGAAATAAACTCTAGACCAGAAATGATACTACACCTCTCTTTTTTTTTGTTAGGAAGTTTTTCTTTATGTTCAACCTACATTTCCTTTTTTGTGACTTTAACTGCCCTCTCAGGCCAAGTAAAACAACTTAAAAAGAGAGGGTTTTATGACGGTAGTTGAACATTTTGATTCTGCAGTTCTTTGAAAGAGATTCAGTTTTATTTGTCTGGAACAGTTTTTACTCCTCCCCTCTTTTTTTTTCAAGTACAGATAAACATGAATTTACTTTAGTAAACATGATTATATTTATAATGTGCAATATGCAAAATAGTGTGCTAATATATGTACTAATTTTGTTTACATTATCGCAATTAAAACTACTTTTTCTCAATGCCAAATTGGAAACCTTTTGGAAATTTTTAAAGACTGTAATTGAAGTGTAATTTAGTTGTTAGGTACAACTTACCTCGATGCTGCCCCCCCCCCAAAAAAAAACCACAATCAAACAAACAAACAACAGAACAAACACACACACACACACACACACACACACACACACTCTCTCTGAATAGGGGCGGGGGACTGCTGTGGCTGAAAATTCTTCCTCTGGCCAATCTAGTGATTAGCCTCATTAAATTTAGCCAGTCTTAAAGCTGTGACATAGCTTTTGAGAACTCAAGGTCATTACACAGTGGTCACTATCAAGTCATTACTTAGATCCTTGTTATCAGGCAACTTTCCTGAGCACTCCATTGAAATTGCTCTTTCAAAAGTCACTACTGCAGGCAGCTAGGTGACACAGTGGATAGAGCACCGGCCCTGGAGTCAGGAGGACCTGAGTTCAGATGTGGCCTCAGACACATAATAACGCTCACTCGCTGTGTGACCCTAGGCAAGTCACTTAACCCCAATTGCCTCACTAAAAAAAGAAGTCACTACTGATCTTACCACCATATCTTTGATGCTTTCTTGGCCCTTGATTGCCATGAAAACAATTTTCTTCTTGACTAATTATGTTTCATCTCCTAACTCCTAATAGTTCTCTAATGAACATCTTCCTCCTCTCCCCTCGTGCCATGTTTGCGTTCCTCAGAGTTTTGGACTTTGGCCTTCTCTTGGCTGTGTTCAGTCAGCTTATAACATTTCTGCTCTTGCATTCTCTCTCGCATATCTCTATCCATTTCTTTGGTCTTGAGTGCCTCTCACTTGGACTGTTGGAATAACCCCACTCTTCTCTCAAGGATAGCCTCTCTTCCCTCTGATGCACACTGTTTTCACATAGCTCAAGATTTGGAACCTTTTTACCCTTACTGTAATAACTTTGCTTCAGAAAAGCTGAATTACTTAACTGTTTCCCATATAGACCCTCCAAGCCTCTAAGCCATATAACTGGAATTTCTTTCCATAAGGTCTATTCACCTCAGCTGAAAGTGAGCTTCCTACTCTTTAAACCACTTTGTATCTTCCATTCTATAATTCTATAGTGATAGCAGCAGCTTATGTTAACAGTGTTTTAAGGTTTGCAAAGTGATGTGCATACATTTTCATTTGCTCCTCTAGGATCCCGGTACTATTGTCCCCATTTTATGAATGAGGAGACAAACTAAGGCTGAGTTAAATGATTTCCTTAGGATTATAGAACTGGTTAGTGCTGAGACTGCATTCAGCATTGGTCTTGCCAACCTCACCAAGTCCAGCATCCTGTCCGCTATAGTTGGGTGCTGTTTCTTGTTCAGTTGTTTTTCAGCCATGTCTTAACTCTCCAAGATCCCGTTTGGGTTTTGGGGAGGGGGGGGCAAAGATGGAGTGGTTTGCCATTTCTTTTCTCCAGATCGTTTTACAGATGAGGAAGCTTGAGGCAGTTAAGTGACTTGCCCAGGGTCATACAACTAGTAAGTGTCTGAGGCTTCATTTGAACTCAGGAAGAAGAGTCTTCCTGACTTAAGGTTGGCACTCTCCACCGAGCCACCTAGCTATCCATTTCTTATTACAACTTATTTATGAGCCTCTTGTTTCCTCATCTGTAATATATGTATATGTGATAAATGTACATGTAATTATATGTGTATTTTATTTAGCTCCTCTTTTAGACTATAACCTTCTTTAGGGCAAGAGCCATGTTTTCTTTGTAACTCTCACAGTGTGCTCTCTATATAGCTGGTGCTCAAAAAATAACATTGAATTATCATTGTAGCTACTACAAAATATAGAGGTGATACCTGTGAGGCAGTTCATATGGTTTTTATGATATAGCTTCTAATGTTGCTATGTGGCACTTAGTAGTTTTCCAAGTGCCTTCACATATTTTCTCACAAAGGATAAAAAAAAATCCTGAGTAGAGTAAGTTCTGGTATTCATGTTAGCCATAAGGAAATTTGCCTTCAAGTAGGTTGTGATTTGTTGGGCTGTGCCGCACACGTAGTTCCTTGGTAGTTATCCTGGCTCTTTTTAGTCCATTCCTCTTGCACTTCAGATGTATTAAAGCTTATGAGCAGCAACTTCAAAAGGGACACAGTTTTTTGTCCTATGTACAGGGGTGAGGAACCTGTGGCCCTCTAGGTCTTCAAGTGAGGCCCTTTGATTGAATCCTTTTATTAAGGGGATTTGGTCTATGAAGTTTGGATTCAGTCAGAGGGCGGAACCTCAAGTTCCTCTAGGTCTTCAGGACCTAGAGGGCCATGTGTGGCCTTGAGGCTGCAGGTTCCCCATCCCTGTCCAGTAATTTGATCTACTTTTACTTTATGAACTGGGTATTTTTCATCACATGTACTTATTACAAAGTATCAAGAGACTACATCAAAAAGTTCATTTGTGTATTCTATGGAAATTTGAAGTTCTGAACTAGCCAGCATTGTTGCCTAGAGCTATGCTGTCGTCCAGGAAAATGTATGTAGCAATTGAACTTAAGTGATTGTTAATATGGTAAAAGTAACATATGTTGAACCAGTGGGGCAGGAGGTATTCTGAATGGAAGATACTGAATTTTGAAAAATCTATTTTGCATTTTTTTTTAAGTGTAGTTTCAGAGGTGTTCTAGTTAATATTTTCCTTATTGGGGCATATAATCAGCCTCTCTAACTAGATGGTTTCTGGAGAACATTTTCCTGGACTACTTTGTGGACACTTAGTCTAGATGGTATTCAAACATTGAAAGAATGAATAAAATAAATGAATAGGGTACATTAACTAGTGAGGAAATATTTACAAGTTTGCCTTCTCTCAAACTTTTTTTTGGGGGGCTAAGCAGTGGAGTTAAGTGGCTTGCCCAGGGTCATGCAGCTAGTAAGTGTAAAGTGTCTGAGGCCGGATTTAAACTCAGGTCTTCCTGACTCCAAGGCTGGAGCTCTATCCACTGTGCAACCTAGCTGCCCCCTCTCTCAAACTTTTTTAACTGAAATCGTGAATGTTTGTTATTATAGCATCTTTTCACAAAGTATGTCAGAGTTCTTTTGTTCTCTCATAGGTTATTAGAGCACACTTTGTTTATATTACTATTAAAATTTACTTAGCAAACTATTGATTATAACAGCTTTTGAATTAATGTCACCTGATAGTTTATGCCTTAAATCAACGTATCTTGCAGGTTACACTGAAGTATTTGTTATTCTCCAACACACCTTGTATATGTGTGTGCAATGGAATCCCAAGATTAGGCAGTTCAGAGAGGTGGAAGAGCAGCAAAAGGAAATTTTGGAATTTGCAAATTGTAACATTTGTATTACTAGAATAGTAGCTAACATTTGTGAATCCCTTTAGAGTTTGCTAAAGTGCTTTACTTAAATTATCAATTTGACCTACAGAACAGCCTTGTAAAGTGCATGCTATTGTTGGCCCTATTTTACAGATGAGGAAACAGAGGCCCATAGAGACGTAAGTGGGTTGTCCAGAGTCAAACAGCTGGAAAGTGTAGGAGGCCAGACTTGAACTCCAATGTTCTCACTTCTAGTTCAGCCCCATATCCCATACACAAAATCTGTCCTTAGCTTCCAGATATCCATGACCATCAAGTAGGGCCTATTTTTCCTCTAACTCATGTAGCTTTAGTCATCTGCATCTTAGACAAAGCTGTTTTGTCAACATTGATACTGTTAGGGAATAGAGAGTTGCCAGACATTTAAGAAACCTGGTGGGTATGGGAACTCTTGAGGGAGTGCCTTCTCTCCTGGATCCAGCTTCATTCATTAAATCTTAGATAAGATGAGTTCATTTTTAAAGGCTCCTAATACTAAAAATGTGCTAAATGCATTAGTTTTACCTTATAGCTTATTGAAATACTTGAGAACATACTCAGCACTCATCAATAGTTTAAATATAATAGGATCATATTTCTGAATAAATTTTTTTTTTTTTTGCTCATGGGAATGTAGTCTTAAAGCTGAACTTGTAAATATCTAGTCTCTGACTCCAAATCATTGTTTTTCACTTCTAGTGCTCACCACCGAACCCCCTTTAAAAGAAGCAAAACAAACTGTATTAGTAAAACTTAAGTAGTTTTGCTTTTGTCCACATTTAGTATCAGTACATAATTTTGTGGGGAACAAGCATGCTTAGTTCTTTAATACTGAAAATGCAGTGATCATTTGAAAACTGATCAAGAGGAGAATTGTGTGGAAGTAATGAATACTTGGAGGAAGCATGTTTCCTTAAGCAGGAGGGATCACTACAGCATTTGACTCCTAATACAACACACTGTTGTTCCTATCTTGCATGAAACGAATATATTGAACTGAAAAATGTACTTTGATTTTTTTTTTACTGTTACCCCAATACAACTAAAATTCTTTGTGATTGTCATTATCATTATTTATGGTGCCCCCTAGCAAAGTGATGTCTTCCTAAAGTTCTACTTAAATTTATCGAAGACATGGGAGAGCTGAAACTTGAAGCATCTTGACAAAATTGTATGTAAGCCAGATTGGGTGAACCAAACCTAGTATGAGCTTCAGAACAGAATTATGCTTTTTCCCAACATATTTCTTCATTTGTAAAATGGGGATTGGACTAGATTGTTTCTAAGGTTCTTCCAACTGTATGTAAAGTGCCTTATAAACCTTAAAGTCCTATAAAGTCTTAGGTGTTACACTGTTTTGCACTTGAGATATTGGCATGTTTGGGTTTTCAAGTTATTTTTTCCCCCTTGCTTTTGATGTTATTCACTTGTTTCAGTCATGTCTGATTCTGTGACCCTATCGGGGTTTTCTTGGCAAAGATGTTGGAGTGGTTTGCAGTTTCCTTCTCTAGCTCATTTTACACATGAGGAAACTGAGGTAAACAGGGTTAAGTGACTTGCTCAGAGTCACACAGCTAGTAAATGTCTACAGATGGATTAAACACAGGCCTTCCTGACTCCAGGCCCTCTATTCACCTACACCACCTAGCTGCCCCTTGCTTTTAGAAAATCCCAGAAAATGATTGAAACTTCCATTTAAAGTGATTTTGAAGATAGAGTAGCATGTAAACTTAGTCTAAAATAGGAATTGTCAGTGCTTGAAGAAAGTGCTAGTGCTGGGATAGGTAATATTTTGGTATTTTCCTTTGTTTTCTGAAAATTTTTGGAGCAGTAGATACTATATTCTTCTTAAGAAAGACCATAAGCTTCCTTCAGTTTTTCGAGATGCACAGCTAGGTGGCACAGTGTGGTGGGCCTGGAGTCAGAAAGACCTGAGTTCAAATCTGGTATTAGACACTTACCAGCAGTGTGACACCAAGCAAGTCACTTAACCTAACCCGTTTACCTCAGTTTCCTCATCTGTAAAATGAGTTGGAGAAAGAAATGGCAAACCACTGCAGTATCTTTTGCCAAGAAAACCCCAAATGGGGTGATGAAGTGTTGGACATGATTGAACAACTATTAAAAGACTTAATAAAAATTGAAAATTGTATAGGGCACTTAGTTGAAATTGGGGGTGTGGGAGGGCTAAGGGGTCTTCCTTTCTCATCTGGGCTGTAAATGCATAGGCCACTCACCTCAGCTCTGATCAGCATGTAGGTTTGACAATATGGTTTTTCTGACCTGGCCTTAGGAAGACTGAGGGCCTCTGCTCCCAGCCAGTCATCTTGGAGGATGGGGGTGGGAGTGGGGGTGGGGTGGTATTTATGCAGACACCAGAATGGCTTTAGCTCTACTGTAGCTTAGAACTTCTTTCTTCAAGTTCTCCACCATCCTCAGCCTTTCCTCCTCCCCAGGTGTGACCATGCCAGCCCAATTTAGTTAAATTTTCAGAATAATTTCAGTAGTTAAATTTGAAATGGTCTTTTTGGTGAGACCTCTTTTTAGGTCTCACCAGTGTTTTAGGTCAGACCTCTTTATGTAATTAATAAGCACATATTCTTTGTAAAGTATCCAACATAGGGAATAGAATGTTGTGCATAAGTAAGTTTTCTAGCAAATTGTAGTACTATGGGACAGTGTTCACAACACTGAATTTTAAGTCTTCTAGTGTGGATTCAAGTCCTAGTACTGCTTCTGTGGTCTTGGATAAACAAGTCATTGCACCCCGCTGGGTGTATTTCTTTATAGAATGGTTGGGTTAGACCACATAATCTTTCTGGTTCTTCCATGTCTAAATCTCTGATCCTAAATTTAACCTTTAAGTGCTAAAATATAATATAATTATGATAGAAATTTTTTTAGCATTTTACTCAATTCCCCATACTAGTAAACAAAATATAATTAATGTAATTTCACTATATCTTAATAACTAATAGTCATAATTTTGAAATTACTTGTCAAAGTGATAGGCTCATCTACTCTCCTGACTCCAGGTATTTCCATAGACAGTGCCTAGAATGTGCCCCCTCAGCAAATCTGCCTTTCGAAATACCTTTTTTTCAAGGCTTAGCTGATGTTACCTCTCCCATGAAACCTTTTTTTTTTTTTTTTTTGATCCTTTGTTGTTACCTATTTTTTTTTTCTTGTGTTCCTCTACTTCCACTAAATTGTAATCTGAGGACAGGGATTGTGTTTTTCATCTTTTTCAAGGGTACAGCATCAAGTGTGTTGTAGACACTTAATACATACTTGTTGAACTAGATTATAACAAATGGAATAGTCAATCCTTAAACTATTAAGAGATAGAGTTGAGAATTTTTGACAAGGAAAGGCATGGTCAGGCTTATAGATAAACCAAGTCTTCCACTGAGGGTGCTTTGGAGAAAGCATCACAATTTCAAAGTGCTCCAAGATCTTTACTCTGAAATCCAGTTAATCAGACCAGTTTTTTGTTTTTTTAATATGCTAGTGATCCTGAGAATTTTAGAATTGAATTTCCACCTCTCCTTTTTTTTTTTTTTTTAATGAGTTCATAAAAGCTTGTAGAGCTTTGTTAGTTACTAGGGACATCTCTGTAACTCATGGATATTTTGTAGCTTGAACATTTCTTTAATTCTGGGTTTTGGGGTTCAGTTAAATGAATTGGTTGCTTGGCTTTATTTTTTTCTTGTTATTTTTTAATTCAGTTTTATTTTCAGTTCTGAATTCTTTCCCTCTTTTTACCCTTCCCTTACCCATTGAGAAGGCAAGAAAAACAAAGCCAATTACAAATATGCATGGTCATGCAAAACAAATTCCCACATTAGCCATGTCCAAAAAAATAAATTTGCTTCACTCTTGAATTTATCCACTCCCTGTGGAGGTGGGCAGCATGTTTTATCATGAGTCCTTTGGAATTGTGGTTAGTCATTATCAGTTCCCAAGACTTTCAAAGTTGATTATCTTTACAATATGCATGTTAATGTATGAATTATTCTCTCAGTAAGCTCTCTTCACTTCGTATCATTTCATACAAATCTTTCCAGCTTTTTCCAAAACCACCTCTTCATAATTTCTTAGAGCACAGTCCTATCTCAGGGGTTAGGGATGGCCCTCCCCCCATCCCCCCAGTCTGGAGAATCCATGTGAAGTTTTTTGGCCCTCCCTTCATACCAGAGAAGGTCTGAATTTTTTTCTTTTTCTTTTATGGGTTGTTTACATTACCTTATTGTAAAATTTAGGTTAAGTTTTTGGTCTTAGGCTATATGTAGGTCAGTGTTAAATAAAAATTCCAGCCTTTGTGTGTTTCCTGGCTTTTACATTCTTTTCTTAAACTTTAACTTTTTACTGATTTTAACTTTAAAAAAGAAATTGTGTGTATTTGTGTTATTAAAAGATAAAATATGTTGATATTATACAATACTACACATATATTTTATACATTTCTGAGTTTCTAAACTTTTTCTGTGTTGTTTGCTGACCTTCACATGTTGTCTGAGGCTTCCTCTATACTACTCCCAAATTCCTGTTTGATTTCTTATACCGACCCACAATAAATCAAAACCTTGATGGGGAAAGTCACGATGTGAAAGGGGATAACTATACATTCATATCACATAACTTGTTCAACCATTTCCCAGTTGATAGGCATCCCCTCACTTTCCATTTTTTTTTTTTTTTTTTTTTTGCTACCACAAAAAGCTGCCATAAGTATTTTTGTACATATGGGTCCTTTTCCTCTTTCTTTGATCTCTTTGGTTGCCCTACTTTATTAATTCTGTATTTTAAAAAATCTGCCAAGTGAGAATTTACTTAAACTGAAAGAATGCCTATTTTTTTCTACTACATTTAAAAAATCTTTTTGGGGACACATCTCTATGGTTAGAAAAAGTCTTAACTAGCTAAGCTTTTAACTTAAACACTTTTAGCATCTTTTCTCTTTATTTTATTGATAACTTTTTAACATTAGGAATGTTGATATATCTTTGGTAAAGGGCTTATATTATAGATCTTTAAACAATACTAGAGACTGTAAAGATAATTTTTTACATTGATCTGTAATTGAAATTAAATAGGATGACAAGAATATAAGGCAGTTGGGGTTAAGTGACTTGTCCAGTCACATAGCTAATGTTATGTGTCTGAGGCTGGATTTGAACTCAGGTCCTCCTGACTCCAAGGCCACAGTGCTTTATGCACTGTGCCACCTCACTGCCGCTAAAAGTCTTCATTTTTAGATAAAGTGTTTCAGAACTAATTTGTTCTCTATTCACAGTGTTCACTGACACTAGTCAATTTTGCTAATGTAGCAGTACTGGAATTTGAGACCCTTTTCCTTCAAATTTAATATTCTTAAGCCAGATGTGAAAAGAAAATCCAAGTCTTGACAAAAACAAACAAAACCCACTTAATTTCTGCTTCACTTGGTATTTTTATTTTTAGCAAGGAAAGGAGTCACCACACTCCCAATTCTTAATTTAAATCCTTTTATGATGATTTTCCTTCACCTAAGGAGTAATGTTTTCCTTGAAAGAAAGAATTTTGGTGATTGTGGGGTAAGCCTTAGTCAGCCTGAGAAATTTGTGTCTTTACCCTTCTGACCAAACAGGGCCACTAAAAGTTTTTGAATAACATGGTAGGACTCTTATCTTTAAAAGGTGATTTTAGCAGTCGTGTGGCAGTGTGGGTTGATCAGTGAGAGGAGTGAATTGTCAAGTGAACTTGACTTGGGTTCCTGACAGTATTTTAGAACAAAATATTAAAAGAATTAAAAGGATAGTTAGTGAACATGACAGGGTTACTTGACTGTAGATAAAGGAATTGATGAATTTACCAGATTTTGACAAAGTCTTTCATGCAATCTTTTGTGAACCAGATGGAGAGGTTTGGGCTGGATGATAGTACATTTAGGTAGGTTTGGAGGAGGTTAAGCAACTAGGCTTAGGAGATAGTCATTAGTAATTTAGTGTCACCATGGAAGAGAGGTCTCTTATGCTAGTGCCTTAAAGGATCTGTCCTTGTACTTGCTCTGTTGAACTCTGTTGCCAGTGACGTAGATGAATGAGATGGCATGCTTAGAGAGCAACAGGAAGGAATAGTTAACATGTGAATAACAGAATTATCCAGGATCCAAAATGATCTCAACAGGCCAGGATGATGGACAAATCTAACAGAATAACATTTACTAGAGATAAATTTAGTCTTATCCTTGGGTTCACAAGTGATCTTTACAAGTATGAGGTAGAGGTGTCTAGAGCAGTTGTCTGAAAAAGTGTGGGGATTTTGTTTAGTTATAAGGGTAGGTAGGTGATATGGCAGAAAAGCTAATATATACTTACAGTTCATTAGGAGAACTATAACATCCAGAATCAGGGATATGTGGTTCTTACCCTACTTTGCCCTAGTCAGATTACGTCTATAGTGTTACTTAGTTTGGTGCGGTACCTTTTGTGAAGGGCATTGATTAACTTGAGAATGTCCAGAGGATATAAATCAGAGCAGTCAAGGGAACTCAGGATGTTTAGCTTGGAGAAAAGAAGAACAAGATAGTTCTATGCAAGTATCCAAAAGTCTATAATGGGGAAGGAAGAATGAGATTTTTTTTTTTCCTGCTTGGCTCCAGGAAGCCGAACAGTAGGATAAAAATGGTAGAGTCACAAATTTGTGTTTGATATAAGGAAATACTGGCAGTTTGAGCTATCACAAAGTGGAGTGGCCTACTGGGAAAGTAACGTGATTCCCTTTGTTAGCAGTCTTGTGTGGAGAACTACTTTTCAGGTATGTAACAGAAGGAATTTCTGTTCACTCTGTGGCCTCTAAGGTCCCTTGTAATTCTGGGATTCTGGGATTCTGTGAACTCACTCTTAAAGGTTTGAAGGAAAACCCTTGAAGTATTGAAGAAGTTTATGTGCATAAAATATGGAGGAGGGGGTGTTGGAGAAAGGCAGGAGGGAGAGAGGAGAGTGAGATGTCTGTTTCCATTCAGAGAACCTGAGTTCAAATCTCAATTCTGCTAACCATATGATCTTGATTTTATCAGAACATAGTGCCTGAGTACCAAAATCTTTATAGCAGCCCTTTTTGTGGTGGCAAAGAATTGGAAATTGAGGGAATGCCCATCAATTGGGGAATGACTGAACAAGTTGTGGTATATGAATGTAATGGAATACTATTGTGCTATAAGAAATGATGAGCAGGTGGACTTAAGAAAAACCCGGAAAAACTTGTGTGGATTGATGCTGAGTGAAGTGAGCAGAACCAGGAGAACATTGTACACAGTAACAGTCAAGTTGTGCAATGACTTAGCCCTTCAGGATCTAGGACATCTCCAAAGGTCTCATGATGGAAAATGCTATCCACATCCAAAGAAAGAACTATGGAGTTTGAATGCAGACTGAAGCATACTCTTTGCTATTCTTTTTCTTCTGTTTGTTTTGTTTCCTCTTTCTGGTGGTTCCTCCTATTAGTTCTAATTCTTCCTTACAACATCACTAATGTGAAAATATGTTTAATAGGAATGTATGCGTATAGCCTATATCAGATTTCAAGCTATCTTGGGGGGATTTTAAAACTCAAAGCTTATGGAAGTGATTGTTGATAAATCTAAATAAATAAATTAAAAAAAAAAAGAACATAGTGCCTGGATTCTAACTTGTCAGATCCAGAGGTATGATTTTTTTTCTGCCTTGACCTAAGGAATATTACTTCCTTGAAACTTATTTTTTGGATTTATAAATATTAGAGATAAATCTTTTAGGAACATAATCTTTGTTAAGTCCAAGGTTGCCTGGTCTCCAGCTGAATGGTTGAAGCATATTCCAAAGAAGAAGAATCTAGCTAAAAATATGCTTTGTTTCACTCAACAAGAAGCATTTATTAAGTTTCTCCTCTATGCCAGGCATGTTTTAAATGCTGGGATTACAGAGGCAAAAAGAAGTAATCCTTGTCACAGTTTCCTTTCTATGGTTGAGATAGTGGTTTTTGAGGGGGAAGGTGCCAGCAACTGAGTGGAGGAGGGTGGTAGTCAGGATAGGCTTCCTGTAAGAGGTGGCACTTGAGCCTTAAAGGAAACACTCAAAGAGTTTCCTCTTCTCTGAAGCAGAGCTGAGAGTCTGTTCTAGATGTTGGGGGCAGCCTGGGCAAAGTCAGAGTCAGGAGACAGAATGGTGTTTGTGAGGAACAGCTTGGATCATAGAATGTGTGAAGGAAAGTCATGTGCCTTAAGCCTGGAGAGAGGCAAGGATGGAGCCAGAGATGAAAGGTATCTGCATTTGATCTTAGAAGCAGGGAGAAAATTTAAAAAAAAAAAAAAAAAAAAAAGAGGAGAAGAAGCAGGGAGGATCACTGTCTCCATTTCTTTCCATGCCTCTTGCTCTTGTTATAAGTGGCAGAGCCAGTATTTCAACCTCAAGTCCTTTGACTTCACGTCCAGCAGGGTTTTTTCCCCCCTGTGCCATTCTGTGATGCAAGAGTTATATTGTCATAAAAAGTGATGACTATGAAGACTGCAGGGAGCCATGGGAAGACTTAGATGAACTGATGCAAAATGAAGTCTGCAGAACAGGAAAATAACCCACATGACAACAGTAAAATGAAAAGAACAATAATAGCAAAAATTAAAACTCAGTACTCCTTCTAAAAATGACCTGAGTTTGACCCCAGAGAGGAGAGTTACTTCTCTTCTTGTGGAAATGGGAGGCTGTGGATGTAGAACAATGCATATAATGTTGGACTTGGTTGGTATATTGTTAGTTTTGCTAATTTTTTTTTTAATTTCTGTTTTTCACTAAGGAATGATTCTCTGGGGGGGGGCGGGTATGATTATATTAGGAAATAAAAATGTCATAAAAACAATCTAATCTAGACAAAAATTAGCATGTTAAATAACACTCAAATGCATTTTACCATGCATGAACAGTGCTATGGATGTTGGCTAATTTTTTTTTTCTTCAAGGATACAACACAAAACTCTCGACCCCAGAATGTGTTTGAATTATAGTGCTAATAGAATTTGCCTGAACCCTGAGTCTTATGACCCAGATGGACATGAAATTTAGGAACAAAGACCATCTCCTCATTTCCTGGCGTTAGGGCTTGCTTAAAATATAATTTGTAATGCCATGTTGTTCTGAATATGACTTGCATTCTAAATATAAAATTGCTTTAAAATCCAATTCGTTGAGTATTTATTAAGCATCTACTAATGTGTAAGATACTCTGGGCACTATGAATTCAAAGACAAAAATTCAAAGTAAAAAAAACCCATTTCTGGCCTCAAGGACATTGCGTTCTATTGGGGAGAATTACAACATATAAAAAGGTATAGGCGGTGTGTGTCAGTCTGTCTGTCTGTGTCACAGTAATTTGAAATGTGAGAGAGTGCTAACAAGTAAGAGTTATAGGGAAAGCCTTGTAGGAGGTAGCACATGAGCTAAAGCCTTGAATAATAATAAAATTGCTTAGAGTGTATTTCAGGTGGGGGGTGAGGAGATGGCTTGTGCAAATTAGGACAGTTTTGGCTAAAAGGGAAATAATGTTCATTGAGCTTTCAGAGGTAAGCTGGAGCCAGATTGTGAAGGACTTTAAATGTCAAGCTGAGGACTTTCTATTTTAACCTAAAGGCAATAGGGAGCCACCAGAGAGGTTCTTGAGTGGGGCATGTGGTCAGATTTGTAGTTTAGAAAAATTATTTTGGCATTTTGTGAAGGATGGGTTGGAGAAGGGAGAGCTTGGAAGTACAATTAATCAACTATTGCTGTAGTCCAGGTTAGAGGTGATGAGAGTCTATTCTGGGGTAGTGGCCTGTGGAATAGAGAGATAAATGTGAGATATTATAGAGATATTACTAATTTTAGACTGTAGCAGTTTTATTGCAATCCAGATTTGGTTGGTGGTGTGTGGCCTATATTTGGGGAAATGTGGTGAGGAGCGTTTGACTTGTTCTCTTCTACCTTTTATGTATATTTCTTTATAAGGTATTCATTGTCCTTATGCTACCCCAGGGGTGGAGAACCTGTGACCTTGAGGCCACATGTGGCCCTCCAGGTCTTCAAGTGCAGCCCTTTGAATCCAAGCTTCCCAGAACAGATCCCCTTAATAAAAGTATCTGTTCTGTAAAACTTGGACTCTGTCAAAAGGCCACACCCAAGGACCTAGAAGGCCACAAGTGGCCTTGGCTGCAGGTTCCCCACCCTGTGCTACCTTACATGCACATTTTTTTTTTTTTTAAACCAAGAATTTAGTTGAGAAAGGGAGGGGAGATGAAATAAAATGTAGCATAGCTTGATGTGGTAAGATAAAGTAACAAAGGTTTTTGGACTTGGACGTGTTTAAAAGGAATAAGGAAGGAAAGGGAAAAAGATTGAGAGGGCAATCTGCTGCAGAAAAATGGGAGTAGATAGAATCAAGGGGTACATGTAGAGGAGTTGGCTTTGGCAAAGAGAAGGGTATCTTCTGCCAGAGGATGGGGAATTGGATTTTAAAGCAGTTTTATATTTAGGATGCAAAACTCCCTCTGTGGAATAAGAGGGAAACAAGCTGAACAAATTCCTACTAATTCATTTATAAATAGCCACCATTGGTTAGGGGAGGCACATTAGCTTTGTCTTGGGGTCCCCCGTAGGATCAGCTTTTCTTTCTTTTTTACAACAAATACTTGTTTTCTTCTGATCCCAGATTCAGCTGATTCCTTCCAAGTACTGTTTTATTTGTTTGACAGCCATGGTAGAAGACTTTCAACTGTAATTGCAGTGTCTCTTTGTATGTATCATTTTTATACTGGAGGATTATATAGATCTACATTTTGTTTTATGAGTTGTTGGATTTTTTTGGTCTTAAATTTGTTTTGTTGAGAAGGATTTTTCCCTTTAAATTTTTCTTTTTATTCTTAAAAATTTCTTATTTTTATTAGTAGCTTTTGTTTTTATATCACATTCATTTCCAAATAATATCTCTCCTCCTTCCCCTTCCCAGCAAACTGTATCTTGTAGGAAAGAATAAGAAAGAAGGAAAAAAGTAGCTTGGCAAAACCAACCAACATATGTAACATATATGAGAATGTATGTAATGGTTAACAGCCAGAGTGTCACACCTCTGCAATATTCTCAACAGTTTTCCAGGGCCATCCTTAATCTTCATTGTTGTTGCTCTTGTTGAAGTCATCGTGTTTATTATTTTCCTAGTATTGTTTACTTAGCATCATTTCATATAAATCTCTCTGTGCTTGTCTGAAGTCTTCATATCTGTCATTTTTTATGGCACAGTAACATTCCCTTAACATTAATGTACCACAGTTTATCTAGCATGCCAACACTCATTTTCCCTTCTTTCTCAAGGGGGTTCAGCATCTAATTCGCCCTGTCTTCCTTTCTGCAAACTGCTCCTTATACTTGAGGACTTTACACACACACACACACACACACACACACACACACACACACATGCTCCCTCACCCTCCATAAATCTTCCAATTCTTTTTTTTTTTTTTTTTTAAATTTTTGGCTAGGCAGTGGGGTTAAGTGACTTGCCCAGGGTCACACAGCTAGTAAGTGTTACATGTCTGAGGCCGGATTTGAATTCGGGTCTTCCTGACTCCAAGGCCAGTGCTCTGTCCACTGCGCCACCTAGCTGCCCCAATCTTCCATTTCTTATTATATCTGACCATATACTCCTGTCATTGCCTTCCACCCCTTCTAATTCTCTGCTTTGCTCTCATTGAGATCATTGTTTAACAGAGGTTAACTTTCCTATCTTTCTAACCTATAACCCATTAGCCATTTCAACTCTACACTGTCTTATAATCTTAAATACCTTGCCTCTTGTCTTGTCCCTTTTGCCAAATTTCAGCCTTGGTTTACTCCTACCATTTTATATTACCTTTCCCTATTCACAAACCACAGAACGAAGCTAGAAGAACTTGTAATTATACTAACTGGGTACATTACATATTGATGTTATCCAACCTCAACTAGACCCTTACTGCAACAAAGCTGTCCTTTAATTCCTCCCTAATGAATTCCCTATCTCATTTCCCAAAGAAGATATTCCAAACCTTCTCAAGCCCTTCATACTTCTAGCTCCACCCCCAACCCCCTTACTTTACTGAAAAAAATTGAATCCATTCACCATCAACTCCACTTGCTAATTTTTTCATTTCAAAAGGGCATCTCCCACTCCTCCTTTCCCCATCCTCTGGCAGAGGCTACCCTTCTCTTTGCTAGAGCCAGGCCCTCGATTCTATCTTCTCCCATTTTTCTCCAGCAGATTGCCCTCTCAATCATCCATTTTCCCTTCCCTTCCCTCCCCTTTCCTTTTTCATTCCTTTCAAACACGTCCAGGTCCAAAACCCACATCAAGCTATCCTGTATTCCCCTTCCCTTTCTTAACTAAACTCTTGTTTAAAAAAAATTAGTTTTTAATTGAATTTTTTTCCTAATATCCTATTATCACCATAGTACTCGCATGTATTCCTCCCACCTTTCCATGTGACAGTATTTTTTGGAGGAAAAAAGGTCAGCACAATTGATTAATACATTGAAAAAGTCTGAAAACATGCACACAGTGTGCAACACCTGTCAACTTCTTACCTCCACAAAAAGGTAGGTGGGGATGTCGTCTCATATCTCTTCATTTGAGTTCCAGTTGATCTTATATTTTTGCTGTATTGACTTTTGATTTTTTTGGTGTGTCTTTCCGTTTGCATTGTTGCAGTTAACTGTGTATATTGTTTTCTTGGCTCTGTGGACTTCACTCTATATCAGTTCATATATAGATCCTTAATGTTCCTCTGTATTCGTCTGCATCATTTCTTGTTTAGTTATTTTTTTTTTTAAGTTATATCTGAGTCTTCGTGACCACATTTGGGATTTTCTTGGCAAAGCTATTGGAATGGTTTGCCATTTTTTTTTCCAGCTTATTTGACAGATCAGGGAAACTGAGGCAAACAGGGTTAAGTGACTTGCCCAGGGTCATACAGCTAATAAGTATCTAATGCCAGATTTGAAAAATGAGTCCTATTCTAGTCCTATTCTAGAGTCCTAGCACTCTATCCACTACATAGTAATGTTCCATTACAATCATGTACCACAATTTATTTAGCCATTCCCCAGTTGATAGGGTTCTACTTTGTTTCCAATTCTTAGTTACCACTAAAAGTACTGCTGTTAATGTTTTGGGGTATATGGGAACTTTTTTCTAACAATGACATTCTTGGGTTATGACCCTCGTAATTCAATCTCTGGTTCAGAGGATGTGGATATTTTAGTCACTTTATTTTTATACTTACAAATTGCTTTCCAAAATGGCTGTACCCTTTCACAGCTCTACCAACAATGAATTTGTGTGCCTATATTTCCACAACTCCTCCAGCATTGACTGTTGCCATTTTTTTGCCGTTTTTGCCAGTTTATAGGATGTGAGGTGGGACGTCAAGTCATCCACGCTCTTAAAAAAAGCTCTCTATACTCAATACATCCACTTCCATTCCTCTCACTTCTCAGCCTTTTGTAGTCATGCTTCAAATCTCATCACTCAACTGAAACTACTCTCTCCAAAGTTGCATATTAATTGCCAATTCTTTTTTTTTTAATTGCCAATTCTGATGGCCTTTTCTGAATCCTAATCTTTTTCAACCTTTGTGCTGATTTTGGCACTGTTGACCACTGTCTTTCTGGGCAGTCTTTTTTGTGGGTTTTCATGATACAACTCTTTTTTGCTAGCTCATCATCTAGATCAGGC